>NW_011494876.1:16206704-16215730 GCF_000754665.1 Bison bison bison | reverse complement strand
GGGGGGGCGGGGAGGGGTGCTGTGCCAGGTGGCTTTTGGGGATCTTAGTTCCCCAACCAGGGATTGAACCTGGGCCACTGCAGTGAAAGTCCTAACCACTGGACTGTCAGGGAATTCCTGAAAATGGGGCTTCTAGGTGGACCATAATAGCTCCTGATTTTTATTTTCAGGGGTACATATCCCACAAAAATTTGGTAGAGTTTAATTTGCCTGTGATACCTTTGGCAGGGCTACCAGGCAACCTAAGCTGCTTTCAGTCTCATTTCCAGACCAATGGCCTCCTGTGTTCTGTGGCCACAAGCAATGGCAGCAGCCCTCTGTAAGGGCAAGAAAGTGAGACTTGGGCCCTGCCTCAGGCTGCCCTGGACTGTGCGCCCTCTGTGGATCTCTCGGGGTTATCTGTTCACCCCTCTGCTAGCCTCCACTGCCTTCCCTGCTGGTTTTCTTTGCTTATGCCAAGGTGGCAAGGGGAAATGGAACCCAGCCCTTCCCAAACAAGCTACAGGCGGCTGTGCAGCAGTTACTCTCAGGCTTGTAGAGCAGAGCAGTCTGCATTTGGAAATGTTTTATTGCTCTAAGTTGAAAAGTTTAATCATTTTACTTCAAAGCTGAGACCCTGTTGAGAAAACTCCACCAACATTTATGACTGTGGCCTTCTCATTGAAGTTTCCTTCCAACTTTAGAATGCCAAGGCAGGACCCTCTCTATTCCTTAATTCTGCTGTGTTATGAAATCCTGTATTTCTTTAGAAGTATTTTATTTTGTTTAAAGTCAAAAGGCCAGAGTGACTCAGTGTTACATGAGCTGGGTGTTTTTGTAGAATAAGCAGTACATTTAATACCTAACAAGGCTGGGCTAATTAAAATTACACTGCCTGTCTCTAGTAATCATCAGGAAAGGATATTATATTTCTTATTTTATTCCTAAGGGTTTTTTTTTTTTTTAAAAACAAACTATTGTGTTCCTGCCAAATTTGGTGAGCATGACACAGCCCAGCACATCCCTGAAGCAACATTTTTGGTTCTTTGGATGCTGATAGAGATGTATGTAGCTATATAGGGGCGGATGTGGTGGGAGGTCTATTGGCCCAGGGCCCACCTAGGGGCTCCTCTCTCTATACAACCCCAGCTACAGTCTGAGGATGGAAAAGAAGCCACTCGCAGCACCTGTCTCGACAGTCAAGTATCAATTTAAACATCACCTACAGAGAGCCCTCTGAAGGGGCCTGCCCTCCTCATTGCCCATTCCCTTAGCCTGTTTTCATTTCTCTCAGGTAGTTCCATCTGAAATGATACTTTAAATCTGTATTTTTGCCCACCTTGCATAGTGGAATATAAACTCCAGAAGCAAGAACAGCAGCTGTAAAAAATAAAAGAACAGCATCCATCTCATCCCTACTGTATTCTCAGCATCCAGGAGCGGTGTGTCACTAGGAGACGCCTGACAAATATGTGCTGAGGGCAGGGCCAGCTTGCTTTTCAAACAGCTCCTGGCAGCCTGTCCTGAAAGTTGGGTCTCTCCAGTAGCCTTCTGCAACTTCCCTTTTTGTCTCAGATGTTCCAAAGGGCTCCTGACGACAGGTCTCCTATAAGATACCCATTCCTTTCTCCCAGGCCAGCTCCCACCCAAAGTACCCAGAAAACCACAGCCTTTTTGCCCTCAAAAAAGATAGCTGCTTCCTACAAGAGCTGATTAGGTTTTAAAATTATTTTTCATGCCAGGCCTTAGGCCAAAACTCTTCATCAAATCAGGCATTTTCCAGCTGGCCTAGCACAGAAAGTCCTTCCCCACTAGGGCTGCAATCCATTGTCAGTAGATTTCCTGAGTAAAACTTTGTTCCCTCTATAAATATTTAGCAGGAACCTAAAATATTAATGTTCTCCCACGTACCCCAGGGAGAAAGCAAATTACCAGAGGCTCAGATTGTCACCGGATGACAGCCTTTTCAATAATGACCCACAAGCAGGTTCGGTGGCCTCTCGAGTTCCCCTTTCTGGTTCACTGGCCTTCTCTGCCGTATCAAACATCTTGTGCCTCGGTTAAGAGGAGGCTCCCTCTGGTAGCGGGTGAGCCCCTGGCCCGTCATTCAGGAGGAGGGAATCCTTTTCACCAATTTCTTTGACCATTAACAGCTCACGGCTTCTCCTGTGGCAGGATGGTGCTGCCTTACCAGCACATTCCAGGATGCCAAGGTGAGAGGCACAGATCCCCCAGGTGGTCTGTCTCCATCCTCCTGGTCTCCTGACCCCCTTGGAGTCTTCCCTGGGCTTGGAAATGCAGGGTCCAGCAGAATGTTAAGGAGGCAGGGCAGGTGGGCCAAGAGGTGGCTCCCCGACTCCCCTGGTGAGGGGAGCAGGGGGCGGGCAGCCCTGAGACTCAGAGATGAGAAGGTAGGCTTGTGTGCCTGATTATGCTGGCTGGAGCCACACTGAGGCAGACGCCTACTGACCATCAGCGCCCCCAGAGCTTACCTGGCAAGAATTCAGGCTCTAGTCTCAATCTCTGTGGCTAGACAGCCAGGCCCAGGAATGTAGGGAAACACTGAAATCTGGAAGGGGCTGAGGGCGGGGTCACTGTTTCCAGTCCTTGGCCACCCTTGAATCGTCCTCTTGAAAGAACTGCTGCTTTACTCTCAAGCCTCAGCTGTGGCCTCTGCTCCTTGCTGGACCTTCACTTGGCATTTACTCATCTTTCCTCTTTTCTGTCCCTTCTTCTCCTGTCTTTTCCTCCAGTTCCCAGCCTCTCCTTGCTTCTGTAGACCACCTTCTGCCCTAAGGTTTGTTACAAAGTTTACCAGTACACCGACAGAGCTGGTTTCTAGTGATTTTGGCCTCGACCCTGCAGGCAGGATGCAGCCAGAGGACCTGGAAACCCCTCCTTACAGAACTGGATGGGCCCAGCTTCTCACATGCCTTGTGCTGTAAGTTGAACTCGCAGTTGGCGACTAGCCGGTTCCAAAGCTCCTATTTATTCTTGAAGCTGCCTTGTTTCTATTTTGATTCTGCTAATCCAAACTGCAGTTTGGTGTTTCCACGGAAACAATCCAGTGATTGTTTGGCTTGCCAAAATGAACTGCGGGGGAGAGAACCAAATGACGTAAAACATTTTTAGTTTCTCAAATATCAATGTCTCCCCAAGAAGTCTTTGGTCTCAAGTTTTATTAAAATAAATGTTCTAGGCGAATTAAAAAAAAAATCTAGGCTCCTGTTATTCCTCCATCTCAATCCCTAGAGACTGGCTCCCCAACCCTCTGCTCTGAGCAGATGAGCACGCTTCTGCCTGCTGCCCTGAGGCACATGACAGAGGCAGATGTCCCTTGGGCACCTTGGGGAGCCAGGGAGGCAGAGACAAGAGACGGTGTCACCAAGGCAATGACCATGTGGCCATCCCAGCTACTCTGGGAGTGGCATGCCAGAGGCTCAGGGCTCACCTGCTTTACCCAACAGCTGTTTCTACAGTGAGGAAAAGTTCCTCCTTTAAGGAGTCCAGGCTGGATTAGTTCTTTGGTAAATCTGAATTTTCACATAAAGGCTTTGCTAAGCTAGAGGTATACTTGTCTATCCAGCCAGGAGAATCTAAAGCCTCCCTTCTGCCCCACCCCTAACCCAGGCTCAGCCCTCATTCCCAAGTGCCACAGTCCATGTTGCAGGCAGAAAAAAAGTCCTCTCATTTCAGTCTTGTAGGGTTAGCACTGGATCTCTGCTCCCAGCAGACACCCCCTCTGCAAAGCCTCTCCAGGGAGAACTAAGTGCTGAGAAACAGCTCTGTGAGACCTAGAGCTTCTGGCCCTGAGGGTCCAGCACTGCAGGGAAGGGTGAGCCACTGGTGAGGGTCCTACCGAGCCCCCCGTGCCAGCCCTGGGCCTGCTGCAGTTCCCGAAACTGTGAAGGTCACCTCTGGGCAGGTATCTGGTGAGGGATGCCCACGGCTGGCTGGCGGAGGTGAGGGTTTTAAAACAACTCTAATTTCTTCTTTCTGCAGATGTGATTCAGGTCCACTGCAGATAAACTGAGAAGCATAGACAAAAAAGACTAAAACCCTCCTTGTCTTCCTCGGTAACAATGTCACAAACTTGGGATTAACTGCATTTAAAAAATTTTTTTTTGCAAATTTTGGAATAAATTCAGATTTACAGGAAAGGTACAAAGATAGTAAGTTCAAATATATCCTTCACTTAGCTTCTCTTAAAGTTAACCTCTTGCATAACTGTGGTGTACATGTCAAAACTAAGAAACTAACATAAACATATTAAGAACTAAACTTGAGCTTGTATTTGATCTATTTTTCCATGAACGTCCCCTCTCCATTCCAGGACGCAATCCAGGATACCACTGGATTTAGTCACTGTGTCTCCTCAGTGTCTGCTGCTGTGTGACAGATTTTGAGTTTTTCCTTGCTTTCCTGACATTGACAATCTAGGGTACTGGCCAGGCATCCAGAGAATATCCCCCAATCTGGGTTTAAAATGAAGGCCCCATCTCGTTGCATCCTGTCAGGGCTGGGTGAGGGGCACACCTGAGGACAGCATGGGTGGGATGCACCTCCATCACCTGGTTAAGTGGTGTCTGCCAGGCTTGTCCATGCCTCTGCTCTCTTCCCCAGCTCTCTCCCTGGAAAGTGAGTTACTAAGTCCAGCTCACTCTCCATGGGTAGTGATGGGCAGAGACTGGGGAGGATGGGGATTACTATGCCTCACCTCCTCTGTGGGAGACGATCCACATCAATATATATTATTTGGAACTCACTGTTGGGAGACCTGGTGTTCTGAATATCAAGTCGCCTGACATGTATCCATCCAGACAGCCCCTTCTCCCGAATGCGGCAGCCAAGAGGCTGTAAGCATTTCTTCTCACCTGCTCCTGTCCCGCCGGCTCAGGGACTAAAAAGTGAACCTCGACACCACCGTCTGCGAGTGTTTATTATCCACTGCAGGGACTGTCAGGTGGCTTGGGAGGAGCCTCTGGTTAGCCCCTCTGCCCTTCACCCGGCAGTGGAGGCCTGTCCCTTGAAGTGGCCAGAGGCTAGTCCTCAGGGTCAGGCAGGTGCCTGGCTTTGCACCACTAGGAACTAGGTGCCAGGTTTCCACCTGTGGGCGCAGATGAATCTCTAGGCCTGTGGTGGTGACGGGGTGTTGCCGCCAGCCCTGCAGCCTGCCTTATGAAAACACAGCCTTGTGGGGCATCTTCGGCCCCTGGGCCTTCCTCCCCAGCTCCTTGAGTTTTATGTTACAACAAACAGCTCTGCACCAGCCTTGTCGCCCCCATCCTCTCCTATGAGCCAAGCGGGTGAGCAGTTCCCTGACACTCAGCTTCTGGGAGGTATCATACCTTACTCAACAGTTTATTAGGTTTCCTGAAAGAACATCATGGTTTTGAGAGATGGGTCCAAATAATCCCTGATGGTGTCCTTTCTCTCAAGTGGTGGGGCTGGAGCCAGCCCTGCTGAGCGGCTGCCGCCACGCTGACCTCAGAGGGCAGTGGGTCAGCCCCTCCCTGCCCCGGTCCATCTTATCCCAGTACAGTCACTGTCATGGGAACCACCTGTGGCCTCCCGGAGGTCCAGTCCTGGAACGGGATGGATGAGGTTCAGGTATGAAGTGAGTGAGCAGGACCTGTGTTCATCCCTTCCTTCCCCCCTCAGCTGAGGACCCAGATGTCTGATGTGAGTGTATGGTGGGCTGGCCTCACGGGAATGTCCTGCCAGAACAGGAGCTGGATGCTGCCAGCTCCCTGGACACTAGTAGGAGCCCTCTGATCTGGGCAGGGGTGAGGATGGAGGGGCTGAGGCTCTGGCCATGAGGAGGGCATGATGCCAATGCAGGGGACAGGCAGCCATGTGTGTGGTGTGTACAAATGTGGCAGAGGGCCTGGGGCCAAGGTCCCTCTTGAGGCCAGTTCCTCCACTGAGCTGGCCTGGGAGGGGGGGGGGTCCCAGGGGATCAGAAAGCCCACACTGCTTATGGAACTTGTATGTTTTCAGGGGCCCATGGAAAAGAACATCAAGAGACACAGCAGAGGCCCACGACCTGCACCTGCCTTGGGTACTGCGTATATTGAACAGCAATCCAAAAAACAGTCAAGACGTTGGGGGGAAAAAAAGTGAAAAAAGAAACATTTTAAAGCAACAGAGTTAAAAAACAACAACAACCAAAAAACTGAGCTGTCAGCTGAAAAAGGGACACCACTAGAAGTTAAAAGGTCATGGTAATTTGGATTCTGCTAAGCCTTTGAAGTGGCCCCTGGTGACTGTGACTAACCTGCACAGACATCCTAACCTCAGTCTCCTACTGTAAGGAATCAAAGCTGAAGTCAACTGTCCTTACTCAATTTGGTATTTAAAAGAGGTCATCAAATTGTAGTCCTCTTCCAAGTCCAGAACAGTCTCCACGATATTATGGTCATCAAAAGCCTGCCTGAGGCTGCCAGAGTCTGCATCCGGGGCCTTCTGAGGGCTCTCGTCCACCAGCAAGGCCCAGGCTTCCTCCTTGAAAGGCGAATCTTCGCAATGGCCACACACACGGTTCAACTCGTTTTCAAATTCTAGTTTACCAGCCAATTCTTCAATAGTTCGGATGCTTGTATGGTCTTAAAAATAAAAACATTCAGCATTAGAATTCCAGTGGGAGAATTCTGAAGACATTTCGGGCAGAAGTTAAAAACCCAAATGGGTGGCCGTGTCCTGGGAGCGTGCAAAGCCGGTGCTCCTGACCCGGGCTGGCACGCTGTCGCACTGTGATGTGGGCATGGTGCCCCCCTTTCTAGTGCAGGTATTTACTGAGTCCCAAACATCCACTGGTCTCCAAGGAGGGTGTACATGGGAGCATACAGAGATGCGTGTGCTTATTCTGGCTCTTGGGGAACTATTCCCTGACCTGAGGACACAAGACACTGTGTGGGGTCTTTTGAATAAGTAAAATGCTGCCTATTGGGATTTCCCTGTCGGTCCAGTGGTTAAGACTTCATAACCTCCACTGCACGGGGCGTGGGTTCGATCCCTGGTCAGAGAACTAAGATCTAACCTGTTCAGGTGGCACTGGTGATAAAGAACCCACCTACCAGTGTGGGAGAGATAAGACATGTGGATTGGATCCCTGGGTCAGGAATATCCCCTGGAGGAGACCATGGCAATCCACTCCAGTATCCTTGCTTGGAGAAACCCATGGAGAGAGGAGCCTGGCGGGCTATAGGATATGGGGTGCAAAGAGTTGGACATGACCCAAGCGACTGAGCACAGCACTTAGCACAGACAGCCATGGACCACAGCCAGAAGGGAGAAAAATGCTCCCTGTAGATGTTAGGGGCCATGGAAGGAGGTAAGCAGAGGCAGTGATGACTTCTGTTCGCCTACTGGGACCATGGGAGGAGGCTCAGGTCACTAGAGCAATGGCAGGGATCTTGCTTTGTGCCCCAGGGCATGCACCACCCCTCACCAGACTGCCTCCTTTCCTGCCCCATAACCTGGTGACCCTTCAGAGCCAACAGCTTTGGGCTGCTCCCAAGGCTACGTATCTCTTAATTAGGAGCTGTCTGGCCACTGTGCCTTGTGTAAAAATAGGGCGCATGAAGTTCACATACAGAATATACAGATGTGCATATAGCAAAAGTGTCTACGCCAGGATATACCGCACTATGTCGCCTTTGTGGTGGATGGCAGAATTAAAGGGGAGCTTTCGGCTTCTAACTTTTCTTTCAATCTTGTGTTGCCACCACCCACCCGAGCTGGACTACTCCCCCTCTCTTCATCTCTGCCTATGTCCTGTTTCCGTCACAAATAAACTCATCCACCAATAGCGGCTGCAGTCCTTGGCCTCTGGGGATTCACTCTAACTGTACATTTATGAAACATTTATGAAATAACTTGATGGATGTGACTCCTCCAGGCTATCAGCTCCACAAAGGCTCTCTGCATGGAGCCTGCTGTGAACCAAACAAAGCTACCAAGCCGATGGAAGAGACATTAAGTATTTTTTATAAGACACTTGCTGACCTGGGGGCTTGGGTGAAGGATCTATCCTTTCAGGGAGAGGATGGAGCAGCCCTCTGAACTCACCAATCATATCAAGCAGATCCTTTGTGACCTCTTGGCTGGAACCACTGAGTGGGATGCCTGTGTCAACTTTCAAATCCTTCTCTGTATCATTCCTGCAGCCCCCGGGAGAAAAGAAAAAGGCAGAGGATTAGATCCTCTTTCAAGAAAGTATCGGAGGTGAACTCAGTATTAGATAATCTTAAAGGCAAACACTAGTCCTTTAAATTGCCATTTATGTTGTGATTTGAAAACTGGGAACCACTAAGTCAGTGAAGTTGACTAAAAGCATCCTAATGCCCATTAATGTCTGTGAATAAGGGAACAGATATTTGTAATACTGAAACAATTAAATGGCTTCTTCAGTCTCTGCTTCCAGGGCAGCCAAGATAGCAGGAACTGGAAATTTCAGCCCACATGGTCCTCCTTGCTAAGAGATGATGCAAAAATAAACTTAAATTTTAATTAAGCCTTTAAAAGGTACCTAAGACCGGGCAGTTTGCAACCACCTGGGAGAAGACAAGGCCCAGGGAAGACTTAGAGCCCCCAGTGAGTGAAGTTGCTCAGTGGTGCCCGACTCTGTGTGACCCCATGAACTGTAGCCTACCAGGGTCCTCTGTCCGTGGGTTGCCATTTCTATCTCCAGTAGAGTCCCCAAGGGGAGGGAAAATCAGTGTTATGAACCCAGCTTAGGATTTTCAACAATTTTCCCCCCCTCCAGATAGGCGATTCCCCCTAATTGTAGCTGTTAAGCCCATGAGATTGGAATCACCTTAGACTGTCTTTTCTCCAGATCTCCTCATCTCCTGCTGCTCGCCAAAACTGTCTTTCGGGTGCCAAAATGGAGGAACGCATCAGGATGTTTTCCTTGCTGCTCAGAGGTTTTCTTTTGGGGCAGAGCGCCTGGGGCTTTGCATTCACGGGGGCATGGTTTGGTGCAAAAGCCACGTTCTCATTCTCCGGAGCGCCAGGGACCGGAGAGAAGGGAGCCGCAGAGGAGC
>NW_011494876.1:16201696-16206577 GCF_000754665.1 Bison bison bison | reverse complement strand
GAGGAGCCGGTGCACCGGGAGGGGGAAGGAGAGCGGGGCGGCGTCGAGCTCCACCCGCGGGCGGCCCGAGCACTCCTGGGAATGGCTGACTCCTTCAAAGGCCCGGTCGATGGCTGCAGTCAGCTCCTTTCTGCATCTCCTCAGTTTCTCAGACATCTTCCCTACAAGCGACCGTGTCTTTATTATGTAATACACTGGAAATGCACAAAACAATGTGAGAATCGCGGTACAGATGAGGTTGTAAATCGCCCACGAAGGGGTATTTGTCACCGTTTCCTTGAGCCACGCCACAGGTCAGACCCGAGAAACCCACTCTCAGGAGATTTTCTCCTCGCGGGAACAGCTGCGTCCCTACTTCTCCACCGGAGAGGGAGGAACCCGCGATCGATTGAGCCCGGCCCTCCTCCTCGGCTCCCGGCCACCCCTACTCCTCTCAGGCCCCACCCCGCGGCCGCCCAGGGCGGAGATCCATGGCCGCGTCCTCACCCATCAGCCGGAGAAACCGCACCGCCGACGCCGCCAACGGTCGGTAGGTCGGTCGTCGCGCACTCTCATCACCTGATCGCGCGTGTCCGCGACTGACGAGCCCAACCCCCACGGCTCGGGTTAAAGGTCAGACAAGGGACACACGGATGGCCTCGGTTCTTTGAACCCACGCAGCGTGATGGGGAAGCAGAGGGTCCACGCACGCACGGAGGGGACAGCGACAATGGCCGTGAGAGCAGGCCCAGGGAAAGGGTGGGGAAATCAGACCACGGTGGCCGTAGCCGAGGGGCGGGGATCTCACTTCTAACCAAAGTCCCCGGCAGAACGGGAGCCCTTTCCAAGCCCAGGAAAGTTCCTCTTCTGAAGCCAACACGGAGAAACGGCTCCAGGAGACCTGGTACCCCGCAGTGTCCTGTCCTGATATTTAAGTGAGACCTAATACAAGCGCCACACGATATCCAACTGCCTCAATTCATCAAGGATGCTGGGAACAGAACTGCTAGGTTCCACAGGAGACTGAAGGGCAGGAAACCCCACCACCAAATAGCATTTGGGAGATGGAAGCTGGAAATTCCTAGGTGACTCAAAGGGAAACAGGAAGGGGCGTCAGTGGCAACTTTTTAGGGTTATTATAAACCCATCTCAGTGCACAGCAAGGGAAAAGGGGACGACATCAAGTTTACTTGAGGTTGATTTACTGTGGGTAGACCACTGGGAGGACCAGCAACCAGCACCAGAATCCGAAATCCAGGAGGGCAGGGCGGCCCCAAACTCCATGACAGTGTGTTCCCCTCCACTCTTTGAAATCCGTCAGACATTCTCCACTGTGTGCTCCCCACCGCCAACCCCAACTCTGCAGCTCTACCTGTTTTACAGAAAATTTTTACCACCTGTATAAAAAAAAATAATTCAGCCTCTTGACATAACCCTTCTGAGCAAACAGGGTCTTTTTTTTTTTTCTTCTGCTCATAAAAGAAGGAAATTTCCTCATCTGGTTTTTAGACAGAACACTAGCAGTCTTCAGTGCCAAAGGTGTTCTCCTGGGGGACGGCACTGGTGCTGTGGTGCAGGGTCACTGGGCAGGTCAGTTGGTGTCCATGCTGTAAGTCTCGTCATCCCCTGTGCCCTGCTGTGAGCTGCTTGGTCTTGCACCTCCATCAGAAGAGCCAGGAAAACTGAGTGACGGCGTCTTATGAAACTCATCGTCTCGACGCTGGTAGAACAGCACGTAAGCTGCTTTCGTCTAAACACAAGAGGCACAACATCCATTCACAGGTTCAAATAATCACCCATTCCCCCCAAGCTTTGCTGTCTGTTCAAAACACACCACCCTCAGGGATCCGCTGTCTCGCCCTGCACATCCACACACTGAAGTGATGGTGAAAACCGTACCACCTACGGCTGGCTCATGCTGACCATGCCCAGGGAGTCGGGAAAGGTAGGAGCCCTGTGACAGACTCAGGAGAGTCAAGTGTCTCGTTTAGGAAGGGTCCCGGAAGGAATGGTAGTGAATTCTTTCTCCACCACATTTAGCTCCCACTGTCCCAGCAGGATGACTCAATAACCAACTAGCCTGGGAGACTCTTCCCAGCTCTAATCCCTAAAGGTAAGAGTGGGAACCAGATATGAGGGCCTACTCACCACTATCTGATCCTCACAGGCCAGGGACACATTGCTATCATCAAAGTAATACCACTTCCCGTTCAGTTTGTTCTTCGCGTACGCAGTGTCTGCCAAAGCAAGAGAATATGCTAGTTGGTCATCAAGAGAAATGATCTGGCTAGCTCAGTAGGCTGGCACTCAAAAGGTCCAAAACATGACACATATCAAGAGTCTGAAATTAAAGGTAATTTACGCTTGTGTCCTAACAACGGAAAAAGAACTCATCCTTAAAAAAAAATAAGATCTTCCCTTCTCAAGAAGGCACTAAAAGGGTACAAATGGAGCTGCTGGGGACTAAGGCTTTAAACTGTAATTTTGGGGAAAACAGCTATGAGCACTAATTCAGAGCTAGGGGACCCATAAAAGGAGCTGATATATTTTAAGATTTAAGCAAAAGAATATTTGTCAAAAACATGCCAAGTCAAACATTCCCACTGTATCCAGGAATGGCTGTCTATTGTTGTCTCTCACTGCTTCTGGAGCCTGTGGGGTTATCCCAGTGAGAGACACACTGGGGGCTTGGGTTGGCAGAGCTGGGATGTGAACGAGAAAACTTAAATTCATCTGTCTTTGAAACTCTGAGGCAAGAATCTGTGGCTCAGTAACAATTCCTCACACCAGTCCAAGTATTTTCCAGAGTGAACACTTCCGGTTTTGATTTTACACTTTCCGAGCAAGATGTGTTTACAACAACAGTCCCAGCAGTGATACCCGATTGCTGCTCTACTCAGACTCTCAGAAACGACTGAATCTGATGGAGATCTGGTTTCTGGCCTCGACCTGCTGCGTGGCTCTGGCAAGCTGTTTAACCATTCTTCGCTGCAGTGCTTACTGTACCAGGCGGTGGTGAAGAACACAGGACAAAGTGACAGAGAAGGTGCCAAGGGCCTGTCCCTGCTGTCCATGCTTGGCAGAACAGTATCAAAATCACGGTGTTCCAATTGTGGACCCAAAGTGCGTCTGCACACAACCAGCCTAACCTGGATAAGGAAACTGAAGCATATGGAAGCTAAGTAACCTGCCCAAGCAGTACGTTTTTATGCCAAAAGAATTAAAAATGAATACATGGGTCCAGTATGAATGAATACAGATATCAAAATTAATTTGCACAGAAAAAAAGTGCTATAGGATGCGGTATGATCACAGGTATTGCAAGTAGCCACTCTAGAAGAGTCCCAATTTTTAGACAGGCACAATTTTTCTTTCCCACCCATTCCTACAGCTAGTTGGTAGTCCTGTGACCAAGCTGTAGCCAATGAGACGTATGTAGAGGAGTTGAGGGGGATTTCTGGGAAGTCTACTTAAAAGGGAAGGTCACGCCCTTTTTTCCCCTTCTTCCGATGGCCTGGAATGTAGACCGGAGGGCTGGAAAATGAGCAGCCATCCAAAGGCAGGAGGTGATATGGTAAGAATAGAGAAGCAGGAGAACCGACTTGGGCCAACAGAAAAAGCTTACCAGTACAGGGGAAAAGACTGGGGTTTGGGGCAGTTCATAATCCACTGTGAGGGTAAATGGAACTAACACCTCCCATGGTGTCATCTCTTGGGATCCTGACACGAGGTGTAGTGGCAGTTCTCATGGTGCAGATGCAACAGAGGAGACGTGAGGAGACCCAGCTCCTCACTTCAACATCACTAAGACCTTTCCATGAACAAGTAACCAAACAGACTAGTAAAAGTATAAATGTGAAATTAAACCCACACATTACAGACATTTCGCAAAATAAAGTAGAGCAAAGTAAAAAAAAAAAGTAAAACGAACATTCTGGTCCCTCTCTTTCTAGGCTGTCCCCTCTTCTATCACAGTTTGCCTTTTGTTTCAATGTACATAGTTGTGATACTACTTTCTGTAATGATGCGATTTTGTGTAGCTGTTTCCCCTGAACACATCATGGGCATTTCCCCACGGTATTAATAATTTTATTTTGCAATGGCTGTGTGCTCTTCCATCAAGCACATGGACAATACTGCCAGCTGCTGATCTCCAATGCTGTTACTCATTTTCCACTAGTGAAGTGAAGTCGCTCAGTTGTGTCCGACTCTTTGCGACCCCATGGACTATAGCCCACCAGGCTCCTCCATCCATGGAATTTTCTAGGCAAGAGTATTGGAGTGGGTTCCCATTTCCTTCTCCAGGGGATCTTCCCAACCCAGGGAGCAAACCCAGGTCTCCTGCATTGTGGGCAGATGCTTTACCGTCTGAGCCACCAGTATAAATGGGTAAATATCTTTGTATATGAAGCTTTTCCCCAAAGTCCAGTAATTTCAGAAGAGTAGATTTACTGGAAGTGGATTATTGGATTAAAGGATATGAAGCACCACCCTAGCAAAACAACTGAGGGGCAGCCTGCAACTGGAGGCCTGCAGAGCTGTGTAAGTTAAGTCCTTAGGGCAGTGGCTGGCACACAGGAAAGGCTGGTGACAGATGAGTGGCCAAGGGCGTTTCAACATCTCAGAGGGGAGCAGATGCCAGTACTCACAGTGGCCAACCCCCATGGCTCCATAGTGATTGGACACGGCGATAAGATCGTACATATATGGCCTCGCTGACGGGTCACAGACAAACTCCGACATGTTCAGACCTCTAAGCACAGAAAACAAAAAGAACCCTTCAATACCTTAAACTGTGAGAAGTCAGAGCGATCTAGCCACCCCTTTCATAGCAGGAGGCCCTCAGAGACTGCAGAAAGAACAGATGAAGAGTCCAGACAGAAGGCGCCCTGGGGTCTTGCT
>NW_011494876.1:16181682-16201596 GCF_000754665.1 Bison bison bison | reverse complement strand
TGCTCTGACCACGGACATGTTAGGCTGGAGAAGGAAAGCCTCCTGGGGAATTCCAACCCCTGACAAGATGGCAAGGAAGGGCTCTGGGCACAGACATGAGGGCTGTTGCAACTGTGTAGAAATGGCTATTACTGTCAGAATCACAGTTAGTGCCATAAAAATGTAAGCTAAATACCAAAAGAGGCCCCTCAAAGCATTTTTTCCCCTAATGTTTTATTTCTAAAATTTTAAATATACAGAAAAAAAGAATTTGACGACAAATACCTCTATTTGTTGACTTACTGCCATCTAGGTCCTCCCACTGATATGTCTTACACTGCATCTATCTGTCTACCCGTACACCTGCCCCTGAAGAAAGCATTTTTAAATCTGCATGTTGTGGGCAACGCCTACCTTGCTGACTGATTGTGTCATCTACACTCTGTACCCTGGGACCTGAGAGGACCCAAGCAGACAGCCAGTCCCAGCCCCTGCCCCAAGGACAGGACTGCGATGGATCTGCACCACCAAGGGCGGCCCCCAGCAATCCAGTTCTCCCCAGCAGATTACTCCCCGGTTCCTTGTGCCCCTGCATTAACGTGGTGCAGCACGTTCGTGTGCTGTCCTACTGAGTCTGGGCTCCCAGGAACCAAGGTAAGAAGACAGGTAAGAAGACCAGGTCAGTCAAGCAGCATAGGGACTCAAGAGGGGACGTGGTTCTACCAGAGAGACTTCCCCAAACAAGGAGGAGAAATGAGCCTAAAATCTTAACTGCCCAGAGCCCAACAACACACACATCTTAATGCAGAAAAGCCTTTGGTGGCAAAACCAGTGCCCAGATGGTCTGCCTGGTTTTTAATTTTCCCCAAAATACCACTGCAGCCCAGGGACCCACCTGACTGGGAACTCCACGACTGTATCAAGCTTATCCCTCCAGTATCTATTGTAGGAGAAACGTTTGAGGTGGACCACCAGGATCTTCGGCAAGGACCACAGGTCAAACTTCTTTGTGGCCTGCTGGTGCTTCTTACAGTTGGGACAGTACCTGAAACAAAAACCTCTGCTAAGTGGGGAGGCGGGGAGCCAGGGAGCCAGGGCCACCTGGGCACACAAGCATGGGGGTAACCCCGTAACATCCTGTCTTGCAACCATCAGACTGCTTCAGGGCAGCGAGGTCTCTAAGCCACCTTCCCACAGAGGGTGATGGCCTTCTGAGGCTGGAAAGCACAATTCACGCAGAAACACCTGTGTTTCTCTGTCAGCCATGTACAAAAGTGACGGATCCAAATGAAAAGGTTTGTGTTACACAGATGGCCCCAGCAGATCTCGGAGCCCCAGGGTGCCTGGGCGCCCCTGCTCAGAGTGGGGAGCTGCCTACCAGGGGTCATGTTCCCCAAGGGTCTCCATGGTAGTGAAGAGCTCGATGCAGTCCCTCAGGGCCACCGCCGTCTTCTTTTTCTTCTGAGGTTGCAACATGCTGACGTGCTTCTCGTACGTCTGTGAGGAACAAAGTGCTGAGTTGGCTGAGGAAACAAAACCTCACCAGGCTGAGCCACCACCTCATGAGCTCTCATGCCTGGAATATAACGTACTTTCTGGAGCTGTGAGCATTTAATAACAAAATCTTTTGCTGCTTTTCATTCTCAGTCTAAAAGATAAGCTGTGAAGCCGGCTGTGGAACTGGTGAGAGAGACCTCCCCAGAGCAGAAACCAGCACTTCCCCTGACCAAGAGTCCCGAGTGACCTACCTCAGATTCCTGTTCGTTGTAGTAGCAGCTCCGGGTCTCACTGTCCCAGTCGATGGCTAGCGTGGACCGAGCTGTGGAGGAGGACCAAAGTGTCACTCGCTACGGAAAGGCCAGCAACAGGAGAGGCTCTGCCAGCGACGGGGGGGAGGAGCAGCACGCTCAGGCTGTGTTCTAATACCTGCCCACCCAGAAGCAGCCACCGCCGAGAGCAGCGCTCTGTCTGGGGCCAGCCAACCCAGAACCCCTGGGCCCCAGAGCCTCTGGCAAAGACTTCCTCCGTATACGCTCTAAAGACTGTGATATGCTCTAAAGGCTGTGATACACTCTAGACTCATGGAACGACACAGAATTCTGAAAGGACGCAGGTCGAGATGGAGTAACAGTGATTGGCTTCTCCTCTCTTCTTAAACCACAAGAAAACCTGACAAGATACATAACACGACTGTTTCCAGACACTGAGTATTAGGCAAAGCAAGAGTGAGATCCCTGAAAGAAGGCAGAAAATAAGGTGATGCCCACATGGCCCACGCTTACTGCCTGAAGGCATCTTCCAGGCCATAGCATAGAAGGAGACAAGGGAGATTTGATTCCTGGGTTGAGAAGACCCTCTGGAAAAGGGATAGGCTACCCACTCCAGTATTCTTGGGTTTCCCTAGTGGCTCAGCTGGTAAAGAATCTGCCTGCATTGTGGGAGACCTGGGTTCGATCCCTGCACTGGGAAGATTCCCTAGAGAAGGGAACGGCTACCCACTCCAGTATTCTGGCCAGGAAAATTCCATGGACTGTGTGGAGCTGGGACACGACTGAGCGACTTTCACTTCACACTAAACAGAAGAAGCTGCCCAGACACCATGGAGCTACAGAAAGACTGACAGACATAGAGATCCAAAGCGATCTCAATAAAGCTGTTTCAAAAACTCAGTATTTTTAAGTTTTTTGTTTTTTTTTTTAAGGGAAGAAAGCAAGGTAGCTAGCTGGAGAACATGTAGCAAATCTCTTCTCTAATGAAGAAAGTTAAAGACACGAGATGCTTTTGCAGCTCCCTTCCTGACCCTGGGCGGGCACCTTCATCATCCACATGCACTTTCAACACACAACACACACTCCATGTGGATGTCCCTTCTTGTCTACAGATCAAATCAGGCTCCAGGTAACAGCCTGTGAAATCCATGCGCATCCTCTAGACTGGCCGCATCTCTAGAGTATTCTCATGGAACAAAAGAAATCTGCATTTATTCTCCTATGTCCGGGGAAATGCTGCCACCTAAGGAGGGTCACGAGAAGTGTTATCACTGACAGCAAAGGTCCCGAAGGGTGGTGGGACTGAAGGGACAGCGTACTTCATTCTGAAGTCATCAAGGACTGAAGAGAAAAGCCTGACAAGAAGGCCGAGGAAGCGGCGGCAGGAAGGGCTAGAGCCAGGTTCCGTTTCTGAAATGGTCTTTGGGGAGCTGCCAGCCAAGGATCACTCAAGTGTCTGTCCCCGGAGTCACATGATGACACTACAGAAGCCCAATGTGGTGAGCGCTGAGTACAAAGGACTTTCCAGTAGACCCTAAGTCCCCCAAAGCCGAGTTTGCAAAGTCAGAGAAGGTGCTTACAGTTGAGTTTCAGTAGTTTCCCATCAGTGGCAAGGGAATTTATGTCGGCTGTGCCATAGGAGTTCACGAGGCTGAAGGTAAAAAGCCTTCTGGGGCAAGGCCGGCCTTTGTTCTTCTTTTGGGTGGCCTCGCCGTGGTCACTTCCCGGCTCATCGTCCCCACTGCCCTCCGTTTCTGAGAGCTGCTCTCTGCCTTCTTCCTGATGCTCCATTTCTTCTTCATCTTCACCTAGCACACAAATGAGAAAGAAAAAAAAACAGTGTACGGAACATGCCACTGTTTCAACGCTGAAATTTGTACTTCATGCCTAAGTGTGGTGCTTCCTTCCAGGTTCTGTCCTGTGCATGGGAAACTATATACACTTCTCTGCATTCACAAGGCACTTAAATTCACGCGTGACCCTCTTCACAACCTGGTCAGCAGGCAAGAGGGCACTGCTATTCCACGAGGAGGAGGCAGGGGCCCAGAGAGGTTCAAGGAATCAGGCAAAGGCACAAACCTGAGTCAGCAATCCTGCCAGTCCTAAATTTGGGCCTCTTAACACTTGGTTACTTTACTGGGCTTCACCTGACACAGTCTGACTCTTTAACTTGATCATTAGGCCAACAGAGAGAAAAGGACCAAATATTTATTTTTTTTGGCCACACAGCATGTGGGATATTAGTTCCCTGACCAGGGACCGAATCTTCGCCCTGTGAAGTGGAAGCACAGAGTCTTAACCACCGGACCACTAAGAAAATCACCAAAAGACCAAAATTAAACACATACTCAATACTCAGGAAGACAGGCTGGTAAGAAACAATTTAAATGCAAATTTTTAAACATGATAACACAAATATTAAGTGAAAATCTTCAGTTCCTCCACAAGGAACCTGCTGACTCTCTCAGCAAGTATTTCCTGAATGTCCTCCAGGTGCAGCTGCCATGACAGGTCCCAGTAACAGGGCATACAGGATCCTCCCCTCCTTTTTTCTCTTTATTCCTTTGGATTGCCAAGTTTCAGGAGTTTTAAGAAGGGGAATTCCCTGGTGCTTCAGTGGTTAGGACCCAGTGTTTTCACTGCTGTGGATCAGGGCTGAATTCCTCAGCAGGGAAGTAAGATCCTGTAAGCCAAGTGGCACTGCACAGCTCTCCCCCACCAAAAACGAGAGAGAGAGAATTAAAAAAAGAGAGAGAGAGACAGAGCTTTAAGAGGCACTGTACAGACATACACTGATGAGTATTTTTCCCAGAAAACTGGCTGGTACATATGGCTGCAATAAAAAGATCCATGATCATATTTTTTGCTGTTGGGCAGCCAAAGGGGAAAGCTTAAGGTATCAGGTACGTCATTTCAACAAAGATGGGGACAACTCCAAAAGGTGATGTAAAAGTAACAGGGGAAGAAAAGATTCAAAGTAAGAAGTTTATATAGTCAGGGAAATAGCAGTAGAAATGGAAACTGATGAAAAGAGGTCAGATGTATATTGTCCATAAAAATTCACTTTCAAGGACAGTGTGTCTTGGGAGTGTTCATGAGGAAGGAAAAGTCGGGCCCAGGATAATGCAGCACAGTTCCCTGCCAGGCCCCAGGAACAGCAGAGCCATGGATGAGGGTGTGACATGGGTCCCCATGAACAGGGCTCTGAAACAGCCAGTGTGCACGAGACTGCCAGTCCCAGCTCTCACAGAGGTTCCTTCCCTAACCAGCTCACTTCACTCCTGGAGCAGTGGCACTGCGCCGTTTACACCCAGCCCTGCCAGGGACTCAGACTCAGCAGGGCAGCCACCATGGACCTAACAAGCAGCCATGACAGTAAAGAAGTGAGAATTACTTCAACATTAAACAAGAGTTTGAAGCCTACGCACCAAGACTCACTGCTGGGATTTGAAAGAAGGCAGTAATTCTTCCTAATTAGGAGAATGACAGATGGAATGTCTAAGAAACTAGGCTAAGTGTGTAACAACAGCAAATACTTACATGGTGCTATTATTAACTGAGCATCTAGCATGTGCCAGATACTCTAACCACACTACCTCATTAAATTGTAACTTCAACTCTGTGAAGCTGTTGTCATCATCCCATTTTGCAGATGGATAAACCAAGATCCAAAGGTATGATACAGTGACTTCTTGAAGCCCACCTCCACACCTCAAGCTGGGAGTCACAGTGCCACAACTTCCAGAGCACCAAGAACCTACAAGTCACCGCAGGTCTGCTAAGAGAATACCACTATCCTCAAACATCTCTGCTTGTGGGACTTCTACACAAAATATGCTCCTGTTCGTCCCTAGTGGGATGAGAACATGATATTCTGGGCAAGAATAGGAGTATGATTATAATAGACACATAAATCACTAGGACGATTTGGAACATCCTGCCAGGACCAAGTCTATGGTTGTTACTTTTTTAATGTCAATTTCTCACTTTTCGAGACCCTTCATGTCATGCAGAAATGTGGGCATTTGCAACTGAGAATTTATATATTCAGCTCTTTGCGAAGCATAGCAATTGGAGGACATTTCCAGTTTTATAGGAATAAAGCCACCAAATCAGTCACCTAGGCCGCCCAAAGCAGGATGACAGCCACAATGCAGGTCAGACACAGTTTACTGTTCAGACGAGCTTGTGAGCACAAGGCCACAGGAGGACGGCAGCGAGGGCTCTGGGTTTCCTACAGTATGGTTACCCTACTGCTAATCCAGCTGTGGCTCTTCACTCTCACAGCAGGAGCTGTCCAGAGCTGGCCACCACCCGTAGCTTCCTGGGTAGAAAGAAACACCCCAGAGAGCCTGTCTCTGCCTTCTGACAGGCTGGGAGGACGCCTGGGGCAGCGGCTGCAGCACGGTGATGGGGAAGAGCCAGATAACAGCTCTGCAGACAGAGCCGGGCTGTGGAGGCAGCCGAGTGTGTATTCAGCAATCCCAACAGAGCAGAGGCAGATCCTGGCTCTGCTTCAGGACCATGGGCAAGTCACTTGGTCCTATTAATGCTTATTGTCTCCCTGAGGTGAGACCCAGCCTCCACGTCTAAATTCCATGAGGCATCCAAGGCAGACAATGGGCTCTGCCAGAGCAAAATGGTGCAGACACGGCTGTCAGGTCTGCTCTCTGGACTCAGCCCCCAGCACCCTCATCCCCCTGCCTGCTCAGAGCCTCCCTCTCCCAAGTGTACAACACCTTTAGAAGAGGGAGGCCAGGAGGGGTTTGACTAGTCACAGCCCCACACCGAGGCACGCGCTCACCTGCACAGCCGCTCCTGGAGCCATTGCAGGCTCCCAGCTCCAAGGGCGAGCTGCCTGACTCATCAGGCAAAGGCTGTTTTATGTATCGGCTGGAAAGAAGAAAGAAATCGTTAGTTGCAACCGTTCACTATTTTTCTCCTCTCCTCAGCTAGAAGTTGTTCCTATATATTTGGGCATTATATATTCCTATATATTATATATTCAACTATTCACAAAGCAATTTATGTAAATAAAAGGGCCTTAAAAATCATGGTATGGCTTAACACTTCAAGAAACTGAGAGGAACCCAAGAGATAAGATGCCTAACTACCAGGTCACTGAAGACTCTCAGAAAGTCTGTTCCTAACCTTTGATGACTGTTACATGGCACCCTCATGTAAAAAAAAAAAATTCCCAGTAATGTTAACGATCAGCTTCAGAATGATGGAGTACTTCGGAAACTGTACTCAAAAAAAAAAAAAAAACTGTACTCAAATATAAAATACCATCAAAGCACCAGACTTCCTCAGGCAGGTGACTGAGAAGTGTGAAGACATGACTCCAGGGACCAGAGGAGCCTGAGGTGCTCAGTGTCATGTGCTTCAGGTATGCCCGTGGCCTGTCCCAGAAGCACCTGCCCCTGCCCTCCCAAGGGTCACCACGATGGTATTTCTGAGAGAAGGGAGCACAGCAGGGCCACACTGGCACTCTGCAGGGGGCAGTCGCTGCGACTACTGGACATCTCTGATGTTAGAGAACCAGCAAATGGCATTCCCCCCACCAACCTGATGCGCTCACAAACCGCCTGGTACAAAGACTCGAGGGTGAGCTTGTGCTTGGGGACAGAAACCAGCAGTGGCTGCCCGTACAGCACTGCCCCGGTAGAAGTGCTCGACGGCCTAGATTTCCTCTCCCTGAAGTACACGGGAAGCGTGACACACTCAGAGCCATCCGGGGAGGTGCTGCAGACTTCGTACCTGTGTCAATCACACGAGAGAGCACTTTTAATGGCAGGCTCCGATGAGCGATGGAGATCCGCACTTCAGCTACATGGCGGCCAGGACTAGGGCTACTAGAACAGAGCGTTCTTCAGTACAGAACGTGAATAAGGCATTTCCAAGAGGATGCTAGAGGCTGGGTCAGGAATTTCAAGAGGGTCACTGTCTGTCAACACGTGAACCTATACCACCGAGGCCCTGGGGCTAACGTGATCCTCCTTCCCACAGCCATGGCCTTAAAGTCTGTGCTCCTTCAACTGGGACTCAACACAGACTGAAGCTGGCATCCAGACCATCACCTCAGACACAAAGGCACATGGGGGGCCCAGCCACCAAGTTCATCTTCCGTGACCCACCAAGGAGCTCAACTTTTAGAAAAGGCATTCTTAGTGCACTGCCCTTTGATCAAACCAAATACTGTACAGGACGTATACCTAAAATAGAAAGCCAAAGACTCTTCATTTCCAATGAGAAAGCAAATTTATAAATCCGTTGGCCATCTTTGTTCAAAAACACTCAAGTAAAAGACTCAGATTTAATTTTTTCAAAAATCAAGATAACCAATGAAACTACTAAAAGACAAACCAATGATTTTGAAAAATGTGTCTTACTTAGCGAATATATGGGAGATTTATAGATGTTTTATCCTGGAACAGATGTTACCAAAATTGCTGGCAACCGACTGTAGTCTTTCCCTCTTCCTATAGGGGGAGACACAAACTTACTGATTCAATTCTCGAAAACTAAACACACACACATACAACCCTCCCCAGATGCCTGACAAACAGTCCTGACTGCAATATGTGCAGGAGTTCAAAGAAAAACTCACGAAGACGGCTAAGATGTGCTCTAAGGTAAGAACCCTAGGGTCCAGCATAAAGGTCAAGAACGAAGCCTTGAACCGGGAGGCTGGCTCGGGATCCAGTCCACCTTGCCTCTCGCTGGCTGCGGGGACCAGGCCAAGCGCCTAAACCTCTGTTTATTCAGGGACAATGGGATCTATCATCTACCGTACAGTGTGGAGGTAGTAACTAAGAAACTCAGTCTCACAGTACCTCACATGCTCATGAAGTATTAAGTGCTCCAACTGTGTTTTCGTAAGACCATTATCAACTTATCATAACAATTTGCTTTCATAATGACTGGCCCTCAAGCCCTTGGAAAAATCCTCTGTGGGTGGTTCGCCAATCTTTCCACAAGGTGATGCCCCAGTTCTTCTCAGTTTAGCTATGTTCGAACATTAGTCTCTGGAGTTGAGGGAGACTGTGTTGAGGACTTGGGGTCAGAAGTGGACAGTCCCAGCTCTGTGGCCCCTCCATCTGTGAAGTACGGGAAGGTGGCTGGGAGTAGGGCAGCAGCCTGTGCTCCTGTGTGAACGGAATTAAGAATCTTGGGTGTGGTTAAGAACGCTTCCTTTTAGAGTGACCAGAAGTTACAGGCCCCAGAAACATAAAGGGAAGGAAATGCCTCCCTTGTGGACTGTATTCCTCAACCCAAACCAAAAACCAAAACGAAAACCAAACCCTGAAAACCTCTCTCAGCAGAG
Source organism: Bison bison bison (assembly GCF_000754665.1). Lineage (NCBI taxonomy): Eukaryota > Metazoa > Chordata > Mammalia > Artiodactyla > Bovidae > Bison > Bison bison. The sequence goes on along the minus strand of NW_011494876.1, from coordinate 16,192,521 downwards.
ACAAATTTCTGAGTGAGAGGGACTGAGGAATATGCAATGCAGGTGTGGTCCCCATGCAAACTGCTCTGACAAGCGGCTGCTGGGGGGGTGCAGGCAAGCTTCCGCTCCACCCCACCCCACCCGGAAGAGGGATGGACACACACACAGTCACACACAGTCACACACACACACACACACACACAGAGTCACACACACACACACAGTCTCACACACACACACACACACAGTCACACTGAGCAGCCCTGAGGCAAAGGACTTGGAAGGGGCTGAGGAGATGGGCTGCAGTTGGAGTGCACTGTCCCCAAAGGGATGAGAAAATTCCATCTGCTGCTGCTGCTGCTAAGTCACTTCAGTCGTGTCCGACTCTGTGCAACCCCACAGACGGCAGCCCACCAGGCTCCCCTGTCCCTGGGATTCTCCAGGCAAGAACACTGGGGTGGGTTGCCATTTTCTTCTCCGAAGCATGAAAGTGAAAAGTGAAAGTGACGTCGCTCAGTCCTCCGACTCTCAGCGGGCTCCTCCATCCATGGGATTTTCCAGGCAAGAGTACTGTAATGGGGTGCCATTGCCTTCTCTGACTTAAATCGACTTTCCCTGTTATTCTGAGATGGCACCAGTGTGAGGACCCACTACCTATGGCTTGGAGAAAGAAAAACCCCCTTCCTGTACTGTGTCCCTTCTCCTGTCTTCCCATGACCCCTCACAAAGCTGTGACTCTTCTTGAGAAAAGCATTTCTGACAGCAGTATCATCTGCAGGACCACTGAACAGGCTTTCTTAACAAGGAGCAACTGCTGACAAGAGCTTTGCCCACGCCGAGAAAAGGTATCTGGATTGCCTAGCTCTGAGTGCCTGTAGGCACTTAGCACTGGTGGCTGCCCACAATTCTCTGAATGTCCATCTCATGCGCTCAGGGGTCAAGGCAAATCCACCAGCTGCCAGATCTTCACCAACTAGGCAAAGCCTCTGGAATTTTTCCACTGACCCCACAGCAGAAACCCCTAAGTACTCACACAAAAATGTCATCCCGAGGCATGATGTGGTTTAAACCTTCATCCATTTGGAAAATCTTGTGGAACCGGTGATTATACACATCTGTGACCACCATCTAAGAATCAACAGGAATAGCGTACTTAATACTCAGGTGCAGATGAAAAACAAATGTGCTGCAGGGGTGCTGCTTCCAGAGAGATTACAACGTGGCCAGGCCCAGAGCTCAGGCGCCAAGGGCTAGTGGAGAGCAGCAAGGCTGTCGCCAGCAGAGAACATGCCGGTAACACCTGTCCCAAGGTTTATGACAGGATCTGCCCTCCAGTGGTGGGAGTGGTGGGAAGTGGCTGCGGACCAGAGACCAGTCGTCATCCAGATCGATCTGGGGTGTTCCCTGGGGCTGGAGGTCCCCAAGCCATCCTCACATACAGAGGAAAAGAGCAAACCCCAACCACCAAGACCTACAACTTGACACCAGCAGGAGGTGCAAGGGGAGTGGGGAGAAGGGCATTGACCAGGGCTGGGACAGGGGAGGGGCTGGGGGGTCTCCAGGAGGAGGGGTCCTCATGCATGGAGAGGTCTTCACTTTCCCCACCTCCACGTGGGGCCAGGCTCAGCAGAAGGGCCAGCATGAGCAACTGTTTTAAAATAAAGATTTCCTTTGCGACAGGAAAGAAGGTGAAGCTTCTCACAATACAGATGAGGTCAAGGTCAGGTAAGAAAGGGAGGGGAGGTGACAGCAGAGTCCCACTCCTGGCCCTCTGACCACAGCCAGGTGTCCTCCATGATGGAAAGACTGTTCCAAAGGCCAGAAGGGACAGTCTCAGCCACACTGAGCACAGTGAACAGGGACCAGGATGTCAGAGGCATCCAGATACAATCACATGTGCTGGCCATAAGAACCAGCCCCCAAAAGTGACTAAAAGTTTGAAAACTAACTCCAAAGGACTATGAAATGCCCCCAATAGGCAGAGAGCCACAAAACACCCCGCCTTACGTTTTCTGCAGCAATGCCAGACAGCTTGGAGAGAGCCTCACACAGGTCGGACACGGCCCCCATCAGTGGCACAACCACACGGTACTGCAGAGGAGAGAGAGGAGGGGTGACGAGGGTGCTCTGGAGAGGAGCGGGGAGATGAGCTGGGAGGAGCAGGCACCATGGAGGGTGGAGGTGCCCATGGTGAGGACAGGGCCAGATGAGCTGCCAGCAGAGCGAACGTGGAAGTCTTTGGCCTCAATGTCTGTCTCTCTATTCAGGCAGCACCACGTAGAAGCTGGGCCATCTCTTTCTCTGCTACACATGGCTTCGTTTTTTTAACTTTTTGGAGATGGTCACTACTTCCTTTTAAAAAAATGTTAAAATTCTACAAATTGCCAACCAGTCTTTGTCATCTTTCTTTAGACAGAAGAAAATAAAACTAGAAGCAGCATGCAGTGAGCCGCCAGCTGGGCTGAACACCTTTCCATCTAGCCTTTTGCTCTGGCCAGGCTCTCCCAGTTGATTCAGGGGTGAACATGACCAAGGAAAGTACTGTTTCTAGTTCCTTAACGTTCAGATTTAAGTATTTTGTAGCAGATCAGCCAGGTTCCTTTAGACAAATGAATGAAGCATGGGGGAAAAGTTGACAGCAGAGCCCAGAGGACCTCCACAATACACATTAAAAAAAAATTCTTCATTCATTGGGCTGTCCCGGGCCTTAGTTGTGGCACACAGACTCTACTTGTGGTGCATGAGCTCAGTGGCCCTGTGGTATCTGAGATCACAGCTTCCCAACTAGGGATTGAACCTGGGAACCACACACTGGAAGGCGGACTTTGGATCACCACCTGGAAGTCCCCATGATGTGCTGGAATGCCACGGGATTACACAGAGGTCTGATGGAGGACACAGGCACACGCTCAAGGCAAGCACCAAGGGATTTCAGAGGCAGCTGATGGAGCTCCTGTCGTAACAGATGGAAGCAGCCCCACTCTGGGTCTGCAGGCCTCTCACAACAAGGCATACGTGAGGGTGCTGACTCTCTTACCTGGGTAGGCCTGCAGCGAGGGTCGGCAGGAACTAGGAAGATCTCCATAACTCGGTCTTTCTTCAAGGGCAATGGGAGAGTTAGATAGCAAAATGGGTCAAAGGTCACAGAAACCTTAGCACATTCTGGGCAAACCAATGTAGATTTGAAGAGGCCATGGAACGTGTCCACGATCACAGAATCATTCCTCAACCTATGATTCTCCCAGGCTTCCTTTGCCACCACCTGGAAGAAAGGAAAGTGGATAAATAAAACATTCTCAACATCTCCCAGTTCTTAACCTCTGCACCCGGAATGATTCACAGCAAAACCTGAGATGGACTGTGAGGCAGTCTGTGTAGCCAAATACTGGGTCCAGGCCAGTGAGGGCCAAGACTGCTCTTAGCACACCAGACTCACTGCACATGCCAGCCCAGTCCCACATGTAACAAAGTGCGAGCACAGGTTCTGGGACAGAGACGAACTGACAGCACTGTGGACACGTGGGCCTGCCGGGGGGGACTGTCTCCTAAAGCTCCCAATAATTCAAAGGCCCTTCAGGGACTTCCCTGGCGTCCTGGAGTTCAGACTTGGCCTTCCAAAGCAGGTGAGTGTGGGTTCAGTCCCTGGTCAGGGAGCTTAGATGCCACACGCCTCTTGGACAAAAAAATAGAAAAACCAAAACCAGAAGCAACAAGTTCAATAAGAATTTTTAAAAAATGGTTCACATTAAAAAATACCACTTGAATTTAAAATTAAAAAAAAGCTGCTTCATGAGCTAGCTCATGGTTTTTCCTTTAAGATGTGAATTCTACTTTGAAGTATTCACATTGAAGGGACTTCCCTGGTGGCCCAGTGGTTAAGACTCTACATTTCCACTGCAGGGGTGCTCCAGCCTTGAGCCCTGGTTGGGGAACTAAGATCCCACAGGCTACACAGTGCAGCCAAACATTAAATAAGTAAGTTAATTAAATAAAAATTTAAAGCATTCATGTTGATCACACCAATGTGATAGGATAACTTAAATACTAAATTCCCTCTTTAGAGATCCGAAAATCAAGGCAAAAAAAAAAAAAAAGTGCCCTAAATAATATTATTAACAAAATACTTTTAACAATCATAGTTGGATTTTAATGAGAGGAGTAATAATCCCAAAGGCCCACACTACAGGCACTTTTTTCAGGGGCTTCCCTGGTGGCTCTGATGGTCTGGTATACCAACAAGGAGCATCAGAGGTAACCAGAGTTAGCCCCTTTGTAATCTGCAACACATTTCTCTATGAGACTGCATGTCCATGTCACCAATAACAGCGAGAGAAAACCAGAGCCCCGCCACCAATACTCTGAGACCAGAAGAAGGCCCCTGGAGGTGGCTTCTGTGGAATATTTTTGTCCAAAAGTCTCTAGTATCATACCGCATCTGGCCGCCCATTGGCATCCTTCAGCTCTAGGTAGGGTTTTTTCTTCACACGGTTCAGATCTTCATGCAAGCCATCTAGAAGAAAGGCTAAAAGCTCCTGAGAGTCTTGTTGTTGGTAGCCAGAAAACTGAGGGGCAAAACGTCCCACCTGAGTCTACAATAAAAGCAACCATATTAGAAGGTTTTCAGTTATAAAGAACCAGGGAAGTCAGATGGGAAACTGTCATCAGAAATAACTTTGCAGTCACCTAGGACCAGAAGGAAGAAGACCCTTGGTCCAGTAGTCCCATTAACTTCGCAAGGGCCTAAAGGCAGGTAGTTCTCACCGGAGAGAAGAGGGCTAAAATCTGAAATTCAGGATGACTACAGATTGGGAACCTGAGCCACCACCTTACAAGTAGAGTAAACACTGACTCCCTAACTACATCTCCATGAATCTTTCTCCAACTTCCTCCTTTGGTTCAGTCTCCCTAAGAACTTCACAAATGGTACCTGCATCAGCCAAAGGAATCCTCCTGTATGTAAGAGCCCTCCTAAGGGATAGAGAGCTTGGGATGGACATGTACACACTGCTATATTTATAATGGAAAACAAACAAGGATGTACTGTATAGCACATGTACCATGTTCCATGTTAAGTGGCAGCCTGGATAGGAGGGGAGCTTGGGGCAGAATGGATGCATGTATAGGTATGGCTGAGTCCCTTTGCTGTCCACCTGAAACTATTACAACATTGTTAACTGGCTATACGCCAATACAAAATAAAAAGTTTAATTTAAAAAAAGAGAGAGAGAGAGCCCTCCTGGCCATAAATGTCTGCCCTGTACTGTTCTATGTCACTGATCCTCAGAATGCAGTGCCCAACCAGTGGCATCAGCAATACCTGAGCACTTGACAGAAATGCACGTTCTCAGGCCCCAGCCCAGACCTATGGAAACAGAAACTCTGGGAATAGTCATTTACACGTGTTGCCCAGGGATTAATGTGACCAAGAGGATGGAAAGAATCTGTTTTCAATTTTAATAAACAATATAAGGTTTTAATTTTCTCCTTGAGCTTAGGTGCTATTTTTTTCCCTCTGTGAATCAGATGCTTCATTAAGTCTCCTTGAACCAAATAGGATTCCCAGATTTCACCACATGGAGGCAAGCCACTTCTCCCTCGGCAGGAACATTCAGAGCAAAGGAAGAAGGAGCTGTTTCAAGTGCCCACTGCAGTTCACCCACCTCCCCATCTCCCTAACTGATGGATCCAAGTGAGAACTGCCCCTCACACCACCTTCCCAGACTGTCAACCGAATTCCTGACTTAAGGGGCTAAACTGAAGCCACAGTTGGTGTAAGTTCCAGTCTCAGAGAATCTGGAAGAACATCTCAGGTAATACTGGATATTAGGTTGAATTTTTATGGTCTGGTTTAGGGTACCAGCCATTTAAAGTGGCTCAGCTAGTAAAGAATCTGCCTGCAATGTGGGAGACCTGGGTTCAATTCCTGGGTTGGGAAGATCCCCTGGAGAAGGGAGCAGTTACCCACTCCAGTATTCTGGCCTGGAGAATTCCATGGACTGTATAGACCATGCGGTCGCAAAGAGTTAGACACTACCGAGCGACTTTCACTTTCACTTTTTTCACGGTAGAATACGGCATTCTGAGCAAGCAGCTTACAATACAAATGGCATCTGAAGAACCCTCATCCCAGAGGTGAGGGTTAAGTCACTTAAGATAAGTACGTGCTAAACGACTGAACAGAAAAGAAGGATCTGACCATGCAGTCTCAGAGCCCATCTTAATGCCAAAGTGCAAGTAAGGGAATACTTCATTACAACATTAAATCACTCTCCCCAAAATAGGAAAAAGGAAAGACATATATCAACCCACCTTGAACATGCGAGGTGCCACGTGAGCATCCCTGCCAGACCACATCTGCTTAATGAGCTCTGCGTAGGCCTCTGCAATTTCCCCTTTCATTCCCAGGGGGTTGTCCCTGTTGATTTCGGCTTCGTATTCATCTTTGAGAAAGTAGTCAGTCAACGGTGCTGTGTTGCTTAAGCACTGAAAGAGAAATGATCACAGCTCACACGCCTTCTGGAAAGCACACAGACACACAGGAAAAACCCAGTTCTAAATGAGCAGTGAAGGTCACTCCACAAAATGAAGGTCACTCCCTTCAGATTCTCTGGAGGGCTCACAACAGGAAGGCACAGTCTCTCAAAGGCCAAGGCTGGTGGCCACATAGTGATGAACCTTCCAGGAACACTGTCTTGAGGCAAGCTCACCACCTAAGAACTGTCTCTGAGACAAGCTGAGAGCAGAGGCCATTGATCCCAAGTGCCTGATCACGCAGTTTACTCCTTCACTCTGTCAGTATATTTACAGACACTGCTTAATTTTTCAGGTGTTGAAAGCAGTCTGGTTTTCCTAGCACAAACCCCTCCCGCTTGTTATGTGTTACTTTTACTTAGACCTTACTGATTTTGATTTGCTAAAATGTTATCTACATTACCATATCTCACAAGGATAGCAGCAAGTAATCTGTATTCTTTCCCTATAATATACTGTAACTGTAAGGAGAATTACTTTCAAGTGAAGTCTATGAGTCTGAGCAAATTAACAAACTGAGGGTCATCTTTAGGGACCCCCAAACTTGCAATGGTGTCAGAAATGAAGGCAGTTATTAGGGACTGTGCCCTCTTAACTTTGTAGCTGGGCTCTAACTCCAGCCCATGACCCCAACAGTCCCATTACACAGTAAGCACCCAATAAATATTTGGTGGATGAATAAATGAGGTTTCAACCGGCATGAGCTGAGATAGCTCACTGGTGAAGATGGTCAGCCTCAGGCAAGAATACAGTGGCATGGTACCAGCTGCTCTGAGATCTCATCCCATTAGAAACCAACCAGGCATGTATTTCAGTACTTTCTGAGATCATTCTCTAAGGGTCAACAAAACTCAAAATATTTTCACTATAAAACCAAACCAAACTGAGAAGACATTTTGAAGCCAGGAACACTGATGAGGCCATTCTGTACCACCCAGTGGCTATGCACTGGCAGATTCCTGAAGTACTAACCATGGGTCGTTAGGGACCCTGGAGAGGATCCTCCCAACACCGCAGAGGCCACTCCCACCCCAGCCTCAAGTACTGTGGAGACCCGGTGTTAACTGAGATGGCAGCTCTCCCCCTTACCTGCAAAGCGGAGTTCATGAAGCAGGTGTTCCCCAGGTTTCCAAGTCCGCAGAGCCCAGGTTGGACGTGAGTCAATGGGGACTCCTGACAATTATACGAAGCAGAGAAGCCAGATCCACTGGAAAACACAACCCACACCAGCAATCAAGTGAGTGCTGCTCACATGCCCTCAAGATGCCTCTTGGGGCTTCACCTGGGCCTCTAGAATTCTCACTTGATAATGACCCCATGATATAAATTCTCTTTACTCCCCTCCCCAGCCCTCCAGCTCCCCCAACCCCCACCTTGACCTGACATGCTGCTGCTGCTGCTGCTAAGTCGCTTCAGTCGTGTCCGACTCTGTGCAACCCCATAGACGGCAGCCCACCAGGCTCCGCTGTCCCTGGGATTCTCCAGGCAAGAACACTGGAGTGGGTTGCCATGACCTGACATAATAGGTGGTAAGCACATCCTTAAGGGGAAGAGATGCCGTTTGAATCCTCTGCTCTCTAGCTTTATTATGGAGAAAGAAATGGCAACCCACTCCAGTATTCTTGCTTTGGAAATCCCATGGACAGAGGCGCTTAGTGGGCTACAGTCCACGGGGTTGCAAAGGCTTCAGCAAATGCTAATTCTATATCCCTCCAGAGGGCTAACTGCCAGGTGATTTTGGGGAAGAGCACTGTGGTTACCAAGATGGAAGCCTGCGCCTGCCAACACCCACCCGGCCACGCTTGGTCTTGGCAGTGCCTGAGTGTACGTGCACTCTCTCTCTCGCCTCACCTTCCTCTACCACTCTATCTGCACTCTACGGCAGGTGCTCTGACACACCTGGAAAAAGGATCACATCCACACAGAGGAGAAGCAGGCAGTCCATGCCCCACCCCCCCAGCAGCTGACAGTCACCCTGATAACCATTCTGCCAGAAGGCCAGCCCATCCCTTCACAGACAAACGCAGTGATGGGAAAACATCAGCTGGTAGGAAGACAAGAAACGTACACCAGAACTAGGAAGCACTCTTTACTGGGGGGATGAAACGGAACGAGAAGCCACGTGCAGCGGGTTCTCACGGGGAACCTGAGTCCTGCATGTGCTCAGGGCAGCAGCAGAGGAGCTGGGAGGGAGGGCCCGGGAGAGGAAGGAAAGTGAAAGGACCTGCTCTTACCCCCTGCTGACACCGGAGCTGTGCATCCCCGAGGTGTTAGTGCTATCACCATTTGCAATGGGAGAGGCAGACACTGAGGAATAGGGACTTGCTGATGATTTTGGAGAGGTAGTAAAATTTCTGCTAGGCGCAGTGCTTGATCTGGGAGAGAGAAGCAGAAACAATGCTACTGACTTTGTGCACAGAAGCAAGTCCTCTTTAAGGCTTGCTTGAGAAGAAGGTGTCTTCTCTCAAGAAACACATGTTCTCCACATTCAGTTATTTAAAATTAATTGCAAATAGCCCGTTTTCATGCTACTTCAAGGTAAATTTTTATTGACGTGAGAGTAAAGAAATTAATTGGTCTTCCTGTCTCATTCATCCACACGGTCATACACTGAATCTTTCAGTGAGATAAACCACAAGGCTGACCTTCAGGGCATCCTGGTTTGATTGATAAATCATCAGCTTCCCTGAATTATAAGAGTTGCCAGTGAAAGAGAAAGAAAAATGGTGATAAGAGATGAATTATCTCAAAACGCTAGACCTAAATTAAACAGATGGCTGTAAGTACACCAGAACACGAAAATGGCAATTTAGTGTCACTGTGCTATTCCAGGCAACTGCTTTTGTTTCCTGAAATTTACCAAAGTGAAAAACCTCTCTGTTTCAAACTTCTGTTTCAGTATTTTTCAGAGTGTCTTATTTTAGATTTATTCATAATTTTCGACTAATTAACTCAAGGACTAATTGCCCCAAATCTTAAATTGACAACAATTTTATCAAGTTTTCTACCAAAATCCACATAAGACAGGTAGAAGGAAATGAGTTATCTGCAATGTTTCAAATACGTAGTACAATGATGATTCTCCTTCCAGATTGGGAGTTATTTTTAGAATAGAGAAAATAATTAAGCTGGGTTGTCCCTGCAGAGTGCCCAGCCTCATTGGATCTGATGTCAACCAGGGCTCCCTGTGAGAAGAAAGTGGGGTGTAGCAATAAAGATGAGCGATCCTGTACCCACACTGCAGGCAGATGTCAGGGACTATTGAGGGGCCTCAATGGGTGTCAGGAACTGAGTTCTGCTTCACACTCTGAAGTTACAGCAAGAGAAAGGGAAAGAGGGCTCCCCAGGCTCTCAACCACCCACAGAAATGCACCTTCGCTAATCCTGAAGAACATTTGCTTCACTGAGCCTCATCTTCATGCTGCAGAGAAGTCCAAGAACTATGGCAGCTCCTTAAGTGAGGCCTGGCAGAGCCAAGGGACACACTCTTATGGCACACAGGGGACTTCAACAAACATCTAAGGCCTGTCCCAGGTGCTGCCAGAATGCCCAACCTCCTATGCAGACAAGTCGCTACCCAAGGCTGGGCTCATACAGCAGATTCTGTTAACTCAGGTCTACAGATACTATAAGACAGTGAAATTCAATTTCTGACATACAAACCTCAAGGCACATGGCTTAATACTCCCTTTTTTAGTCATCGTTCACTGGTAACTTATTTTATTCTCTGAACTTAAGAGGGCAAAAATCCATATAAGGCCATTACACGTATTCAGCATCTGTCAACTTCTTAAACAGACAACCCTTCTGGTTGAAATGAAAGAAAATGAGAAAAATTTTATTTGACATTCATATATAATGTTTCAGAAAATAGTGCCAGTAGTTTTCAGAGTAAACTCAGTCAAAAAGAAACCCAGGGACTTCCCTGGTGGTCTGGTGGTTAAGAATCTGCCTTCCACTTCAGGGGATGCGGGTTCAATACCTGATCAAGGAACTAAAATCCCACATGCCTTGTGGTCACACGCCACAATGAACGATGACCCAGCTGAGATCCAACACAGCCATAGGTAAAAAAAAAAAAAAAAACAAACCTAATGATGACTATCTAAGGATATGTTTTATATGCCTGAAAACTTACATAATACAAAGTGCTCTTTGTTGTTTTTTAAACTCTACCTTCGAAAGACAAATCAAAAAGTAAGACCTCTGTACACAATGCCTTGACCTGTACCTGGGAAACGCTTGGGCGCTTGTCACTTGTCAGGCAACTTGCGAGCACACCCGAGGGCACTGCGAGCTGGGAAGCAGGCAATGGTAGGAAGGAGCTGA
>NW_011494876.1:16168481-16181582 GCF_000754665.1 Bison bison bison | reverse complement strand
ATGGGGCAAGACCTCACTACCAACTGTGACCGAGTCTCATGCCACGAACATTCTGAAAACAGAGGCTACGTCTCCAAATAATGGTCCCCCTGCTCCCAAAAGATACTCTGGCCAAGCCTCTGGTCTCCTGGCACCTTTCTCCTGAGGCATCTCCTGATCCCAGGCACGCCAGGTCGTTACCATCACACGGAAGCAAGCACTGACCAACGGCTCTGTAACACTCACGCCTGCCCTCCTTGCTCCGTCGCTCTCTGCCTGCCTCTCGGACGCTCTCCAGGCTGAATGCTATGCGGAGGAGTCCACTCTTTAAGTCTACCCTCTGAACCCAGAGCCCAGCATCTGGCATTATCCTTAAGACAACAACCAACTAGTAGCCACAATCCTCACCGCCTTCACAACATGCTAGGCTGTGATCTTCCCCACACACACCAACACTGTTAACAAGAGCTAGAAGGAGATGATGGAAAATAAATAAATAAATAAAGGGGACGGTGGTACAGAGCTAACTAGGCCTTATAGATATCAGGCAAGTAAAGTTAGAATTAAGAGAGAGACAAAAAAATTGCGACCGGATCTACAGAAAACCTTGGCAGAACAGAGAGGTTGGAGTAATCCACAGAAAAGGGAAAAAAAATAATTGCAGATGCTCACAATTAATCAGGTGGCTTTAACTGGTGGAAAAAAAGCTGAATGGAAACAATTTCATTATGCTTTCCTCTTGCCAGGATACATGGAAAATTGATTTTATGAGTGGGTTGTTTTTTTAAAAGAAAAACAGTGATTAAGCCAATCACTGACATTCCCTGGATGATATATTGACTTGACATACTTTTCACATTCCCTCAATTTCATCCTACATCTTCTCTGACAGACAACACGTTACTGAACATTATTTTTAAAAAAAATTCGATTTGTCTTTTGAATAAGCTGAACGCATCTATAGGTATTCTAATTACCGTTATAGCTGGACCTAATTCAGTCTATGTTTTTTAATTACCATACTTTGCCGTTGTTTTTTCCCCTCATTCTTGCCTTCCATCTCAATTTCCCTTTTAGATGACAGTTTCCTAGCTGCATCCTATGGTGCTGTGATTTAGAAGAGGAAATACATGCTTTGGTTTGATGCAAGGTTCTTGGTACACAGCTTCTGAAATTGTTGCAATGTCTCAAGTGGTAAGAGGAATGGGAACATCTTTCGTTACATTTTGGTCTTCTATCTTTGGCTCCTGAAATTGCTCCAAAGTGATAAAGGTGAAAAGTGTCTGTTGTTCCTCCGGACACAGATCTTTCACCCACATCTCAATTCATGCATATGACTTTTGGAAAGTTCCAAAGGATTGGTGGGGGTGGGGGGCGGCTTGCTGCTGGCCAGGGGAATCAACCTTGTGATGAGAAGGTTGGCTCTTTTGCCCTTACCCCCCCACACCCACCTCTGGAGAGGGGAGAGGGGCTGGGGATTGAGTTCTGCCACCAATGGCCAAGCAGTTGAATCAATTCTGCCTGCTTACTGAAGCATCCACAAAAACCCCTGAAGTATGAGTTTTGCTGAGCCTCCAGGTTGGTGAACACACGGAGGTGCTAAAAGGGTGACTGCCTGGAGAAGGCACACAAGCACCTCACTCTTCTCCTGCATCCTGGCTATCCATCTCTACCACTTCACTGTTCCAGAGTTATACATTTCCATAATAAAGTGGTCAAATAGCAAGCTACCTGAGTTCTGTAAACTGTTATAGCAAAATATCAAGCCCGAGAAGAGGGTTGTGGGAACTTCTGATTTACAGCCAGTGGGTCATCAGAAGCACAGGTTAACACCCTGGCTTTGGGAGTGGCATCTGTAGGGGAGGCAACCTGGTGGGACTGAGCCCTGAGCCTGTGGGGTCTGATGCCATCTCCAGATGAACAGCTGCAGAACTGAGTTAAATTGCAGGACACTCAGCTGGTTTCAGAGAATTGACTAGCATGAGGGAAAACCCTCACATACTGGGTGGCTAGAAGTACTAGTAGAATAAAGTTGTTGTTTTGGTTTTTTTCACCTCCCAATAGCTATTCTTCCATTCTTCTTTAGTTTCTAAATTCCGAGTTTTAGCTAGACCCCTTGCAACTGCTGAAAGGCATTTCCCAGCCTCCTTTGAAGCCAAGTGTGGTCACAGAATTTGCCAGAGAGGTATAAAGGGCCATCTTCTATGTGATTTCTGAGAAATATCCTTACAAGGGAGGGGCACGCCCTTTCTCCTGATTCCTCCTCAGCTACCTGAATGCACATGTGATCGGTTCAACTACAGCGGTCACCCTGGACCCTGAGGTGACCACCTTGGGAGCTGAGCCCACACAAAGCAGTCACATGGCAGAGCAGCCGGGTTTCTAACAGCAGCAGTACTGCACTGTCCTCCTCAGATTCTTTTTGGAAAGATGTGTGTGTACCCTACTTAACAGACTAATTTTCAGGTCTTTCTTCACTGCTAGCAAACCTTTCCTAATCAATACAACATGTTAAATAAAAGACATAAATTCTACTTTTGTACTTCTGGTAGTTATTCCATTAACTTATTAGGATCTGTTAACTATTTTTCTCTTTCCCCATCAATTACTTCAACTTACTAACTACATTTCCATCTCTCTTTACTGCCTCCTCTCCTCACCCATCTTCCATGTCAGGATTATTCGGTATTTACTTCTGGATTGTTATTGATGCAGGCTTTCTTAAACCTTTCTTCTTAACTATTACTAAACTTTTTATTGAAGTGTTACATACAGAAATATATAAATTATGAGAGTACAAAAGTGAAGACTTTCTTGGGAATTCCCTGGTGGTCCAGTGGTGAGGACTTGGTGTTTTCACTGCTGAGGCCCGGTCTGATTCCTGGTTGGGGAATGAAAATCCCACAAGCCATCAGTATGGCCAAAAAAAAACCCTCAAAAGACATTCTTATCAAATGATGGCAAAAATGTTAATTACTCAGTCATGTCCAACTCTTTGCAACCCCATGGACTGTACAGCCTGCCAGGCTCCTCTGTCCATGGAATTCTCCAGGCAAGCATACTGGAGCCAGTAGCGATGACCTCCTCCAGGGGATCTTCCTGACCCAGGGACTGAACCCGAGTCTCCTGCACTGCAGGCAGATTCTTTACTGTCTGAGCCACCAGGGAAGCCATGCACCTATATAATCACTACTGCACTCTCCCCCAGACCAAGAAGCAGGACAGCACTACCTCCCACGTGTCCTCCTCACGCTCCCTGCAGTCACAGTTCTTTCCAAAGCTAACCTCCATGGTGACCTTGAGACGCACAGATCGGTTGTGCCTGTTCTTAAGCTTAGTATCAGGGACTCATACAGTAGGCCATATTTTGGGTCTGGCCTCTCTCATTCAACATCACTGATGAGCCTCAAGGCTGTCATGGCCAAAGAGAATTCTGTCACATGCACACACCACAATTCATTCTATTTTGGGTGGCTATTTGGGTTAGCTCCAGTTTGTGACTATGACAAGCTGTGCTGTCATGAACATCTTTGAACGTATCTTTAAGTGAATGTGAGATGTATTTCTGTTGGTTGTAAGCCTAGGAGAGGCTCGCTGGGCTGTAGATGCACACAATTATTCATTTAGTGCTTGCTGCTAAATCTTCTAAACTTGCTATACCACTTTATACACCCCACCAGCAGGGTCCAACACCTCAACCACACTTGCTACTACCCACCGTTTTCATTTAGCCATGCTGGGGATGTGCAGAGGTGCCGCATTATGGCTTGAATTCACCATTTCTGGATGCTTGCCAAGGCTGAACGCCTCTCCGCATGCTCACTAGCCACAGGGATAACTTCTTTCTTCAAGTCACTGTTACAGGTTTTCTTGTCCCTTTTTCTAAAAGGGGTGTCTGACTTTTTCTCACTGACCTAAAGGGGTTTCTCTGAAATTCTAGGTATAAACAATCTGTCAGACATACGCACTGCAAATACCTGTCTCACTCTGCGGCTTGCCTTTTTACTCCACCATGAACAGTTCTTAATTTAAATCATCCAACTCGATTTCCTCCTCTACAGTTTGTGGTGCTGTGTCTTGTTTAAGCAATCTTTGTTTCTCCCGAAGTCCTGGCTTTCCAGTCAAGAGCACACTTTACTAGCTGCACGCCAGTAGATCTGTATGCTGGATTTTACTGCCTGCTCCCTACCGCCACTTCTCCCAAGAGGTTTCCAAGAGGACCTCTGTGTAGAAAACCTTCCAAGGTCATCTTCAGCCAGAGAAAAAATTTACTTTATCCTCACATTTAGATAATAGTGTAGTAGCTTGTAAATTCTAGTTTTAAAGTTATCCTACTTAAACATGAGTTTGAGCAAGCTCCAGGAGATGGTGAAGGACGGGGAAGCCTGTCGTGCTGCAGTCCGTGGGGTCACAGTCATACGTGACAGCGACTGAATGACAACAACTTTGATACTGAAAAAGTATTCCTTAGGTCCACAGATGCCACTGGGAAATTTGATATCAATCTGCTTCTCACTCATGACTTTCTCTTTCAAACAGATTTGACATTTTTGCTACATCTCTGTTGTTACATTTCAATCGAACCTGTCTTGGTGTGGGCTTTCTTTTATCTGTCCTGTTTAGCACTCTTTACATTGAAGATGTTTCCTCTTTCGTGATTATGAAAAACTCATGGCCGCTCCTTCTAACGTTTTCTTTCCCTTGCCCATCATTTCCTCTCTGCTCCTGAAATTCCTATTATCTGGACATGGACAGTTCTACTCCCAGCCTCCATAGTATGCTTTTTTTTTTTAATTTACATTTGATTCATTTACAATGTAGTGCCAGCATTTTTCTATTATCTTCTACCTCCTTATCCCCTAGAATTCTTCAACCTGAGCTTTCGACTTCTACCTTCAGTCTTCAGCTACATTCCTTCTGCAACTCAACCCCGCCCTGAATTCTTTGTTCCCATGTTACTTCTCTCCTTGTTTCTGTTTCATATACCCATTTCCTCTTTTTCGTGAGGATTTTCAGCATTGACTGCGTTCTCCTAAGCAGCTGGGGCTGTGAATTCTGCTCCAACTAGCACCGCCTGTCAATCTATCACTTTCCTTCTATTCTGACTCTGGTTGTCAGCTTCACACTGTGGCTCCCTGTCAGCCTTTGGCCAGGTGAGATCCACCCGTTCTCACTTACCACAGCCCTCCAAGGGGCTCCCAGAGGCAGAGGTGGAATCCAGCATCCCACACGGCTCACCTCAGTCCTGTCACTCCTCTGAGCCCAGCCACAACGAACTCCTGCTGCTCTTCAACCAGGCCCGCTCGGCCCCAGGTCTCTGCAGCTGCTGTCACCTCGGCCTCACAAAACTGTCTGCTCAGGAAGCACCCACGCCCTGCTGTTTCCCTTGCCTCCTTCATGACCCTGTTCAAATGGCACCTCAGCGGGGCCTCATTATCATCCCGTTTATGCCCAAAGCCTTAGCACTTGCTGATTTATCTTCCTTGATTTTTTTCCCAGAGTACTTGTAAATCTACAAACATGTGTCTTTCTTATTTTCTGCTCCTTGAGGACAGAAATTTTGTTCCCTTTATTGCTGCATCCCCGACACCTAGAACAGTGCCTGGCACTACTGGGGGAGCAGTAAGGTGAGCTATGCCTTAGGAATTCTGTTCTGAGCTCATTCAGGACTGGACACCCTCTACCAGGAGACTCTAACGTTACGGGTGTCTCAGAGAGGCAGTGCTCTTTTCCAAAAGTGGTTTCCCTTCCCTGGAACCTCTTAGGTCTGAGGCTCTGGAAGGAGTAGGGAGACACAACAGGAGGAAGAGAAAAAGACCCAGTAACTGCCAACAGTCTGCCTTGGCCCATACACTTGGGTTCTTTCACTCCAAGCTGTCAGCCCTACCTCAGAGACTAGAATCCAAGTACCTTCTGTCTCCTAAGGAGGTTGTCTCAGTTTTTATGTTATTTTCTCTTAGTTCTGTGGCATTTCCAGTTCCAAGAAGGGAGTGAAAAGGCTCCTGGGCTACTGTTACCTGTTTCTTAGGCTGCTGTCACAAATCACCACAAACTTAGTAGCTTAAACAACACAAGTTTATTATCTTATGGTTTTGGAGGTCCGAAGGTCAAAATGATTGTCACCGAGCTAACTCAAGGTACGGGCAGAGCTATGTTCCCTGGTGAAGGCTCTAGGGACTTCCAGAGGCTGCCCAGCTTCCCTGGCTCACGGCCAGTCGACTCTGTCTCACATTTCATTGCTCTGACTCTGCTTCCACCTTCACATCTGACTCTTCTCTGTCTCCCTCTTCTGTTTATAAGGACCTTGTGATTATGCTGGGCCTACCCAGATAATCCAGGATCATCTCCCATCTCAAGATCCTTAATCACATCTGCAAAGTCCCTCCTGCCAGGAACCTAACACATTCATAGGTTCTGGGGATTAGGACATAGACTTCGTCAGGTGGGGGAGGAACACAATCACTATTCTGCATGACACAGCTATTCCGTCATCTTTTCAGGAATTGGGGATCAGAGTTTCTTACACTGAAGTCCATGGCTAAGCTTTAGCGGGGGGTCTATAAAACCCTTGAGATTGTTGGCAAAATGCTGCCTCTTCCTGTGTTTCTCAAGAGAGACCTCACAGCTTTTGTAAATTTCATAGAAGAGCTATGAGCCCATTACCACAAAACACTCACTGTCCAAAATCTGACTGAGGAAGACAGCAAAGACCAACATCCTCCCAATAACTACTGGAATACAGACACGATTCCCCAATCTTACACTGTATGAAAAATCCACCACTCCTTTCTGTCCCCTTCTCAGAACATGCATTAACTCCATACCACACAAGAACGTCTCCTGAAGACAGGGGTGCCTGGAGTTCCAGTTTAGTACTAGAGTAATTCCCCCAGGAAGTGACAAGGGCAACTATCAGAAACACTCCCTGGGGTAAAGAGTGGGATGGAATGGAACTATTACCTTTAAGTAGTTAAGACCCTATGTCTGAGCCCTCTCTTCCTCCATCAAAGCCCCTGCCTATAGGTGGAAAAAATAAATGCCCTTGACAGAAACAAAGCCACATCTTGGCAGGGCAGCATCCCCAGATCCCGGCCCCTCCTCTTCCCCATCTCCTCCTCAAAAGCAGAGGCTCAGTGCCTGGTTGACAAGTCTGACAGCTTTCCCTGGGATGGCTGCCCAGCATGCTGGTTACCAAAGGCCAGGATTACAGACTTTGGATACAAAAGCAAATGTTTTCCATCTGGTTTAAATGTTTTTCTTTGGCGTCTCTCTTATACCCGTGTGCCCGGCCACAAGAGAGAACAAGTTCACTTACTTTGATTGCTGGGTCTGCCTTGGCCATGTGCCATCTTCATTTTGGGGCTCAATTACTAGCACCTGAGTGAAAGAGGAAACCATATTAGGAACGTGCAAACCATCTCACTTGCTGACATGCTCAGGACCAAAAAGGTATCTGTCCACACATCCTGGTGGAGCTGTCTGAGGGGGCACGCCTGGGCCCTCCTACCTGACCCTGGTACAGCCCGGCATCCTGCACAGTGTTGTCCAGCTTGCTCAGCTGCTCGTAGGTGTTGCTCATGTATTTGTTCCACAGCCGTGTCTCACGCTCTGCAGGGATGTTGAAGAGCTTCCTCATCTCCTTCTCGATGGTTGCTGGGGACAGGGAGACACATCACTGTGGGCTTTCTCCCGGTGCAAGGACAACAGCCGCCACAGCAAGCTGAGGCTCATCTTCCGTCCTTTTGGACGGTCATGGGATGCTCAGGATCAAAAGATCTGACTGACCTCAGCCCCTTGGTGACTCCTAAGGCCAAACATCTTGCATGGGGCGTCTTTTATACTCAAATACCCAAAGACAGCCCCTAGGCTTCTCATTATTCGATGATGTGGGTCCCAGTTTACAACACAAAAGCAACATGGTATAGTTAGAAAACGAACCTCTGGAACTAAGACAGATTTGGTTTCAAATACTAGGTCTGCCATTTTCTCACTGAGATTTCTTCACCTTTATTACCATACCATACGTTAAGTAAGCAGAGAACATGTGCAGTGCTTCTTACAATATGATTGCCAGGCTTAGCTGTCCACAAGAGAGCCCTGGAAAGCAGGCGCCCAGGTCAGGACAGGTAACCATAATCCGAGACTATCTGGGTAACAAGTCTAAAGAGGGCGCCCCACCTGCCCACTCATTAGCCACCATGCCCTGCACACTCACTAGCTTCCTGGAATGCCAGCCAGGGGACTCACCGATGGTGTCTGCCTTGCTGAAATGGCAGCTCAGCACGTTGGTGGGGTCACTGTTCTCACAAAGCTTCAGTTCCAGCAAATATACCTCCACCTTGCAGTGCTTGACAAACAGGCCATGTTCTACCACCTGCAAACGAGAGCGCGGGTGAAGGAGCGCTGGCCCCACACCGGACAGTCTGGGGAAGCAATATGGCTCATCAGTGACAAAAGGCAGAGTATATACGACAACGAGTGTGAGCTTTAAAGTCACCGGCGTGTGTCTCAGGAGTTTAAAAATCTTATTTCCACTGGCCCCAGATAGATGAGGTGCCTAAGAAGAAATATTTTCAGTGAGCCCAGACTCTTGCATATTCCCATACAGAAAAGCACTAAATTCCTTCACTTGAGATTATGTGGTTTTCCTTTACTTAACAATAATCTTTCAATGTTCAGACTACCTGCCCTTTGTTGCAAAACTTCTCCATAACCTGGCTCCCCAAGCCTCGCCTCCTCAGAGCAAGTCTCTCAGGGTCACTTGAGATACTGTCTCCTGGGGGCTTGAAGTTCTAAAAATTTCCACCAAATAAAACATAACTCTCAAAGGAAAAAAAAAATCTTATTTCCACTCATTAGGACCAACCAAGAGCATCGTGATGGAACCAGAGCTAGCAACAAGAGGGCACAACAGGAAAGTCACTGTTCATCTCTAAGTGGAGATCGTGATGATTCCCCTTGCAGGGTCTGTGGAATCAGGGCCTGGAGAACACAGTTAAATCCTTCGGCAGTATGCTCACCACACAGCAGGACTGTCGGCATTAGGGGACACCTGTGAAAGCTGGCCTGCCCCTCACCATTTGATTCCTAACCCCTCTCAGAGTCCCAGGTTTCAGGTTGGAGAAAGAACGTATTGCAGCCCTGAAGAGTGACACTTAGAAGCTTGACCTCAGCACTGCAGCCCTTCCCTGCTCTGCTAAGAAGGGAAACTGCACACCATGCAGAGTGAGAAATACACCCAGTGCCTACTCCTCCACCAGAGGAGATGTCCCCCACGATGGGACAAGCAAACAACTGTGGCAGTCAGGGTGGTGGTATTCTTGTGAGTTCTGGCCACCAGAGGGGTTGACAAGCTGGGTTTCTCTCCCAGGGCCTGCCTTCCCTTAGATATTGTTCTTTTCTCGGCTATTAACACCTGTTTTCCAAGGTACTCAACAATGTGATCAGAGATTCCTAACTACAGGGGGAAGAGCAGTATCAGAAAAGTTAAGTTAAACAAGAAGCAGCACATTACTATGTGTCCATATGCCAAGTGAACTTTCCCTCAAAGAAACTTCCAGAATGCGATCTCACTGTACTTCTAGACATATCCCAAGCCACTGGGCAGCTGTGATGTTTGGAGGCCTCCATTCAACAGCTTAGGAACGTCTGTACCCCAGGAAAGCAAAAGCAGTCAGTGCCAGGGAGCACTCACGGACACTGACCAGCGGGTGGGACAATGCAGGTACTCACTTTTCTGACAATGGGCTGCTGGCCTTCTACGCAGCCATACCAGTTTAGTAACTTATTCCAGGCCTCTGCTGGGACCAAAACATAGTCCAATTCATCAATTAAATGTTCCTTTAAGGTCTGACTCTCAGGATCTGAAAAAGGAAAACAGCACATAGCTCACTGCTCTTCTCCCCAGAAACGCTTGTTTTACATGATTTTCATCTACTTTTCAGAAACAAGAAAAGTATTTATGGGAACAAGTACAAAACTCCAAAATTCTGTCACTGGCTATAACATAGAACAGACCTGGATGATTATCTTTAGCTGTGATTTCCGAGCAGTTTGTGAGGAACTTGTATTTCTTCCAAAATTGGAGGGAGAAGGAAAGAAAGAAGAGAAAAACCCCGATTTACATTTTCAAAGTGCATCCAGCTCCACAATTAAAAATGTTTTATTATGAATATTTAACAATATTCTGCTGAATGAAACTGCGTTGAAATCAGATATCACCTTTCTTTGAAAGATTTACTAAGCAAGCAAATGAACACGTCAATGAAGTTAAATTTATTTTTACCAAGAGTCATTTACCATTCTTAGTGTCCAAAACTCCAAGACAAAAACTCAGCTGGACACTAGCCATACAGAGAGAGAATTTCTTTAACATGTGAAGCATCCATTTTACACCCCCACATGGAGGCAACTGGGATTCAGAAAAGGACATCCATGGACTTCCTTGGTGGTACACTGCATAGGAATCTGCCTGCCAATGCAGGGGACACGGGTTCCATCCCTGGTCCTGGAAGATTCCACATGCCACCAAGCAACTAAAACCCTCGAGCCACAGTTACTGAGCCTGCGTGCTACAACTACTGAAGCCCAGGTGCCTAGAGCCTGTGCTCTGCAACAAGAGAAGCGACTGCAATGAAAAGCCGGTGCACCACAACAAAGAGTAGTCTCTGCTCACTGCAATGAGAGAAAGCCCATGTGCAGCAAAGAGGACCCAGCACAACCAAAAAAGAAAGAAAAGGACATGCATGGTTTGAAATACACTCTCTTAAGGGAAGCCCACAGGACTGGATCAAGGGAAGACTGACCACCTCCCACCCAGGGAGCGCTCCTGCTAAGCCTGTGCACATCAGCACCCACTCCTGCAACAGTGCCACTATTCTCTCCCAGACAAGCGAAGCCACACAGCCAGGGGAGCAGACAGTGCCCACAATGGTGTAACTCACCTGTACAAGGCAGGCAATGTTAAAAATAAAAGCCAAAAGCAGCACTCACAAGATGACCAGGGCTTCCTATCTGGTTCACCTTTGCCTCTGTCATTTCCAAGGAAAAAGGAAAGACACTAAATAGCCTTGGAGAACAGGAATCCCAAAGTGAGAAGGATGCATGGATAAACAAAATGCCGTGTATAAGCACAGTGGTGTATCATTTAACCTTTAAAAAGAAAGAAATTCTGACAGGCCATAATATGGATAAACCTTGAGGACCTTATGCTGAATGCAAAAAGCTGGTCAGAGACAGACAAATACTGTATGACTCCACTTATACTAGGAATCAAGAGTAATCAGAGACAAAAAGTACAATGATGGCTGCCAGGGTCTGGGAGAAAGGACTGGAACTACTGTCTAATGGGTATGGAGATTCAGTTGCTGCTATTTTGACATTTGTATTTATTTCTTTAGGACATGCTGGGTCTTCACTGTGGTGTGCGGGCTCTCACTACTCCACGCGTGCTTGGTTGTGGCATGTGGGATCTAGTTCCCTGGCCAGGGATTGCACCCAGACCCCTTGCTTTGGGAACGCAGAGTCTTAGGCACTGAACCACCAGGGAAGTTGTGAGATTCAGTTTTACAAAATAAAAAAGTTCTGGAGATTGGCTTCACACCAATGTAAATATACTTTATACTACTCAACACTTAAAAATATTTACATAGTACAACTTTCCTGATGGTCTGGTGATTGAGACTCTGCACTTACACTGCAGGGAGCACAGATTCAACTCCTGGTCAAGGAACTAAGTCCCCATATGTCACAAGGCAAGGCCAAAATAACAGTAATAATAAAATAAATTTAGATGGTAAGTTTTATGTGTATTTCACCATAATTTAAA
The DNA here is from genome assembly GCF_000754665.1 of Bison bison bison. Classification (NCBI taxonomy): domain Eukaryota; kingdom Metazoa; phylum Chordata; class Mammalia; order Artiodactyla; family Bovidae; genus Bison; species Bison bison. The sequence continues at coordinate 16,169,776 of NW_011494876.1, read as the reverse complement.
AGGGAAAAAAAAAAGTGGCTCCTCACTGATGAGCCAACTGTTTTCCACAGCAGCTCTGGCACAATTATTCACACTGACAGATCATACATTTTCTATTCAGCAACAGAAGGATGATCCAGGAGGAGTACTTGAAACGAAAGCTTCACACCTCAACTCCAAGGTCTTCTCTGATTCGCAAGAGAATTTTAAAACTCACGAACGTTCTTCACCAATCTTACCTGGAGACATATACCTTCTTCATTTCTAACACTAAAACTATGCAGGTCTGGCTACCCATGCTGTGCCCAACAGCAGCCACAGACCTTTAAAGGTGGGAAAGGAGCCAAGAGCTTTTAGCATCATTAACCCCAAGCACATCAGTTCTACAGGGCTTTCTCCTCTGAGGCTCAGTGACGATTTTCTCAAACATGTCATTCTTATGACACTCAAGGCAAACACAGGAACTTAACTGGAATTTTCAATACAGTTCATCATTTTTACTTAAAATTACATCAGTCAAAGGGCATCATAGTAAAAAGCACACAGGGGTTTTGCAGTAAGGACTGAGCCTTTGCAAATTTCTTCAACAGAGCAAATAAAGGGGAAAAAATGAGAGCACAACTTGGTCTTGGCATAAGGGTTCCCTCATATATACAGGAGGGGCAGAAGTGGAAAATGAGAGAGGAAATGAGCAGACTGCATTAGTGAGGATATGCCCTACCCACTCCTTCAAGAGCCCCTTCTATAGAGGCAACTCCCATGACCGTAGGCGGCAGGCAGCCAGACTGGGACTGGCAGGTGACTGAGAGTCCAAGAGCTAAGAGGGCGGCCCTCATTGGCTAGAGATAGGCCATTCCTGCTCTGTCAATGTTCCAGGGTCTGAACGGAATGTACTTCTCGCCTCCCAAGCACACAACAAATGTTTCCAGCCTAATCCAGTGACATCGAATTGAAAGACAACAGAAGAAATGCTTGCCCTCAGCTGAAGGTCATAGCAAATGACTTGAGGGTCCCTCCAGCTCTAGGATTCTCAACACCAATACTATTAAGAGCCGTAAGTGGGATGGGAGGTGGGATGGAGGTTCAAAGGGGAGGGGACATATGTATACTTATGGCTGATTCATGCTGATGTATGGCAGAAACCGATACAATATTATAAAGCAGTATCTTTCAATTAAAAAAATTTTTTTCTAAGCCTTAAGAATTCTCCTTCTCAAATAAAGATGGAAATGAACAAAGTGCAAATACAATACAATGATCCTTTGGGGCAACTTCATGGTATACTTCCGCCTACAACAGGAAGAAAAGCCTGTAAC
>NW_011494876.1:16155803-16168381 GCF_000754665.1 Bison bison bison | reverse complement strand
CTCCCAAAAAATAAGGTATACACTGAAGCACTGCTCGTTTTTTTAAAACACCCAGGATGGTGTTAGGTACCTGAATCAAGCCTCATGCACCGTCTGCCTTCCTGCTGCCTTGACCGTGGGCCCAGGCAACAGATCATCTGTCATGCTCGCACGGGAGTCTAAAAGCAAGGCAGAAAAAAGGCCGAGGAAAGGCCAACTGCCGTTTCTATGCATCCAAAGGTGCAAGCCAAGCTCGGCCATGTCACACTTCACTTTTTCAGTCACTTCTTCCATGACGAGCTGGTCTGTGTTCCTAACTCTACTAAACTTCCACCTCCCCTCACACTACTTCTCTGACAAACACGGCCACCACAGCAATGCCTGATGAATGTTGTCAGGTCTACAATTTGTCCCACTGCAAAGGTAACAGAAAATTCCGGTTCCTAAATTTCAGATTCCAGATGCAGTTTCAAAATAATATCCTGTTTCTTTCCATTCAATATAGTAATCTCAAATCTCTAGCAGAACTTGAAAAAAAGAAATGATAAAGAGGGACAGGCAGACATTCCTCCAGACATTCCTCACTAGGACATTTCTGCTTTTACTAAAAGGAGTTAATTCAGGAAAAAAGCAGCTTCACTTCTCTGTGAGGGCCTGCAAACACTTCTGCTATAGACCCAAGTCAAGGCCCCTTGTTTCTATCCTCTCACAGTAAGTCAGGTTCATGATACCTGTGGCAAACAGGTATGAACACAACCTCAGGCCACCATGACCTCAGTTTACCCCAGTGGACATTTCAGTTAGAAAAGCAACAGGGTACTGTACCTGAAAAGAGTCCGGAGTTATCTATCGGGCCAGGATACAGATTATGTTCACCCACATTGTACATATCCCAGCTGTCGAAGCCCACGTACTTCTTCCACTGCTTGAACCACCGGCTGTCAATAAGATACCTAGAGACAGACAAAAAGGGACTGTACCCGAAAACCTGAGGTTGTACATTTCTGCAGCTGCTCCCTAGATTTTTTAGGGTCCTTCCACTTGGGGAACAAGCAATCCCTACTAAAAAAACACACTCTCAAGAGCAGGAGCAGGCCAGGCCCTCTTGGGCCTGGAACAGAAAGCCTGGCCCAGGGGATGCACTGACTAAGTGAAACGGCTGTTAAAAGAATAAGTAAAAGGAAGGAAATGGCTAGCTTCAAAAATGCTTGTTTAAAGAAATTCTTTCTATGGGGAAAACCTTATTTGCTAATGACCATGTCATTACTTTCATAATGATCTTTACAGAGGTCCTTGTCCAGGCAGACAGTTTGGATACACTGCTTTGCTTCATGTGAAGAGCATTAAACCAATTTTCTTTCTAAAAATAAGGTAACAACATAACACACTTCAGTTTTCCTTTGAGGACCAAACGTGTGTGTGTGTGTGTGTGTGTATATAAATATTATGTATATATACAGACACGTGCACATATACATACAGACATATAGATATATACACACATATATACATACAATGTCGTGGTGTGTTTATCTTATCAAAAAGCATTATGTTGACCTGGTTATATTTTAAAAGTATCATCATGCTGTTTTATTAATACAATTAAGACAGAAGGAGGGGGAAACCTCTGTAGGGGAACAAAGCATAACAATTACATTGGTGAGTCCTTCAAATTTTATAACCAACACACTTCAGAGACCAGCCAGCTTCCCTGAGGCCACAAGGATCCATAAATATATCCACATCTCTAAAATGCTCTCTTCTCTCCGAACACTTTTACTGTGTGATTTTAGTCTATCTGAAACCTCCCCTGCTTCTGCTGACTATTCTTCACGTGTCACCACGATTCGGGATATCAAGTACTTCTGCCTCCTCTGCCTATCACAGCTTGGCCAGCTCAAGGACACTGTAACGACTGAATTCCTAGTTTCTCTTCCCTGTTCAATTTCTCTGTCACTGTAATACAGCCATTATCACCACCACCATCGTTTCTTAAAAAAGGGTTGCTCAACCACATTCAGTGCAACGCCAAGCCCCAGTTTCTGTTTCCACACAATAATAACACCCAGGAATCTCTTCACTAGCGGAAGTACTGTCCCTGGTACTAGATAATTTATTAAGAAAAACTTACTCAGACTTGCTCGACTAGGCTCTAGGCTAACCCGCCTCTTTCACTCCCGAAAAGCTGCTGCCATTATTTTTAACATTTGCTACCAAAATAACCTGGGACTCTCAGACAATTGTTCAGCTACTGACCTTGACGTCTGTCCAGTAGCTTACAAGTTACAGAGTATCTACTTATCTACACCTCAAGCACCTGAGGGCGAGGGCACCAAATATTGTTATCTTGATCTTAAAAATAAGAAGCCAGGGTCTGTGAAGTGTGAAAGCCTTCGCCCAAAATCACAAAGTGAATTCTCAAAGGTAAAGGACTCTCCTCAACCGCAAGGTCCCCGGGAGTACTCCCCTTCTTTCCATCTCGTAGCCCCAGCCTCCGCTGGATACGCCCCCTGGGGCTCCAAGAAGACCGGACGACCCTCAGCTCCACCCACGCTTTCATCCAGTGCTCTCTTCCCTAAGGGGCGGGAGTCCAGCCACTCTCAGAGTCACCAACATCTGCCCTGCCCAGCCTCTAGCCAAGCCGGGCAAGAGGGGCCGGGCCTGAACACCCGAGCGCCGGCCCCTGGCCCAGTGGGGCAGAAAGGCGGGCCCGGCGCTCACCACTGCGCCCCTCGCTGGAGAGTGGTCCTCATCAAGGCCCCGAGCTCGGATTTCTGGGTCTCCGCATCCGGTCGCTCACGGTACCCTCCGCCTTCCGCCATCTCGTCCGCGGCCCCAGCCCAGCCGGCCCGGACATCCGCCTCGCGCACAGCGTGCTGTGGACCGCGCCCACGCGCGCACGCACGCACTCACGTGCGCGCACGCAAGCCTCTCCTCTTGCGGCGGCCGGGGCCGCCGGCCCGCCCCTTGCTTTCCCCACCCTAACGGCGCACCACCGCAACCCCCACCCGCCCCGGACTCCTCCGCGCGTGCGCAGTGGAGCCGGGAGCGGGGCCGGAAGAGGAGGCGGGCGTCGGGAAAGAGCTGCAGTGTTCTCAGCCAGGCAGGCGTCGCGGAGCCGGCGCCGTCCGGCACACCTTTTTGAGTCCAGCCCGGCGATCTCGAGGAGTCACACCACAGGCTCCACGACCCTTCGGGTACCTCTTCTGGCCTGCGGGGTTATCCTGGTCTTAAATCAACGCAGCGCCAGGTGCGAGGAGTCCTGAAACTAGATTTTCTTGTTTTCACTCCAGCCATTCCGCTTTCAGCGGAGACCTCAGGCGAGCCCTTGTCTGCCCAAACGTGAACTCCTGATCCCTGTCCGGCAGGCGCTGCGGGAATATTCTCAATCATCTCTGTCTGAACCCCAGAATCACTTGGCCCAGGCCGAATTCCACAAGCCCTCCAATGAGCTACCTACTTTATCGGGCAGGCAAGCAGCCACAGGGGGGCGATAGCAACGGGGGTGGGAGGAGCGGTCAAGGTATATTCTCCACATCAGGTACCCAGGCTGCTGCTTTGTTGTTGCAACAAAGTACAATAGCCTGAACACGTTATGGCTCCCACTCGACCGTGCCTACAAGAAACACAGCCCTCCTTCTGGAGGGCTAGACTATATGTGTCTAGCACCTCCTGCCCTCAGAAAAATTAGACAAATATGACTCAGTACCTGCCTTTATCCAGTAATCCCTTTTTTTTTTTTTAGTTCTGCCAGTTTATTGCTACCAACCCATCACCCTCCACCCTCATGCACACATGCTCAGTCATGTAACCCCATGGACTGCAGCCCGTCAAGCTCCTCTGTCCATGGACTTTTCCAGGCAAGAATACTGCAGTGGGTTGCCATTTCCTTCTCCAGATCCCCATTTTTTTATGCACCAGGGGCCTATTTCGTGGAAGAACTGTTTTCTTGAGGTGGGAGGCGGAGTGTTGGGTGGCCTTGGGGAAGATTCAAGCGCATTACATTTCTTGTGCCCTTTATTGTTTTTACACCAGCTCCACCTCAGACAGTCAGACATTAGATTGCAGAGGATGAAGACCCCTGCTTTACCCAATCTAATAGAGAAGAGGAGCTATTCCACAAATAAGCACCAAGTCAAGTAGTGTGTGATAAGCACCATTAAAGGGTATAAATCAAAGACTAAGACCCCAAGCTGTGAAACGGAGCCTTTCACTTGAGTACCTTTTGAGTGTGATCTTGAAAGCATAGAAATGATGGTGCATGTTAAAGGGGAGGAGACTAAAGGGGTTAAAGGAAATTTCTGGAACAAGCAGGGAAACTCATAGAGTGAAGATTAGGCCAGTTGAGCTGGACACAGACTACTGAAAGGGCCTGAGATCTCTGGCTAGAAGGGAGGCTGGTCCCATATATCCTACATACAGATATTGTAGGAGGTTTGAGAACAGAGAGAAATAGCTGAGGGTACTTTGCACAGAGGTACAGCCCACAGTAGGTCTGGTACAGCCCAGACCTACTAAGAACCCTTTGGAAAGACGTCTGTGAGGAAAGAGAAAAAACAGGTGCAGAAGAAAGAACTGGCCTGGTGAAGTTGAGGTAGGTCATTTGAACAGAATTACTACTTTTTTTAGGTTGAGTTTTGGCTAATTGAAATTAATATATTAAGCACTATCTGCTAACAGAGGCCCCTTGGCAGCTGGGTAGATAGTGGGGCAAGGTAATTTGGAATTAAAACTGCCTTGAGGGACTTCCTTTGTGGTCCCGTGGTTAAGACTTTGAACTCCCAATGTAGGGGGACCGGGTTCAATCCCTAATCAGGGAACTACATGCCACATGCCACAACTCAGACCCATAGCAGCCAAATAAATAAATAATAATTTTAAGAAATGCCTTGAATAACTACATAGCAGTTAATCCCATGTGCATAAGAGTTACCATCAAATGATGATAATTCTACATCTCGATCTTGACACCCCCAAGTGCCTGTCTGTGGAAATTCTTTTAAATTGTTAAAGTTGTTATCAAACTAGAACCACTGCTTTTAGTCCTATTTATGGAAAATGAAAGCTGGGTTAATGGGCATGACTGAACCTACATTACAGTGTCTGCTTCCCTCTTCCTTTTTTAGCAGTTCCTCCTATACCATTTATGGCATGGGTCAGATTCTTAAGGAAGTAGGACAAGTCAGCACCACTAGAAAGGGGGACAAAACCTAATTATAAAAATGAAAACTTTGGAAAATCTTTTTTGAGCCTGGATCTCTTCAATGCTATTCAGTAGCTGTGAAAAAAAAAAAAAAGTACACTAATTATGAGTAGTTCCTAAAAATTTATGTTCAAATAACCAAGTGTTGTAAGTTAAAATGCAGGGAATAAAGTGACATTTCATAAGCAGAAGATCACCATTGTTTCTAAAGTTTTCAAACTTTCATAGTGCGTTTGATTATTACACATTAAAAACAGAACTAGAAACCATGAACATTGGCGTGCATGTTCCTGCTATTGTGGGAGTGACCCACGGATTTGGGAGGGAAGGAGTTGAGTAATTCAACTCAGGACACACCCTGGCCCCAGGACTGGATTCTCTGTTGGGCCGTTTCCCCTAGGGGAGGGGTATAGGCCTGGTAGGCCCCTCTGTTGGCCCGGTAACCAAACCTCAGAACTGAACAACTCACCCATTGCCATGGGACCTTGGAGCACAACAACAGGAAGGAAAGCAGGAAAGGGAACTAGAGGGAACAGGCCTGACTGACTGGTCACATACCCGCGGTCTTGGATGGGGATGATCTAATTGAGGGTTTGTAATGTCTGGGTGTGTAAACTTTAAGCTTTATTTGGTTTCAAATCATAAAGTCCTTTCATTGGCTGGTGCTATGGCTTACTCTAAACCTCCTCCCCAGTCACCCTTGGTCTACACCTGCCTAGCAGTCACAGAGCACGTGTGGCTGTATTCACAAATATTGAGCACCTTTGGATTAGAGGTGGCATCAGGAGAGAAGTATTTTTTGTTTCCTCCTTGCCTGTGCTTTTTTTTTTTTTGCCTGCTTTTTTAGCTTGCCTGGGGACAGTGAAAAAGAGAAAGGCTCTAGAGATACATTTTAGAAGAATTAAATGTCTTATCAGTGACACTATCACCTCTGTGGTATAAGGGGTAGATTTACTGGGGGAGGGTGATGTTTCCAGGGTGGCTCAGTGGTAAAGGATATGCCTGCCAGTACAGGAGATGTGGGAGACATGGGTTCCATCCCTGGGTTGAGAGGATCCCCTGGAAGAGGAAATGGTAACCCTCTCCAGTATTCTTGCCTGGAAAATTCCAAGGGCAGAGGAGCTTGGTGGGCTGCAGTCCATGGGGGTCACAAATCGCTGGACCCAACTGAGCAACTGAACACATACACCGAGGAAGGTAACAGAGGCAAAAAACTGAAGGAATCTCACAGAGGATGTGGGGTCATTTTTTCCCATGTTGGAGACTCATGCTGTTGCACAGATTCCATTCTGCCCCTGTCAATAGGCAGCCCTGATTGGGCAAGGAAGGTGTTGCACCCTGGGCCTGGGTGTGGCAGTGCCTTCTCTTCATGCTTGAATTCTGTTACCATCAATATCTGAACCTTAAAAAAGTATTTAGGTATTAATTGTGTGTGTTTGCCCTTTGCACAGAGCAAATTCTCAGTAGGCATTTCTTGGGTGAATGAATGAAAGAATTATCCAGATAGTAGTCATTTTTTCCTTTGAGTAATAGTCTATTATGTACTAACAGCCCCTACCCTCCAGGGGTTCACAGCCATTGTGGCTGGGGAAGATGTTTTCACGTGTAATTATAGTGCATTGTGTGATAAAAGTGCCAGGGCGGGGGGGAAGTGCTAGGGGAACATGAAGGGTGATGCTGTAGACACTTGCCTAGGAAGAAAATAATGTAATATAAGCAACTGGTGTAGGAAACAAAGGTATGCTTAACATCCCTCCTGGCCTCTGAGGATGCATAGTGAGTCTGCCAAGAAATCCTCAGGGGCCAGGGCTTCTTTATTTTTCATTTTTGGACAGACCAAAGAAAAGATATTATTCTTTTCTCTAAACAATTTAAGTCCATTTCTCATCTGGTCACCTTTTGTTTATTAGATGCCAGTTGAACCATATGTTAAGACTAAGAAGTAGAGGATATTTGCTGGATGATATGAGCCATTGGGCATTTAATGAGGGAAATTTCTGTGGAAATAAAATAACTACAAACCTTAAAAAAAAAATTTAAAAAAATTTTTTTTAGAGAGCTTAGGAATAGGCTGTTTTATTTAATTTATTTTTTGAACCACGCCTTGGGGCATGTGGGATCTTAATTCTCTGATCAGTGATGGATCGAACCTACACCGCCTACATTGGAACAACAGAGTCTTAACCACTGGAGACCGCTAGGGAAGTCCCAGACCAGGGCTTCTTTAGATTCATACACAGGTACCCAGGCACAGTCACAAGCTGGGGACAGAGGCTGGGGCAACAGATAGGCAGGACTGTAGGACGCCATCCAAGGTGGGCTGCATGTGTGCCTGGATACTGCCTGACCCTAGGCAGTTGGATTAAGTGCGCCTGTTCTTGGGTCTCCTGTCTTGGCCTTGCTGGCCACGGCTACCTGGCAGGGGTGCTGGGAATAGGATTTCTGTCTGCAGGATGAATGACGGCAAGGCTGCTGGACCTCTGCCCAGTACATCACTGTCATGTCCTGTCAGTTTCAATGCTTCTGGATGCAACTTACAGAATGCCCACCACCAAGTGACCCACCTGGTGATTTTGTTTTTGCTTTTTCACGTGACAGGTCTGGAGTTGAGCTCTTGGGTAGGTCAAAGCTGAAGGATGTCCGATCTCACGTCGGCTTCCCTGTTACCCTCAGGGCCAGGGCCCATGAGCCCTCACTCCTTGGGCAAGAACCTCTCTCATCTGAGCTCCCACTTCCCAGTCCAGCAGTTCCCAATGCCCAGTAACTTGCTGAGCAGCGCCAGCTGGGTTTTATTTTAGTGCCAGCACAGGTGTGTCACACCTCTATGAAAGCACGTTCTTCCAGCCTATTTGGTGACCATAGTAACAAAAACCTGCCAAATTTGGAGTACTGGACCTGGATCCCTGTTCAGTCTTTATAAATCCATGCCATGGATGGATTTATTTCTCCTGGGGAAATTGTTAGCCGGTATTTTTCACTCAGTATTACCCCAAAGTTAAAACTTATGAGAGGGACTTCCCTGGTGGTCCAGTGGTTAAGACTCTGTGCTTCCAATTCAGGGGACACAGGGTGGATCCCTAATCTGGGAACTAAGATCCTGCATGCTGCAGGGTGTGCCTCCCCCCCCCCAAAAAAAATAAAATACGAGAAAAGATTGATCAGGCCAGGAATGCCTCTCTGAAAATAAACTTGTTTTAAGTGTTGTCCGTTAAACTCCATGGAGACCGAAGAAGGAAGTCATCTGATAAAGGGCTAATTGTGCAAGAAGGGCCTGACCAAATGGGTTGTATCAGATTTTGTTTTTTCAGCTTTGCTGGGGTATAGTTGACAAATCTGTAAACTATTTACTATTTAAACTATTTACTGTGTACGTAATGGTGCAATATACACATACGTGATTTATCAGATTTAATGTTTAAAAAAAGTTTAAACTAGCCTTTCTGGAAGAGCTTCTGAAATGGAGGCTTCTGAACCTGTTGCATAACAGCAGGGCCCAGCCCTTCTCGGAAGACCTGTGGACTCAGTTCTGCTGCCCGCTCCCAGATCAGGCAGTGTCCCAGAGGCAGTACTACCTCAGGCAGACTTGCTGGGATTCCTTCACTTTTACTTGTTAATTCGAGCTGCTGATTCATAATGGGGTGGAGTGGGTGCAGGTCCCAGCCAGTAGCAGTAGGGTGGTGTGTGTTTTCGGGGAAGAGGTCTAGTTTATGCGAAGAAAGATGAACCCTTAGTGGAGCTTTAAACTGAGTCTTCCTGAAAAAGAGAGAGTTGGAAAAGACAGTTAAAGGAGGCGGGCAACTTCCAAGTCTGAGGAGGAGTAGTCACCAGCCAGGCTGCGTCAGCTACATGGGGGGATCTCAGAAGTTCCTTTCTCTTAGAGCTCAAGGCATAAACTGAAGAAGAAAAAAAAGTAGGTGATGAGGGGTGAGTCACTGGGCACCCAGACTCTCACCCTCTGAGGTGAGACAAGTCACTCACAGATGTCATCAAGTCTTGGTTCTAAGAGGGGCACAGATAGGGTGGGGTCTAAATGGGCAATGGAACTTGGCCTTTGGTCACCTCAGAGGGGACTCAAAATCTGAGGTGGAGGGGATTTCCCTAGCAGTTTAGTGGTGAAGACTCCGTGCTTCCAATGCCAGGAACACAGGTTTCATCCCAGGTTGGGCAACTAAGATCCCACACGCTATGTGGAGCAGCCAAAAAGTAAAAAAAAAAAGCTGAGGTGGAGAGGCCTTGAAGCCAGAGGGAGGTGGTAGGCCTGTTGATGATGGAGGAAGAGGGAGCCAGAACAGTTACTGCCCTTAATGAACTAAGGGCAGACGGAGGGGGAGAACAGCAGCAAAGCTTTCTGCTTAGGGTTGGAAGAGAAGTTCTTCAGAGTTGATTCCAACACAGCAGGGACTTGAGTCACTGATGTGACCATGAACACTGGGACCCCAGAATCTCTGGACCACATTCTGGAGTGATAACGAAGTATCTGGGTGCTTGTCTGTCCAAACAGAAGCTTCATTGCAGTGCTCACTTCGGGAGCAGATATACTCCAATTGCAGTGATAAGAGATTAGCATGACCTCTGTGCAAGGATGACATACAAATTCGAGAAGCGGTCTGTATTTAAAAAAAAAAAAATTGAAAAAAATATAGAAGCAGCTTCACTGTGTATACCCCTGCAGAGTCCCTTGTGCAGTGATAGGAAGTGGCTCCAGATCTGTCTGTCTCAAGAGATTACTGATAGCAGGGACCACAGATGGAGGGGCTGGAACTGAGCCACACCTGGGAAATGGCAGCTGGCCTCCAAGATATGCCCGGCCCTGAGCCTGGCTTTGAAATTGCAACTGCTGGGCAGGGTCAGAGCAACCAACTGTGTACTCTGTTGACTACCTGAGTGGCAGCAACCAGTAAGCACAGCTTCAGAGCAGACAGAAGCGCTGGGTAGACCTATGCAAAGATCTAGCAGTGTTCTGGGGAAAGTTATGTCACATGAGCTACCAACTGTGTAAAGTAGACTTATATGGTCCTAACACCTGGAGAAGCTATTACCAAAAACAGGACTGGCTGCCTGATGGGCATAGAAGTACCTACTTCTTTTATGTCTGCACTAGATCTCAGTTGTGGCACATGGGATCCTTAGTTGCAGCACCTGGGTTCTAGTTCCCTGACCAGAGACTGTACACTGGCCCCCAAGTTGGGAGCTTGGAGTCATAGCCACTGAAACACTAGGGAAGTCTCTGGCATCCAGAAGAAGAGTTTTACTGGGAGGTGACCTTACCTGGGAGGTCAATGGGCAAGGACTCAGGAGGCAAGACTCAAATCCGTGTCCCTAATCCAAAATCACTGCAAATGATGACTGCAGCCATGAAATTAAAAGACGCTTACTCCTTGAAGTAAAGTTATGACCAACCTAGACAGCATATTAAAAAGCAGAGACCTTACCTTGTCAACAAAGGTCTGTCTAGTCAAAGCTATGGTTTTTCCAGTAGTCATGTATGGATATGAGAGTTGGACTATAAAGAAAGCTGAGCGCAGAATTGATGCTTTTAAACTGTGGTGTTGGAGAACTCTTGAGAGTCCCTTGGACTGCAAGGAGATCCAACCAGTCCATCCTAAAGGAAATCAGTCCTGAATATTCACTGGAAGGACTGATGCTGAAGCTGAAACTCCAATACTTTGGCCACCTGATGCAAAGAACTGACTCATTGGAAAAGACCCTGATGCTGGGAAAGATTGAAGGTGGGAAGAGCAGGGGATGACAGAGGATGAGATGGCTGGATGGCATGACCAACTCGATGGACATGAGTTTGAGTAAACTCTGGCAGTTGGTGATGGACAGGGAGGCCTGGCATGCTGCAGTCCATGGGGTCGCAAAGAGTTGGACACCACTAAACTGAACTGAATCTGGAGTTTGATCAAACTTGATTGAGTTAGGGGAGGATGGGTTAGTATGCAGAAGCGCTAGTGTGGCAGGTTTTGATTGGAGGGCATTAGAACTTGGCCATTTAAGGTATGGTCTTCCTGGACAATGGACCTTTCACTTTTCAAAGTGTTCAGGTTATGGTTATGTCCAGGTTCTTTTGATTCTATGTCAGGGAGGAGGGGTGGAGGTGGAGAAACTTTGATTTCAGGCATTATTAGAGGTTAAAAATTTTCTCCTCTGCACACGCTCTGGGCTGCATTTGTGGTTTTGTTCTGTTGTCTCTGAAGAACAACTCACTATCTTGGTATCAACAGAGGAGGGCCAGTTTGGGCTGGCTCTGCAGTTACAAGGCCACAAACTAAACAAATGTGAATGGCAGCTCAGGGTGTTATTTGTGAAGGTCATTTTGAGCTGAACAGATACTCAGAAAGGAGAGGCATAACTCCAGGGAGGGGGTTAGGCAGTTTCAGCCCTTGACTCATCTTCCTCTTTTTTAAATAAAGACTTTGTTTTGTAACAGGGCCTCAGGATGGCCTTGCTGAATGTCTTGGCAGAGGGAGAAACACTGGGAGAGAAGCCTGGATTCCCACAAAGGAAAGAGTGGATTCCACTGCAGACAAAGTGTTGGAATATTCATGTTTGGCTAGGTAAGGCCAGCTAAGAAATGGGGGCTTAAGCTCCCAGCCCTAGGACAATGAGATTAGTAGGAAAGGTGTCCCCCACTGACAATGACACAGGACACACACAGTTCTGCTCACATCTGGCACTTTATTCATGAGGAGCTGTGGTCTGGGAAAGGGGAGGCTGGGATGGATAGGACCAGCGCCCACCTCAGGGGATTTTCCTGGACATCAGGCATTCCTCCACGTAGGTTTAGAGGGAACACCTTCATGGGCAAAATCCCTGGAGAGCAGCGCTGACCGCCAAGCAGCAAGGGTGGGAGGGGCACCCTAGGCAGAGGCCCCCTGGGACAGCAGGGTTTCAATGTCAGGCTCGATGTCGATGGTCAGAAAGCGGCGGCTGTACCTGCGCACGGGCACACCGTCTGGGCCCACCAGGAACTTCTCGAAGTTCCAGGAGACGTCGTTGCGGCACACCGGGGACCAGGTGATGAACTTAGGGTCGGTCATGAGAGCAGTGGCGTCGTCACTTGGCGTGGGCAGAACCTCCCGAAGGAAGGCGAAGAGCGGATGCGCCTTCTCGCCATTCACCTCGCACTTTTCGAAGAGCATAAAGTTGGGCTCGAACCCGCCGCCTGGTCGGACGTACTTCAGGCAATTCAGGATCTCCTCGTTCTTGGCGTTTTCCTGCGAGAGGGGAGAGCAGCTGGGAACCAGGGCTGCGAGGGGGAAGGGAAGCCTAACCGCAAACCTGGAGTTTTCCATGAGTCGCCCGACTGTGACCTTTGTTGCGTAACTCCAGGGTGGATTTGAACCTCAGCCGGGAAAAGCGTCGGAGTGCTGCGAGGCGAAGGCCCGCCTCT
>NW_011494876.1:16134133-16155245 GCF_000754665.1 Bison bison bison | reverse complement strand
CCGGCCTCCGGCCCCCAGCTGCGGGCCCACGGGGCGGGAGGGTGCGGCCGTGCCGGATGCGGACACCGCCCAGACCGTGCGGCGGCGCGGGCGCGTTTGGTCCAACCCAGGGAGTGCAGCGCGGGCACTGCGGTAGTGGCCCGAATGATTCCCGCCCAGGGCCCAGACGGGCTCCGGATTCTTTCTCAGTGGTTCTTCAGGGATTGGACCCGGCCCCGGGAGGGTGACCAGCAACAGGAGCGTGTGCTGTCTGTGGCTGCACAGCCCACCCCACCTGTGCTGTATCACTACTCCTGAAGAACGAGCCCTATTGGCAGGCGCGGGGATGGTGCAGTTGGCGGCGTCTGGGAACTTTGAAGGTTAAATTGCAGGAGGGTGGGCAGTGCTGCGGAGAAGGGGGCAGGCAGTCAGGGATGGGACTGCAAAAGCCAGCTTTCTCCTAACCTTGCATTCTGGCACTACCCTAGACTGTGCTCTCATCCTAGCTTCCGGTTTCCCGCCTACTTTGACACCCCCAGCGCAGCACTGCCTTTACACAGGGTTTCTGGGGTCACTGTTAAGGCCCTGCTCCAGACTCCTGGAGGGGAGCCCAAAAGCATGCAGGGCCAAGGAGACTGAAGTGGATTTCAGACCATCCTCGTACCTAGTCAACTTCATCTGGAGCTCAGGCTTGCCAGTAAAAGACACTGAGAATGGACAGGTAGTAAGAAGAGGAAAGTATCACACTCCTGAGATTTGTATGGAAGAATGACTGCTTGGAATACCTCCTACTCCTCAGTAGGCTGTATTCCCTACTCCACCCGCCTCTGAACTTGAACGTGACAAAATACTCATTCCCACCTCCTTGGCTGAAGTCAGGTTAGTGCCGGTTTGGGGGAGTGGGTGGGCAAGCTGGTACTTTGCCCCCTGAAGGAAAGGTGAGCTAGGCAGAATTCATCCTCCCACTCCCAGCCCTGGAGAGAGCAACACAAACACCAGGATACAGGAAGTTTAGAAAACTGCCTTTATTCTATTAGTAGTTGGAAAAATTAACTGGTACAGAAAAAAAGTTTAGTCAGCTGGAGAGGAGAGAGAAACTGAGGGCCACCCAAGAGAACTGGCGGCTCCTCTGGGAGGGAACCTGGATACAGTGAGAAGAAAGAGCACTGTGAACTACAGAGCCAGACCCTGCAGTCCAGGTGAGACAGGTTATGCCACCTTCTGAGTGTCTAAGTGCCTCAAGCAGAAGACTGAATTCTTACTTACTTAGCCCAGCTCTGGGGAAGGGGGTACTGGAACATGTGGGGCCGAAATGGGGGGACATGGCCATCTTTTATCCGAGAAACTGACAAAACGGGAATTTAAAAAATGAATTTTCCATCTGACTTTATTTTCAAATACACTTTCTTTAAAAAAAAAAAAAAACCAATACACTTTCTGTGAAGATGACAAATATCAGTATTAGGAAATCCAATTATACAAAAAATACTACATCTAGTCTGGGGTAGATATATTTATTTTTGGTAACATACATTAAGCGGCACTAATTACACAGTAACTATAAGGTAACTAACATGAAACCACAGAACTGTAACTTTACCACAGCTGCGTGGATTTGGGCCTTTCTGGCTGAGCACATTTTCAAAAAACTGGATAGCCACCCAGAGCTATGCCAATGAAATCTGTTAAAAGGAGTAAAGCTCTGAAGTGGTGACTCACCAGAGTACCTTGCAGCTGATAGATGACAGACAGGACATGTTAGTTATAAAGTAGTTACAGCCTAATTCACAAAAGTTACCAATGGTTTCTCTTTCTAGAAAGAAGCAAGAAGTTAAGAAATTCCTTGAATTAGCGCCTGGTGTGTCAGGTGGGAGTGCAGAGGAGGGCTGTTAAGAGCAGTGTCAGAAGGACCCTGGTGGGTCAGGTGGGTTGGACATCATTAATAATCATGGTTGGCTTCTAAATACTGGTAGCAAGATGACTTCTGATTTGTAATCTTAGGTAAATTATAGATAAATGAAAAAGGCCAGTAATCATACACTAAGATTAATAAACAGCACTTCAAAATTAACCGCATGAGGGCTGTGCTTGCAGCAGGGGTTTCACAAGACAAGGCACCCAGATTTTTTCTTCCCACGTCTGGCTTGCAGAGCAGCTCTCGTGGCCATTTCAAAAACCTCCCTCACTCCATCTTTGGTCTTTGCTGAACACTCCATGTACCCAAAAGCACCAATCCTGTTTGCCATATCTCTGCCTTCTTCGGGTTTTACTGGCTCCTAGCAAAGAGAAGAGAGCACTTTAGTTAACAGTGTTACATATAGTAAGTAGGTGCAGAGCATTTTAACTCCGCTAAAAGACTTCAGAAGCCAAGGTGTCAGCCCCATCACTTTTAAAAGGCTATTAGGGGCTCTCTGTTTGGACTCCCAGGTTGCCTGATCCTTCAGTTGCCACCAATTTATCTCTAGCCTCATGTATACGAAGGTAATAACTGGACAGGGAGACTGAGAGCCTGATAAAGCTCCTGCATCTGACACACTGACTACTGCTGTGATGGTCCCTTCTCAGGGAGGCAATCTGCACGAGAGAGGTCCCATCTTACAGGACTAGGGAGCCTTAGGGACCCTCTGTGCAGGCCCCAGTCCATGAGGCACAGACAGAGGCTTCTGGGACTCTCTCTGAAACAGCCTGGCCTATGTGGGTTTCTGCCTCGTTCCCTGAATCTCCCATCGTGGGTCCAGGGTCCCCAATGCTACAGAAGACAGAGCCCCACCCCAGACCCACCTGCTTCATCTTGGCCAGCTCCCGCCTTGTGTGCTCGTCGTTTCGAAGATCCTTCTTGTTCCCAACCAGGATGATGGGCACGTTGGGACAGAAATGCTTGACTTCCGGAGTCCATTTTTCTGGTATGTTTTCTGAAAGCAGCAAAATACACATAATTATCTTGAAGAATCTCCAGAAGCCCTAGTTAAATTGTGAAGAAACTTCAGAATCATGCTGGACATATAATGGAATTTCACTAGTTTCAAAACCATGAAAAAGGCAAAATCTAACCCCCTTTCTCTTAAGCACAGAATCACCAGCTTTTCTCAGTCATACCAAGGAGCTCATCTCCTGCAGGTGGTGCCAGGTGAAGGCTACAGAGGAGCAAAGGATTCAGAACACAGGGTGGCTCCACAACGGTGCCCCCTGCCCCACCGGCCAGCCATCCACGTCACTGTTGGATGATTCTGACCACAGCTTACAGGAGTCCCCATTCTACGGCTGTGGCTACAGCTAGCCCAGGGTTCACACACTTTCTCTACACCTTACTCATGGGCCTTCAGAATGACCTACCCTTGGGTTACTGGAATTTCAAAGGGCTTCAGTGGCTTCTGAAAATGAATCATGACCAGTTGCAGCTTCTTGCCAATACTAATTTAGATAAGGTGGCCTGAGTTCAACCTCCCACACCCACCACCTTGAGCATCTCAGAGTCAGGGATGACGTTACAAAATGGAGATAACTAAGACTCCACATGAGGTTATTCTGATTCAATGTGTACAGCATACTTAGTATGATGATCATTTAAATGGTACTGAACATAATTTGGCACTATGTTTTAGGCGTAAACTGTTCACTCTCTGACTTCAACACCAAAAGGCAGGAGTTACAATATGGAAAGATGCCCTGCCTTCTGGCTAGAATGTAGAGAAATTATATGAGTAAGGTCAGAAAACTCAATTCAATGCTCCACTCCTCAGCCCACAAGACAGATACTTTCCTCCTTTGCTAGAGCAGCTACAGCAGCTACAGTCAATCACTAATGTTACAACTTAAAACTCGAAGCCTTATTCTAGAACAAAGGGTTCCTTAAGAACCGCAGAGCAATAAAGACACAAGGGCCAGCATATCTGACACTGAAGCCCAACAGCCTGGGTGGTCAATCTTGCTCCTGGCTCTGCACCCTGTGGTCAGTTTTCAGTGAAGCTGCAACAGTGATCACTTTAAAGAGTAGGTGAGATCACACACATCTCTCTTGTGTTCAAACCATCTGAGAGTTCCCATCTCTCTCATGATCAAAGGAGAGGTCCACACCATTAACCACATGGCTCTGCAACCCTCGCTCTCTGTACAGCACAGCACACTGGACTCCTTCCTTCCACCTGGGGAGTCTTTTGTTGGCCTCTCTCACCTATGCTCAGAGGTCTCCTTTTCAGTGAGGCTCCTGACCAGCAGCATGTGGTCATCTTCTAACACTACATACTACCACAGCCTATTCCATTTCCACCACCATGAATGTTATTTGTAACCTTTCCTGCTATCAGATTTAGATTTTGGCTCTTCTGTCTCCATCTAGAATATAGGTTCTATAAGTAGGTGCTCAATAATTATTTGCTAAACATACAAAATTATTACTCTAATAGTCTCCCCACCTCCAGAATACAGGACATGTAAAATAAAATGAACTGCCTCTCTTATGTTCACTTTTCATGAATAATTTTAAAATTTAATTTTTTTACCTTTTAATTCAGTAATGGCAATCACCTATAATTGCTCCTACCCTCAAAGTAATCTGATCATATCAGGACACATCACTTTACACAGATTTACAGTGGAGTGCTTTGGATGTCCTTGTGAATTCCATTAATTCTTATCTAGATCCAGAGTCTACTTTTATAAGTCAAGTTTTACTGGAACAGAGCCAAGCTCATTCATGGATATATTTTTTATGACTGCTTTTGTGTTACAACAGTATAGCTGAGTAGTTATGGCAAATTCAGGAAATGCAACAAGAGAACACACGGCTGACAAGCCGAAACTATTTACTATTTGGCCTTTTACACAGGATCGGCCAGCAACAGGGCTGAAACCTGCACACCAACATTCTGATTGCTGATCAAACTTGTTATTCTATACCCAGACTCTGGGCTATGGTCTAACATCCAACCATACATAAAAAGCAAACTGCAATGTTTGGTTGACATTAGCTTTTCATTTTCTTGATATAAACTTTGAGTTCCCAAGACACATTTTACCGGGGCAAACTACCAGTGGAATTCTCTGCTACTCCCTAGCCAAAATGAGAGAACTTTTAAAAGGCCCTTGGCAAAACTAAGGTAACTCAGGTCAGCAAAGGGGCCCTACCTACCTATGATACTCCTGCCAAGACCACCAGTGAAGGCACAGCATCAGCCCCACCCCACCCCCAGGTGTATCCTGAGAGGGAGCTCAATCTCCCTCTGCTTTCTACCTCTGTGTTCCTCCCTAGAACCTGCTCTCTGGGTGAGGGGATAGCAAAAAACAAGTCATAGTAAACAGACAAGAGGTCAAAAGCAGAAGATTTCTTGAGACCAGGAGATATACAGTGTTCAAAAAAAAAAGTAAGACAGAATAAGAGTAATATTTTGCTCTGAAGGTACTCTTGTCCCTCAAGGATTATACCCTGGATGAGGTGGCAAAGGGTGCACACTCCTCATTCCTACAGGATTTAGGCAAAGTTCATCATGTGTGTGTTTCAATGGAAGGTGTCCATTTTCTCTCTAAAGTTCAGCCTCAAGGGCCTCCGCAGAGTCCCACCAAAGGAAGCCAGATTAATTTGAAAACCGAAACTAAAACACAACTGTTGAACCAAAGTGAGACAATGGCAGGCAGTACCCACAGTCTCAGTCCTGGGAAGTATCACACAGGAGGCTCCATCTCAACTTGGTTCCTTGGGCTGCATGACGCTGAGCAAACGGATCTAAGTCTCAGAGCACCCCTCAGTATTGTCATTTACGTGAGTACAAGCAGGACACACAAAGAGTCACTCCACCCTAACCCCGCAGGAACAGCCCAGGCTACCAGCCAGCCCTCAACTGTCATCTGTGGTAATAATGACAGTGTCTTTGCCCCATCCACTGCCCTGTTAAAACAGGGCACCACAGCACCGAGCAAGACGTTTTATCATCTTTAGTACAAACCGAAAGCAAGTTCTGTTTCAGGCCCCGGTGCTGTTTTGCAGAGTAAGAGATCAGCATCTTTCACACATTTTTTTTTTCTTTGGAGGAAAGCAGCTTCTGTAACATGTGACCAACTGAGCCAGTGTAATGTCAGGTTTAAGTCTCTATCCACTAGCTGAGGGGCTTTATATAAAAAAGGGCTAAAGCAGGGGTTTAAAAACACCACTAGGAATCAGCAAATCATCAGTCTAGATGTTGGGAGGCAGCAGGCTCAACATTAAGTACTGAAAAAAGATGTGGACACCCAAAAAAAGCCTTCCCCAAATCTCAGTCCAGAAAATAGCTTTGGGGAATGCCCTGGATATCCAGTGGTTAGGACTCCGTGCTTTCACTGCTGAGGGCACAGGTTCAATGCCCTGGTCAGAGCATGCTGCATGCCCACCCCCAACCCCTGTCCCCTTTAAAAAAAGAAAGGAGGGCAAAAAATAGCTTTCTATTGGAACCCACCTACTTTACAAGGTAAACATGGCAGTCAAGGGAGACCAAAGCTGAAAAGGGATTCAGGGCTCAGGATCTACAGTCCTGAGACTCTAGGACTCTGGCCACTTATGATCTCCTCTGAAACTCATGTATGCTTTTCAGCCACTTGATGTCCAGAAAGGACCTGAGAAACCAAAAACTGACCACCACACAGGCAGCGACAAACGTCAGGCTGCAGGGCTACTCACCTAAACTATCAGGGCTATCAATGGAGAAACACATCAGTATAACGTCGGTATCCGGGTAGGAGAGAGGCCTCAAGCGATCATAATCTTCCTGCCCAGCTGTGTCCCATAAAGCCAACTCTACCTATGACAGGAAAAATGAACATAAGAGTGCAGGTTAATCCCACTACTTACTTTCAGAAGAAGTGAAACCACTGTACCTTCAAATGATAGACTGTCCACATAGTAAAATACAAAAATGGTCAGTTTTATTAGCGTCAAGTCAAAAGTAATTTTGTAGCTTATAAGTACTTATAAGTACACAAATAACATTCTACAGAGGAAAGAAAGTGAATGAACCATCCCACCAGGTATACAAGGCAAGACAGGGAAAAACCAGAACAAGTAACTTTTCTTAATACAGTCTCACTCAACCATTTCCTTACCTTGTCTCATCACTCTGCTCCAATGAGGAAACAAGATTGTATCTGAATTGATGGATAAGAAAAGTGACCGTCCTGGGTGTTGGGCAAGGTCTGAGCTGACAGGAAAGGCCTATAGCTCTGCTTTTACTGCTCAAAAAAAATGTCTCAATGAAAGCATCATATAGGTAGGGGGTACTCCTTTCACCTTGGGAACCTGTTCACTTTCCAGTGGGAGGAGGGCAGACACCTGGACTTGGACAGGATCCACCACCCCCACGCCTGTCAGAGACTGTACTCAGCCCAGTCACTTCTTACAGTCACAGTGGTTTTTAGCTCTTGTGGCCCAAGGAGTTCTCCCTCCAATGCCTCGAGTAGCCTTCTCCTCCTAACACCTTCAGAGTGTTCAGTATCTAAATATTATTCCTACCTTAAAGTTGATGGCTAATTATTTCTTCCACCCTCAACCTCTGCCCCAGGATGCGTCACTCACAACTTCAAGTCCCACTGTGCCTCTGTCACGCATATTACCATCAGCTTGGTACAGGAATCCATAATATATTGATGCCCAACCCTCACAACTGGTCTGACCTCAGGATGCTACAGCTCATTCTCTCACAAATCCCACTCCCCTGGCACCCCCACACCTCATGAGCATTCAGTCAGACAGAAGAGCTAACTCTGTCTCCTGATAAATGATTCCAGGGTGCCAAGCCTGTCTCACGTCAGGGCCTTTCCATTTTTGGCACACCTATTCCCTGGCCCATAACCACCTAGAATCCTGGATGGCTCCCTGGGATCTGTGGGTGCATACTCTTATGAGAACATTCGCACGAGGCGCCCTCTCTCACCCTGGGATACTGACTTGCTCTGAGGTAGGTAGCTAGGATATGATACCCTCTTCCAGATCGAGTACCCTTTTTTCAGGGTTCCTCTCCCTGGTTCAAGGGCTTTCATTTTGCCAGGGTCAGGCACAGCAAGAAAGATATTCACTGATCATTCCTCAAGGTTTGTAAGTCAAAATCCCTATACTTCTTAAGGGTAAAAAGATCCTGGTCATTCCAAGACCCCAAGGCAAAGATGATGCTTCCAAGAGGACAGAAGAGCCAATAGTAACCCCCAAACATATACTGCCACAAATGGAAAAGACTTTCCCAACTTCTGACTGCAGACACATCGCAACCAACAGCTGTCATTCTCTAAATGACAAGATAAACATATAAACAATATACATTCAGTACACCTTTTGAGAAATGTGCTATGAAAACACCAACCTAAACCTGTTTGTTTCCTTCAAGCCACTGGGTCTTTCTGTGTATGTGTGTGTGTGTGTGTGGGGGGCCATCTAAATTGGGTGAGAGGTCTGGTATGTGACAGCAGGCCCAAATTTTCACCAGCTTGTCAGAATTGGGCCCTGTCTCTACACAAAACCAATCTTCCTATGAAGCCCACAGAAACCTGTACCCAAGCATCCACTCAGAGAACTGACTGAAAGTTGAATTGGCAACACTTATGGGCTACCTACAGGGTATAGGACCCAGACAAAGTTCTCTTAGGCACGAATTCATTGTGGTTTTTTTCATCCATTCGTGACCAGAAGGGCGCCATGGGGCTCCTGATGGCCTGAGAGCAGCCACTGTGGCCCACATGGCTACTGGGGACACTATAATAGGGGGTGTTGAGTATGTTCTTGTCCAGTCCAATATGTCAAGTGCTTTGGTGCTTCCAAATGCCTTCAGTCACTTCACAGACCCTTGCTGTCAACCGTAAAATGGCTTAAACCACTTTACAAATCAAAGTGGCTCCAAGATTAGACAGCTTACTCATGGTCATAGAAGTATCAAGGCATCCTGTAATGACGAACCCTAGAATTCGAAGCAGCTGGCCTAATGTGCTTTCCACACACAGTCCCACAAAACGAGGTTAGGTAGTACTAGGACAGAAAGGGACAGCAGGAAAGCAAGAACAGGAGAAGGAAGAAAGAAGACAGAATTGTGGAAGCCAATAAATTAGGTGCTAGCACCATGAGACATGTGACTGAATGCCTAAGAGGACTGTGTTGGAAAATAGCCCGTTGTTCCACTTTTCTTTTCAGCTAACCCATTTGCAATGAGAATTTCATTTCTCTTCAAAAGATGGACAGGGACCTGGATATTATTTTGACAACAAAAGGGAGGAGAAGAGGGAGAGACAATTCTAATTTCAGCAGTTTTGCTCCAGTCTTGCTGGTGCGCTTTCAGGGCAGACAGGAGGAAACACTGTCCTCACCGCCAGTGACAAGTAACTGAAGCAAATGCAGCAGCCTGTTTATGTTAAAGTCAAAAGACATTAAAAAAAAAAAAAAAAAAACAAACCCAAAACCTAAATGTGAGCATGTTGTTTAAATGTCACACTGTTGGTGGTACAGAGCCGTACAACCCTTTGAGAAGCATAATCAGCAAGAACACATTGACCTAGTAATCTCAAACTTCAGCACTTAATGAAATACTATGACAGAACCATCCATACAAAGGTTCATTTTAGTATTAACCATTTGGCAACAAACTAAATTCCAAATATAAAAAAAGCTGGAAAGAACAAATATTCTAAGGCTTCCTCATGTGAAATACGCATGAATGTGGACATAATCTAGATGATAATAATTTAAAATGAATAAAATTGGACTAAGCAAGAGAGTTCCAGGAAAACATCTACTTCTGCTTTACTGACTATACCAAAGCCTTTGACTGTATGGATCACAACAAACTGTTGAAAATTTTTAATGAGATGGGACCACCAGACCTGCCTGCTGAGAAATCTGCATGCAGGTCAGAAAGCAACAGTTAGAACTGGACCTGAACAACAGATTGGTTCCTAATAGGGAAAGGAGTATGTCACGGCTGTATATCGTCACCCTGCTTATTTAACTTATATGCAGAGTACATCATGAGAAACGCTGGGCTGGAAGAAGCACAAGGTGGAATCAAGACTGCTGGGGAAAATATCAATAACAGATACGCAGATGACACCACCTTATGGCAGAAAGTGAAGAACTAAAGAGCCTCGTCATGAAAGTGAAAGAGGAGAGTGAAAAAAACTGCCTTAAAGCTCAACATTCAGAAAACTAAAATCATGGCATCCAGTCCCATCACTTCATGGCAAATAGATGGGGAAACAACAGAAAGAGCGAGACTTTCTTTTTGGGGGCTCCAAAATCAATGCAGATGGCAACTACAGCCATGAAATTAAAAGAAGCTTAGTCCTTGGAAGAAAAGCTATGACTAACCTAGACAGAATATTAAAAATCAACAAAGGTTCGTCTAGTCAAAGCTATGGTTTTTCCAGTAGTCACGTATGGATGTGAGAGTTGGACTGTAAAGAAAGCTGAGTGCCAAAGAATTGATGCTTTTGAACTGTGGTGTTGGAGAAGACTCTTGAGAGTCCCTTGGACTGCAAGGAGATCCAACCTGTCCATCCTAAAGGAAATTAGTCCTGAATATTCATTGGGAGGACTGATGCTGAAGCTGAAACTTCAATACTTTGGCCACCTGATGCAAAGAACGGACTCATTTGAAAAGACCCTGATGCTGGGAGGGACTGAAGGCAGCAGAAGGGGACGACAGAGGATGAGATGGTTGAATGGCATCACCAACTCAATGGAAATGAGTCTGAGTAAACTCCAGGAGTTGGTGATGGACAGGTAAGCCTGGCGTGCTGCAGTCCACAGGGTTGCAAATAGTCAGACACAACTGAGCGACTGAACTGAACTGAAAAGGCAAGAACAGATTTCTCATTTTAACTTTTTGTTGTTATGTACTGAAGAGACAAAGAGACCTAATTCTCTCAAGGCTCTATGAATAGCGTAACATAAAAAACAGTAGCAGTTATTCTGAAAAGTATACTCACCTGCTTTCCATCCACTTCAATATCTGCCACATAGTTCTCAAACACCGTAGGGACATACACCTCTGGGAACTGGTCCTTGCTAAAGACAATGAGCAAGCAAGTCTTGCCACAGGCTCCATCTCCAACAATCACCAGTTTCTTCCGGATGGCAGCCATTGCTGAAACAAAACAAAAGTGTTGTCTAAATGCATGAGAATCCATGATAGCTTTAATCTATAGCACATACTTTCTGCCCACGGGGCACAAGACTCTATTAGCACACGAAAAATATAAGATAAAATGCTAGTAACACCTTTCCACATGGCATCAAAAAGTCATACTAAAACCCCAGAACTAACATTATACTTGATGGTGAAAATATTGAAAGGTTTCCTTAAGAACAGGAACAAAACAAGAAAGTCCACTCTTGCCACTTCTAAGGGGGTTGTGGCAATTAGGCAGAAGACAACATAAAAGACATCCAGACTGGAAAAGAAGTAAAATTATAAAGAGCTATTAGAAATAATAAATTCAGCAATTTACAGGATATAAGATTAACATATAAAATCAATTGTATTTCTATACCCTAGTAATGAACCTGAAACTGAAATTAAGAAAGCAATTTCACTTACAACAGCATCAAAAAGAATAAAATATGAATAAGTAACAAAAAAGCATGAAGCATACTCTGAAAACTTTAAAAAATATAGAGAGAAATAAAAGATCTAAATGGGAAGACATTCATGTTTAAGGACTAAAGGCCAATACTGTTAAATGGCAATACCCTCCAAATCAATCTACAGACTCTTACGATCTATCAAAATCTGAGCCAGCTTCTTTGCAGAAACTGACAACTGATCAGAAAATGCAAATGGAAATTCAACGGACTCAGAACAGCCAAAGCAATTTTGAAAATGAAGAGTAAAGTTAAAGGACTCAGCAAAGTTAAAGGACTCACACTTCCTGATGTCAAAACTTACTATTTAAGGTACAGTAATCAAGGCAGTATTGCACTGTTATAAAGATATAAACAATAAACAATTCCCTGGTGGCTCAGACAGTAAAGAGCACCTGCAATGCAGGAGACCTGGGTTCGATCCCTGGGACGGAAGATCCTCTGGAGGAGGGAATGACTACCCACTCCAGTATTCTTGCCTAGAGAATTCCATGGATGGAGGAGCCTGGCAAGCTAGAGTCCATGGGATCCCAAAGAGACACGACTGAGCAACTAACACGTTCATAGATCAATAGAGTAGATTTGAGAATCCAAAAATAAGCCCTCCCATTTAGGGTCAAGTAAATTTTCAAAGAGGATGCCAAGACAATCCAATGGAGAAAAAACAGCCTTTTCAACAAATGGCGCTGAGACAACTGAACAGATAACATGCAAAAGAAGGAAGTTAGAACACTACCTCACATCATATACAAAATTAACTCACAATGGATTACAGACCCAAATGTAAGAGCTAAAACTACAAGATATTTTTTAAAATGCAGTAAAATACACAGAAAACTTGCCATTTAAACAATTTCTAAGTAAATACTTTAGTGGCATTACATATATTCAACACTGTTGTACAATTATCACCATCATCCATTTCCAGAACTTTTTTCACCTTCTAAAACTGAAATTCTATATTCATTACACAATTATCACCCCATCTCCCCTACTTCCACTGTTGGCAACCACCATTCCACTGTCTACCTCTATGAATTTTACTGCTCTAACTACCTCATGTAAGTGGAATCATACAGTATTTGTCATTTTGTGACTGGTTTATTGCACTCAGCATGTCTTAGAGGTTTCCTCTCTTTGTAGCATGTATCAGAATTTCCTTTCTTTTTAGATTGAATAATATTCCATTGTATGTACTGATATATACCACATCTTATTTATCCATCTATCTGCAAACAGACGCTTGGGTTGCTTCCATCTTTTGGTTAAAAAATACATTTCTCACAATGTATTGTGAACAGTGTATTCACAAATATCCAGAAACAAAGAAGAAAGATAAATTGGACTTCATAAAAAATTTTAAAGCTTTTGTGGTTCAAGGGATAGCATCAAGAAAATGAGAAGATAATCCACAGAATAGGAGAAAATGATATGGGACCTATATCCAGAATATATAAAGAACTCCTACAACTGAATAAGAAAAAAGCAGCTTAGGTTGGTGGTCTGACTTGGGATCTCTCGTTGCAGTCAAGGTTGATGTGGACCCACAACATGTAAAGAACTCCTACAACTCAATAATAACTAGACAGACAATCCGATTTAAAACTGGGCGAAGGATCTGGCTATATCTATGACCCAGCAATTCTACTCATAACTCCAAGAGAAATAAAAATGTATTCACACAAAAAATTTACATGAATGTTCACAGCAGCATTATTCATCACCATCAAAAAGTAGAAACAAACCAAACATCTAACAACTGATGAATGTACAAAATGTGATTTATCTACACAATGGAATATTATTCAACAATGAAGTGGGGGGATACTAATACATGCTACAACATGGATGAACCCTGAAAACATTACAATTTGTGAAAGAAGCTATTTACAAAGAAACACATGTTGTGTCATTCCATTTATATGAAATGTCCAGAACGGGCAAATGCAGAGATAGTAGACTCGTGACTTCCAGGGGAAGGGAACTAGAGGAGGGAGGAATAGGGAATGACTACCAAAAGAATAGTGAGGTTTTTTATAAGGTGATAAATTTTTCCAAAATGATTCTCAGATGGTTATGTAACTCGAATATTCTATATACAACTGAATTGTAAACTTTTAATGGGTGAATTATAATGTGTGTGGATATTACCAAAGCTGTTACCAAAAAAAGGAAAAGCATGAAGACTCCCTACCTCCACTTGCTACAGCCTAGAGGTCAACCTGAACTCTCACCATTACCTCTTAGAACAGCACTCCAATTTTTAATTGTGCACTTTGCTGCCCAGCTAAAAGACATTTCTTAGTTTCCCTTAGACTAGATACAGCCAGGTACAAACTTCTAGCCCCTGAGATGTAATCAGCAGTATTCTGTGGGACTTCCAGAAAATCTTCCTTAAAGTTGGAAGTCCCTGCCCTTCTTCATCTCCTTCCTCCTTCCTGCTGCTTAAAGCTGGAGTCACGGCTGCTTTCTAAACAGTCATCCTAGAATATGAGTGCCACACCCTGGAGTAGAAGGAATAAAGGATGGAAGGCACCTAGATCCCAGATATCTTGGGAGCCACCGTCTCAGCCCAAGACTGCCTACTTCCATACTTCTTTTATGTGAATGAAAAATAACTGTCTTGTTTAAGGTAGTATTTTTCAGGTCCCCATTATCTATAGTCAAACTAATCCTCAACAATACATTCACTGACAAAACCATACTGTCTCAAGGGAACGTTTCTCAAACTGGAGTGGGTGACACAATCCATTGGGGTACATACATGAAGTAAACATCAGAAACTATTTTTTTTAGTCTGGAAAACATAGGAAATTTAGCTTTAAAATTTAATGCACATAAACTCATAAGGTTCTGTAATGCGAAGGGCTGACGCTGCTGTCGCTCATTTGTGAGTTCTGAGAACATGTGGTGTAGTGCAATGAATATGTGGCTGGCTAAGAATATACATATATATTATGAAGTTTTAACCAACTCACAATATTATCTAGTAATAGTTAAAGACTTATTTTCTGTGAAAAAGCAAAATAAGGATTAGGGATAATACTCCTAATGCAAGCATAATAACCAGCATATACATAAAAGGGAAATGTGTTCAATACAATTCTTTAAAACATAGGACCACACAATGAAAACAGTACTGTATAGAGACTAGCCCTTTAAACTATAACTCAGGGACAGAGGAGCCTGTTGGGCTGCTGTCTGTGGGGTTGCAGAGTCGGACACGACTGACGCGACTTAGCAGCAGCAGCAGCAGCACTTCTGACACCCATTCAGCTCCTTATATCCCTCCATTTTTGTTTTTGATTCCTACTTGATTCACTTGTGTTTTGTCTTCCAACCAGACTGCAAATCACCTCAGAGCAAAGGAAATAGCTTCTATTTCTTCACAGCCCTATGTGGCTCCATACTTGAGTGGACATGTAGTAGAATTTAAGCAAGTGAAGGGTATGAAGCAAGTGGAAATGTATACCTTTTCTTTGAAACAGACCAGAGAGAAGAAGGTTAGTAGAGGAAAGCACGGACGTGGGGAGGTTCCTTGTTTTAAAATAGGCACCCTGCACTTTATGGTAGACTCAAAGAAGGAGCCAATAGACAGGAGTGATGAAGGGGGGTGTGGGATACGTATTAAGAAAATCCAAAAACAAAACATTTTTTCAATGAAAAAGGAGAGACAGACTACTTCATTTTCAGTCTCCTATGAAATAATCCAGGGCACAGACGCTAATTTACCTTTTTTAAAAACTCTTTCCTCTATGTTCAGTCTGACTGCTAACATCTTGATAGGATTCACAAATCATTTTCTGTTTTTTTTCTTATGTTCTCAAATCCATGTCACAATTTTACCTCCTAGGCCTATCTTGGTATTGGTGTATGCCCAAAGTCCAGCAATCAGGACCTTATAGGATGCAAACAAAATGTATCTGTAATTCCCTAAATTATTAAAAAAGACTGCCATCTTTGAATAGTATCCTTCCTAGAAAGTACTCAATTTTTAAGAAGTAATTCCTGTAAATCAAATACAGTTAAGGACACACAAAATAAAAATTCCAGGGAGCGACCAAAAAGGCTCTTGAATATTTCCCTTAGGGAATATTCTGCCCAGGAAAAATATAAAACCATTCAGCTTCTACTGATGATAAAGAAATCACAAGTGATTATGGGACAAAATGAAAATGAAAGCCTATAATTACAAGGTGATTTCTGGGATGCTGGGAGTCTGGCAACACAACCAGAAGTTGTTGACAAGATGTGAAGAGTACAAACATCAGAAAATGAAACTCCCTACTTTTTTTCCTGAAATGACCCAGGAATTTTTTTTTACTCTAGTATCTTTCCTTTCCATGTTGTTATAATCCAGCATCTTTTCAAGTAGATGGCTTGCCAGCTTGAGAAGGAAAATCATATTGAGCTCTCTCTGCAGTCTCTCTGCCAGATGTGTTATTTTCTAGACTCTGAATTGTTTCAGATATAATTCTTAAAAATTTTGAGTAGAGGTTTGTTTTTCCAGTAACAATCAGCTGTAAGATATCTATTTAAGTCACCTGTAATAGCATGCAAGTGAGTGTATATTTCTTTAGAGGAGTTACGGGAAATCTCTACATCTCTCACAGGGTCTGGCATAAGACAGAGGAATGCAGTGAGCAAGTTACTCCTACTAAGGTCTCTCCTGCCCAGGCCTAACCTTACGGCCTCCAGCACCTTTCAATTTATAGAGTATTGCCACCTGGGGTATCCCACACACCCCCTTCATCTCTCCTGTCTACTGGTTCCTTCCAGTCCACCATAAAGTGCAGGGTGCCTATTTTAAAACAGGGAATCTCCCCACATCCATGCTTTCCTCTATTAACCTTCCTCTCTCTGGTCTGTTTCAAAGAAAAGGTATGTATTTTCAGTTGCTTCATACCCATTCACTTGCTTAAATTCTATCAATGTGCATTCTGCCCAAACTTCTACTGAAACTTTCTCAAAAGTCACCAGTGACCTACCTTCACAAAATCCAGTCCTGATTCTCCTTGATATTTTTTACCACCTTACCTTCCTGTCCTTGAACCTCCCTGACAAAATATGCTAAAATAAACACTGATTATAATAGCCAAGACATGGAAGCAACTTTAATGTCCATCAACAGAGGAATGGATAAAGATGTGCTACATATATACAATGGCATATCACTCAGCCATTAAAAAGAATAATGCCACTTGCCACATCATAGATGGACCTAGAGTGTATCATACTGAGTGAAGTGAGACAGAAGGAGAAATATCATATGACATGCCTTATATGGGGAATCGAAAAAGAAATGATACAAATGAACTTACTTAAAAAAAACAGAGAGACTCACAGACTTAGAAAAGGAACTTTACGGTTGCTGGGGGGGTGGGGGTGGGGAGGAATAGTTAGGGATTTGGGGAAGGTCATGTACACACTGCTATATTTAGAATGGAAAACCAACAGGGACCTATTGCATGGCACACAGAACTATGCTCAACGTTATGTGCCAGCCTGGATGGGAGGGGGCTTGGGGGAGAATGAATACATGTATATGTATAGCTGAGTCCCTTCACTGTTCACCCGAAAGTACTTTGTTAATAGGCTATACCCCAAAACAAAATAAAAAGTTTATAAAAGTCTGGAAAAACAAAAGCCCCCAGTTTTAAGTACATACTTCCTACCACCACTGTATAGCAGTTGGATCCTTCACATCTGAAAACAGCCCTGTAAAATGCCATCAGAAAGCCAAGTAGCACCACAGCAAAGATACCTGCTGTTAGAGATTACTATTCACAGGGGACAGTGTACCAAGTATATTGGGCCCAGTCCTGCCCTGTGATTTTTAAGGGCTCGAAAATTCCCAGGATGGGAACTACGGCAGTATCAGTGGTTGCTGCAACCTCTCAATATCAACCACAACAATGACAAATTAAGGTAACCTTGACTTACATGAAGATATTAAGAAGAGGTGGCCAAGAATACACAGAAGAACTATACAAAAAAGATCTTCATGACCCAGATAACCAAGATGGTGTGATCACTCACCTAGAGCCAGACATCCTGGAATGCAAAGTCAAGTGGGCCTTAGGAAGCATCACTATGAACAAAGCTAGTGGAGGTGATGGAATTCCAGTTGAGCTCTTCCAAATCCTGAAAGATGATGCTGTGAAAGTGCTGCACTCAATACGCCAGCAAATTTGGAAAACTCAGCAGTGGCCACAGGACTGAAAAAGGTCAGTTTTCATTCCAATCCCAAAGAAAGGCAATGCCAAAGAATGTTCAAACTACTGCACAATTGCACTCATCTCACACACTATCAAAGTAATGCTCAAAATTCTCCAAGCCAGGCTTGAACAGTATGTGAACCATGAACTTTCAGATGTTCAAATTGGATTTAGAAAAGGAAGAGGAACCAGAGATCAAATTGCCAACATCCACTGGATCACGGAAAAAGCAAGAGAGTTCCAGAAAAACAAATACTTCTGCTTTGTTGACTATGCCAAAGCCTTTGACTGTGTGGATCACAACAAACTGTAGAAAATTTTTAAAGAGATGGGAATACCAGACCACCTGACCTGCCTCCTGAGAAATCTGGATGCAGGTCAGGAAGCAACAGTCAGAACTGGACATGGAACAACAGACTGTTTCCAAATTAGGAAAGGAGTACGCCAAGGTTATATATTGTCACCCTGCTTATTTAACTTATATGCAGAGTACATCATGAGAAACACCGGGCTGGATGAAGCACAAGGTGCAATCAAGATTGCCGGGGAAAGTATCAATAACCTCAGATATGCAGACAACACTGCACACCGCCTTATGGCAGAAAATGAACTAAAGAGCCTCATCATGAAAGTGAAAGAGCAGAGTGAAAAAGCTGGCTTAAAACTCAACATTCAGAAAACTAAGATCATGGCATCTGGTCCCATCACTTCATGGCAAATAGATGGGAAAGCAATGGAAGCAGCGAAGAGACTTTATTTTGGGGAGGCTCCAAAATCACTGCAGACGGTGACTGCAGCCATGAAATTTTTAAAAGACGCTTGCTCTTTGGAAGAAAAGCTATGATCAACCTAGACAGCATATTAAAAACCAACAAAGGTCTGTTTAGTCAAGGCTATGGTTTTTCCAGTAGTCATGTATGGATGTGAGAGTTGGACTATAAAGAAAGCTGAGCGCCAAAGAATTGATGCTTTTGAACTGTGATGTTGGAGAAGACTCTTCAGAGTCCCTTGGACTGCAAGGAGATCCAATCTGTCCATCCTAAAGGAAATCGGTCCTGAATGTTCATTGGGACGACTGATGCTGAAGCTGAAACTCCAATACTTTGGCCACCTGATGAGAAGAACTAACTCATTTGAAAAGATCCTGATGCTGAGAAAGATTGAAGGCGGGAGGAGAAGGGGACGACAGAGGATGAGAAGGTTGAATGGCATCACCAACATGATGGACACAAGTTTGAGTAGGCTCCAGGAGTTGGTGATGGACAGGGAAGCCTAGCGTGCTGAAGCCCACAGGGTCATCAAGAGTTGGACACGACTGAGTGACTTAACTAAACTGACTTAGATGTGGAGTCTGCCTTGGCTCTGCTGCACTGCTTTTGTTTGGGGAGTTCTCTGTTTGCTTTTTTGGCCATGCCAGGCGACTTGTGCGATCTTTGTTCCTCGACCAGGAATCAAACTCAGGGCCCTGGCAGTGACAGCACCAAGTACTACCCGCTGGACCTCCCGGGAATCTTCCTGTTGCTTTGCTGTGGTAACAGTTACTATTCTATAGGCAACAGGAAAGAACCACAGTCTTCCATATATAGTCTCATTCACAAAGTTACTGATAACCACATCAAAAAAGCCAATTAGGCCT
The DNA here is from genome assembly GCF_000754665.1 of Bison bison bison. Taxonomy (NCBI): domain Eukaryota; kingdom Metazoa; phylum Chordata; class Mammalia; order Artiodactyla; family Bovidae; genus Bison; species Bison bison. Next base: position 16,135,828 of record NW_011494876.1, on the reverse strand, counting down.
TCTGACTGTGTCCAGAGGCTTGATACTTTAAGTTATAGCAACAAGGTGAACTCAACAAGGCCACACAGTGGGGCTGTCTGGGCCTGGCACTCAATGATTTAGTGGTTAAAACATAAAATACAACTAAAAAAATATTAATTCCTATTGTACGGTTTCTATTAGGAAACTTCTGTTTTATTTGTTCAAAGACTCAGCACAGGACTGGCTGTGCTGCTGAGCAGCAGTGCTGGGAGTGAATTTCAAGAGGTCACCCTTCTGGGAAACCACCACCTTCCTTCCACAGGAGGAAATAAGGGCTGTCTGCACATAAACATCCTCCCTTAACAGCACTGAGGACAGAGGGCAAGAATATCTTTTTTGTAATGTGCAAATCCTGGCTGGCACAGTCTTAAGTACTTGGACCAATGCCCCATTCAAGGGTGACTCTTCTGCTGGTACTGATGATGAAGCACTGTCCACGGCAGACTTCACTGGCCCATCAGAGGCTTGGGCTTTTGGAGGACAACCACTGAAAGACACTTCACTGCCACATGTGACAGTGCTGCCTACCGCTCATCACAAGCTACTCCATTTCTGCCTCACCCCATGACCTGACACACAACTTCTTCAAAAAACACACTACGCTAATCATTCTTCTGGTTCTCCCTTTAATGATACAGTGTTGTAAGTTTCAAAATACACTATACTACAACAGATCTTACACTGTTTGATCAGCCACCATGGTCCTTTTCACTGGTGTATCACAAATCACTTGCTATACATTTGATAGGAACTGATTTGATTCTGAACTTCTCCAGAGGCAGATATAATTATCATTCATTTTACTAAGGAGAAAAGAAGCTTAGAGTTACTATTTTACTGAGTAAAAGGCCACTAAGTTATTAAAATACATTTTCAAAACTGGAACACTGTTCTAGCACGAGGTACCCAGTTTTTGGAGAGGTTACTGAAATGTAACTTGTGCAACTGGGACTGACAACAAAGGATTTACTCATTGCTGAAGAGCCTTACAAATCAATCAAACTCCATTAGCCTAAATTTCTGCCAGTAAACATATAAATCAGGCCAGGTCTACTAAGCAAACATGTCACAGAAACCCTGTACTGATACCCAATGAAAGGCATGTGGTGTCCAACTGTCAGGGGGCAAGTGGAGAGGGAGAACACGACACATGTGAAAAGAAGCTATTCTACAGTATGCATTACATGTGTGCATTATATAGTGGATATATGTGTGAGCAACACACATATAAAATCTTTCTTAAAAATATCTCAATTGAAATAAAATTCACATACAATTTATCCACTTGAATTCCATAATTCTGGGTATCTAAGGTACAGCATAATGATTATAGATTATGATACTCTAACTTACATGCAGAGTACATCATGAGAAACGCAAGACTGGAAGAAACACAAGCTGGAATCAAGATTGCCGGGAGAAATATCAATAACCTCAGATATGCAGATGACACCACCCTTATGGCAGAAAGTGAAGAGGAACTCAAAAGCCTCTTGATGAAAGTGAAAGTGGAGAGTGAAAAAGTTGGCTTAAAGCTCAACATTCAGAAAACGAAGATCATGGCATCCAGTCCCATCACTTCATGGGAAATAGATGGGGAAACAGTGGAAACAGTGTCAGACTTTATTTTTCTGGGCTCCAAAATCAGTGCAGATGGTGACTGCAGCCATGAAA
>NW_011494876.1:16120202-16133937 GCF_000754665.1 Bison bison bison | reverse complement strand
TGGGATTTCTTTGGAAGGAATGATGCTGAAGCTGAAACTCCAGTACTTTGGCCACCTCATGCGAAGAGTTGACTCACTGGAAAAGACTCTGATGCTGGGAGGGATTGGGGGCAGGAGGAGAAGGGGACGACAGAGGATGAGATGGCTGGATGGCATCACTGACTGGGTGGATGTGAGTCTGAGTGAACTCCGCGAGTTGGTGATGGACAGGGAGGCCTGGCGTGCTGCGATTCATGGAGTCGCAAAGAGTCGGACACAACTGAGCGACTGATCTGATCTGATCATATACTTGAAAGTTGCTAAGGAAATAAATCTTAAATGCTGTCACTTCACACACAAAAATGGTTGTTATGTGACATGATGCAGTCGTTAGCTAATGCTTTGGTGGTAGTCATTTTGCAGTTTAGGTGTATCAAATTAATAGCATGCACCTTAAGTTTATACAATGTCAATTATATCTCAATTAAGCTTGGAAAAAAGTACAAAATAGTTTTTGGCATTTTACAGTATTTTTAGAAGTTGTGATAATATATAGCAAAATTTGCCATTTTAACTATTTTATTTTAAATGCATAACTGTGATATTATGACTTACAAGAAATATATATATGGTCTTTGTCCTAGCTCCTGGCACATAGCTACTAAAACCTTAGTAACTTTCTAAGTGACATGAGCAATGGAGAGTTATTTGTTACAATATTTGGTCTTTTGTCCTCAAATAGCTTCAGTTCCTGAAATAGCTCCAGAATGATCAGGGTGAAAAATGTCTTGTTATTCATAACAAGCGCTTTTCAATCATACCTGTGTTTAAGTTAATGAAGTGACTTTGGAAAATCCCTAAGGATGGGGGCTGATTGCCAGGAGAATTAGGTTGCTTTGTAAACTCCAGGGGATTAGTGTTGTAACTTTCAGTCCACCTCCCATCACAAGCAGGAAAGAGCTGCTGGAGGTTGATCAATCAACACTGGCTGTTGATTTAATCAATCATACCAGCATAATGAAGCCCTTCCCAAACCCAAAACGGTTCAGAGAACATCCAGACTGGTGTGAGAGTGACACACCCTAAGAGGATATGGAAGCTATGCCCCTTCTCTCATATCCTGCCCTATGCATCTGGCTGCTCTTTCTCTAAGAAACTGGTAACCTAGTAAGTTAAATATTTTCCTGAGCTGTGAGTCACTCTAGCAAATTAACTGAACTTCAAGAGGGGGCTGTGGGAACCTGGGGTTTATAAAGCAATAAAAAGAGAGCTCTTTGGGTGTAAATGACAGATTCTCAAAATTAAAAGTTGACTTGATTCAGATACAAAATCTGAAACTTTAACCCAAACTTTGCTTGCTTTGGTAACTAAGTCAAGTTTCTTTCTAATTGAATTACTCACTCAACAAAATTCTGTTACTGTTTGTTATCTTTAACCTCAAAACATCAGGAACCCAAATCTAACTAACCAGCTTCACCTCCATATGTCTTACAGAGTGATTTACATTTCTTCAAAGAGATGAGATCTATATTTGGCCCAGGTTAAGGTCTCTGCAAGAATCTACTTAGAAAACCTGCAACTTAAACCATCTCCATGTACACAGGACAAGAGCTATTGAAGGGTGCTGGTGCTGGTAAGTCGCTTTAGTCGTGTCCGACTCTGTGCGACCCCATAGACGGCAGCCCACCAGGCTCCCCCGTCCCTGGGATTCTCCAGGCAAGAACACTGGAGTGGGTTGCCATTTCCTTCTCCAATGCATGAAAGTGAAAAGTGAAAGTGAAGTCGCTCAGTCGTGTCCAACTCTTCGCGACCCCATGGACTGCAGCCCACCAGGCTCTTCCGTCCATGGGATTTTCCAGGAAAGAGTACTGGAGTGGGGTGCCATCGCCTTCTCCGTATTGAAGGGTAATGGAAGACTAATTTGGCAACAGCCATTTAATATTACTAGTAGCCTTTAGCAGAAAAAAAAAGCTTTCTTGAAATTCATTTCCGGGCACGATCTATAGGAGTTCTCCCCAAATAAAGTACCCTGAGGTCTTACTGCACAGGCCGTCCAGGCCAGGGTCTAGCATTCCAACTTTTTTCTGGAAAATCCCATAGGCAGTCATCAAAGTAGCAGCAAGATAATCGGCTTACTCAAGCCACAAGCTAGAATTTTTCAAGCTCCTTGTGAAAGCCCAGATTTGGCAGCAGAAGACATGAAGTGATGCCCAGTAATATCTCTGGGAGATGTGTTCTGCTCAAGGCCTTATATGTAAGAGTTTTAAATCTTAGTTGAGTTTTAAACCTTATAACCTAGGTGTACTTAGACAATTTAGGTTATTCCAGAGTTCTCTGGCTTTACCAGATTGTCTACATAAGGACCTTTCCTTATGACACAAATGGAGTCAAGTGGAACCCTTGAATACATACCACAGCCTTACTCCTGATTCTTTAAAAAACTTTAACAATGAAGCGAGAACCCCTACAAAGAGGGAAAGTCATTTTCTCAGAGGGAATGAAAGCAAACCACAAGCCTGCAGGCATTCTGCTTTTCTAAAAAAAATTCAGCCCCCTTCCCCCAAATCAATTCTTTTAATACAAATTTTTGATTCCTTGGGTCATGCTGTCAGCTAGGTGTGAGGAAAACCAAGAGTATAGTAATAATATATGAAGTGAAAACACAAATAAATACCTAGTAGATGGTTACTTCATGAGAGATGAACCTTCCTTGACTATTTCTCAATAACTCTCAACTTAAATTGTACATGCAAAAAAAAAAGGGGGCGGGGTTACAAAAAAAAAAGAAGAAAAGCAAATCTCAAAAGGTCTTGAGATGTCAGTGGGAGGCAATAACGAAAACTGAAACAAAGTACAGGGAAAGAAGTTAATTTGGGGGTGGTGGGTAAAAAAAAATTTTTTTACAAGGAATTTCACAAAGTGAGCATATCCATGTAACCACCACCACAATCAACAGCACAGCCAGCATCCCAGAAGGTCCCTGTGTCTCCGTCCTCCTAAGTCATTCCTGGACTTGTCTCGTTTCTTTCCTTGTGGATTGGTTTTCGCTGGGTTTAAATTTCTTTGCTGGATTTTGAACTTTCTTTGGAGTTACTTTAACAATCTTTCAGAGATTTCATCCAGATTGCTTCAATAGCATTTGGTTTACTTTCACTGCTGTGCTGTATTCTGCTCTTAACTGATGATTTCTGCCTTTTAGGAATAAATACTGTTACGGCAAATCTTGCACATGGCTTGGTATATTTACTAAACAATTTTGTGGGTTTATACCTAAGAGAAGGTTTTGCTTTAGTACATACTACTAAACAGCTTTGCAAAGTAGTTGTACACACCCACAAGCAGTAAGTGCTTTCCATTCAATGATTTTCTTCAAATTTCAGCCAACTTGGTGGGTGTGTAGTGATATCCCATTGTGCTTTAATTTGCACATCTCTGATGATTAATGGTGTTGAACACCTTTTCCTGAATTTACTGGCCATTTTACAAAGCTGCTTTTGTGAAAAATGATTACTTTGAACTAAGAAATTTAATTTTACTAGGGAAATAAGATAGCTATGAAACATACGAAGATATAGACTGAATTTTTTTTTTAACAGAAGCCAAGAGTAACAGAGTAGGTCAGACTATCAATCACTGAGAAGCAAATAAAACTATTTCAGACTTAGATTCAGTAAAAATTACTCTGGGGTAACTGGTAAATGGTGCTTCATTTTACTCCTATAGCACATACACTGATTAAGAGGTTCTCAAAATGTACCTTGCATCAGCATCACCTGGACAGAGGGCTTGTTTAAACCCAGACTAATGGACCCAACTCCCACAGGTTCAGATTCAGTAGTTCTGTGGTAGGGGCTGAGACTTTGCATTTCTATCAAATTCCATATGATGCTAACACCACTAATCTAGGGACCACTTTTGAGAACCACTGAAGGCCGAGACAGTCGCCTTAATAGGATAATTTCATTAATTGAAGTCTGAGACAGTCACCTTAATAGGACGATTTCATTAATTGAAGACTAAAGACTAAAAAAAAAAAAAAAAAAACCAAGGGAGAACTAAACCACTCATGAGTGCCTTACAATATCTGCCTGCTAACCTTCAGTTCACAGTTATTTTTAATTTTCAATTCAATTTAATCTAGAAGACTCCAGAATGTTGCATACTAAACTCAAGGCACTAAAACAGCTCCAGAAAGCCTTCAGGAAGCTACTCAGACAAAAGTGAGTCAACATCATGGTTATACAAACATGAGGAAATCTCGGAAGACTGCTGTGTGAAATGGAGAGAACTGAATGTTAATGCATTGTTGTAGTCTACCTACCCAAGTGCAGGAAGCAGCTGAGAAATGTCTGAAGGACCACTCCCACACTGCAACAAGGTAAGCGTGACAGGCAGGAGTGCAAACAGGCTGTAGTAAGCAGAGGGAATCATGAGACTTATAAAAAGAAGTGTGAGAAGAGCTGGCCACCACTTATCAGTCTAACTGTAGCAGAGCTTCCTGAAAGTCAGAAAGCTGCTACCCTTGCTTGACATCATCTGTCTCCCAAAGACAGTAAACAGACTAAGATACACTAGAACTAAATCAATGACTTTACAGCAACTCAAACGTACCTGACATTTGGTAGCTCTCTTCCTCTGGTGTGTAAATGATAGTCTAAAAAGAATATGTACAAAAAAATAATAAAAAAGGATAGAAAGATGGTGAAATGTGAATTATAGTGTTTACAACCCCAAGACTTTTGATCAAATATATAAAAAAACTCAGTTAAGGAGAAATGATTCAGAGTAATCAATCACTCTGAGTTACAGATTAACTGATTCTTTCACAATATCAACAAGATTTGCTTGAAGAGGCAAGAGAAAAGGATACTAAAACCTGCAGGATTGCTTCTTGATGCTTGTGGGGCAGAGAGGAGGGTGAGAAGAGCGTGTTTAGAAATACAGTCTGTGGAACAAATTTGTTTATTAGTTCAGTGCCTTGTTCTGCCCCTTACTGGTTAGCTGTGTGACTCTGGACAAGTTAGCCTTTCTGTGCTTCAATTTCTTTTTCTGTAAAATAAAAATATAGACTCTAACCCGTAGGGCTGTTATGAGAGTTAGATGTGTTCATATAAAGGAAACAGTCTATAAAAGTATTACTTAACTGCTTCCTATTTCTGGCAATTTTCCTTTTATTTTCTATAAAGTGGTGGAAGACAAGGCTTCTTTACCTTTAACTCAATGCCTATGTTTCTGGGTACAAGTATAGAAAAAAAGAAAGTTGGGAGAGTGGGTTGCAAAAATGAAAGGTGATTTAGATAAATGGAAAGACATCTGTGGTCATGTAATGTAGGTGGCAATATTCCTCAAATTGATCTATACATTCAATGCATTCCTTATCAAAATCTCAGCAGGGTTCTTTGCCAGAAATTAAGAAGCTGCTCCTAAAATTCATATGGAAATAAGGGACTCAGAATAGCCAAAACAATACTGAAAAAGAAAAATTAAGTTGGAGGATTCCCTACTTTCAAAACTCACCACAAAGCTACGGGAATAAACCAAAAGGCAATGTGGCACTAGTATACAGACAGACATTCAGACAAATAGAAGAGGCCAGAAGTACACCTTCACATATATGGTCAGTTGATTTCTAACAAGGGGCCATTCTATAAGGAAAGGACAGTCATTCCAATAAATAGTGCTGGGGGAACTGGAATATTCACATGCAAAAGTCCATTCTGAGTTTACACAATAAAAAAAGTTAACTCAAATAGGTAAAAGAGGAAAACCATAAAAACCTTAAAATACGGGGGAAAAATCTTGTCATTGGATTTAACAATAATTTCTTGGATATGACACTACAAACAAAGTCAGTAAAAAAAAAAAAAAAGTTAAACTGAACTTCATCAAAAATAAAAACTTTTGTATCTCAAAGAGCACCATCAGCAAGTAAAAAGATGACCCACTTTTCAGGAGAAAGTATTTACAAACCACGTATCTGACATGGGATTAATATTCAGAATATATACAGAACTCCTGCAAAAAAATAAACAACCCAACTCAAAACTGGGCAACAGAAGATATACAAATGGCCAATAAGCTCATGAAAAAGATGGTCAACATCACAAATTATTAAGGAAATACAAATCAAAACTACAATTAAAGACCACCTCACATCTATTTGGATGGCCAATATTTTAAAAAAGACAAAGAAAACAAGTGTTAAACAGGGATGTAAAATGCTACAGCCTCTACGAAAAACAGTATAGAGGCCTCTCAAAAAATTATAAACAGAATTACCATATGACCCAGCATTCCACTTCTGGGTATATACATCAAATAACTGAAAAGCAGGACCTTGAAGAGATAGTTGCACAATCATGTTCATAGCAATATTATTCACAATAGCTAAAACATGAAAGCAATCCGAGTGCAGCCACGTAAAATGTGGTATATATACATACAAGGAATTATTCAGCTTCAAGGAAGGAAGGAAATTCTGCAGTCTGCTACAACATGGAGGACATCATGCCAACTGAAATAAGTCACAAAAAAATAAATATATGATTCCACTTATGTTTTAGTCAAAATCATAAAGATACAAAGGGGAATGAGTGGTGTTTGCCTAGGTCCATGGGGACAAGAGAATGGAGGATTAATATTAAATGGGTATAGAGTTTCAGATTTACAAGATGAAGAGAGTTATGGGAATAAATGGTAGTGACGGGTGCACAACAATGTGAGTTTTATTTGGCTGGCAGGATCTTTATTTCCCACCAAGGGACTGAACCTGGGGCAGGGCAATGAAAGCCTGGAATCTTAAGCATGAAGCCACCTTGGAACTCTTGACATGAATGTATTAATATGTAATACCCCTGAACTGTACACTTAAAAATGGCTAAGACAGGGACTTCCGTGGTGGTCCAGGGGCTAAGGCGTCGAGCTCCCAATGTAGGGGCCTGGGTTTGATCCCTGGTCAGGGAACCAGATCCCACAAGCTGCAACCAAGACCCAGAGTTGCCAAGTAAATAAAGAAATAAATATTTTTATATTTAAGTTTCCACGATACTCTCTTTCCATACATCTTACCCTCTCCTCCCCTCTCCCTATGTTCATAAGTCTATTCTCTATGTTTGTTTCTTCACTGCTGCCCTATAAATAAATTCTTCAGAACCATTTTCCTAGATTCCATATATGAGCGTTAGAATACAATACGTTTATCCTTCTCTTTCTGACTCACTTCACTCTGTATAATAGGTTCTAGGTTCATCCACCTCATCAGAACTGACTCAAATGAGTTCCTTTTTATGGCTGAGTAATATTCCATTGTGTGTATGTACCACAACTTCTTCATCCATTCATCTGTCCATGGGCATCTAGGTTGCTTCCCTGTTCTAGCTAAATAGTGCTGCAGTGAACAATGGGATAAGTGTGTCTTTTTCAACCTAGGGTATATGCCTAGGAGTGGGATTGCTGGGTCATATGGTGGTTTTATTCCTAGTTTTTAAGGCATCTCCATACTGTCTTCCATAGTGGCTGTATCAATCTACATTCCCACCAACAGTGCAAGAGCGTTCCCTTTTCTCCACACCCTCTCCAGCATTTATTGTTTGTTGACTTTTTGATGATGGTCATTGTGACCTGTGTGAGGTGGTATCTCATTGTGGTTTTGATTTGTATTTCTCTAACAATGAGCAATGTTGAGCATCTTTTCATGTGTTTGTTAGCCACCTGTATGTCTTCTTTGGAGAAATGTCTGTCTAGGTCTTTTCCCCACTTTTTTGATTGGGTTGTTTGTTTTCCTGGTATTGAGTTAACCAATACCAGTAAATAAATAACTAAAAAAAAAAGGCTAAGAAGGTAAATTTTATGTTTTGTGTAATTAAAAAAAAAAGGTGACCAGTAGGCTCCAGTCTTCACACTGATTTAGAAGACAGAAGCAAATCAGTTTTATTTTTTTTTTAAATATAAATTTATTTATTTTAATTGGAGGCTAATAATTTACAATATTGTATTGGTTTTGCCATACATCAACATGAATCTGCCACGGGTATACATGTGTTCCCCAACCTGAACCCCCCTCCCACCTCCCTCCCCATACCATCAGAAAAGGAGGCTTCCCTTTCTATCTATAGTGACCACAGGCTGGCTATCAGAGGCAATCAGGCTAAGGGCTCCTGTCAGGATTTAGGAAATCTAATCTGTTTCACTTTGGAACAGGCAACATGTAACAAAAAAATACAGATCAAACAAAAGTTAGACTGGGAAAACATATGGCCTATCCTAGGCTCAGGATTTCAAGGAAGAGTTACAATGGCAGCCTTAGAAAAACTAAATAAAACTCTTTCAGGAATAAATAAAAACAAGTCAAGGTTATTAATATGAAAGAGATAATCAAAGGGGAAAATGGGGAATCAAAGTGAAAAATTTACTTAACAGTGAAAAAGTTACCGAGCAGTTCTTCAAAGAGCCCAAAGTGACAAGTGAGTGCAGCTAACAACTGTTGCAAATATCACTGATTTGGGATTTTAAGAAACATAGTTTAATTACAGTTTATCTGGAACAATGCTGTCACTAAGTCTCATCAGACTCTTTTGTGACCCCATGGACTGTAGTCTGCCAGGTTCTTATTTACACTTTATCTAGAACTAAGGCAAGTAGAAAGATGCTTGAACTAAGGTACCTTCAGTATTCATGAGACATTTCAACGACAATATAGTAAGCACCTATATATGTTTATATACCAACAGTTAATTCCGCATAACTTCCTAAAAAGTTGGCTTTACTAAGCAATTAAGTTAACGGAACAAGGACTTCATCTAGAATTAGGTAAGAAGGGTCATAGGACAGAAAAATCAGTTTATGGATCAAAGTTCAGAGATTTAATCCTGGATCACAAGGTCACCCACAGACACACACTTGGGTTTTAAGGACTGCACTGCAGAAGCAACATTCTCCAACAACCTTCTGACATTAAAGGTGTAAACGGTCCAATCCACTCTAGGTCTATTGCGTTAACACTTGCACCATGATAAAATTCTATAAACAGTAAAAGCCTATTCTGGTCCTGTATATACTTCCCTTCTGCCCAAGAAGCCTCCCTATCTCTTCTCTATCAAATATTTACCTCTCAAGATGACAAAGTTACTTCTTTCCTGATCTCCTCCTCCATTTCCTTTTCCTTCTCCACACAATCTCCTTTATATATTTATAATATATATCCTCATACCTATTTATCATTCTTACTTAAATAAGGGGCTTCCCAGGTGGCAGAGTGGTGAAGAATCTGCCTGCCAATTTGCAGAAGACAAAAGGAAACGTGCGTTCAGCCCTTGGGTTGGGAAGATCGCCTAGAGTAGGAAATAGCAACCCATTCCAGTATTCTTGCCTGGAAAATTCCTTGGACAGAGGAACAGAAGAACCTGGCGGCCTGTAGTCCATGGGGTCGCAAAGAGTCAGACACAAATAAGACTCCTCCTACTGACTGAAAGCTAACTTAGAGCAGGGACAGTCTTATTCATTTTTAGATGACCAAGGCCAAGCCAGACACTAGTAGGCTCTCCACGTGTTTGCTGAATGAATGAACGAAAGCCACCATATAATTTACCACATGGGCTGCTACACAAGAGAAATAAAAACTTGACTTCAACCCGACTTTGAAAGAAGTACTAGTGAAGCTCTCCTCAACATGCTTAAGTAAGACTTTTCTCATATCTAAATTATTCATAAGCAGGAAGGATGTCAAAGACTTCAACAATAGTTATCAACTGGAATACAAAAACAATGAAAAAATATGTTCAGAGAAGCAGAGTCATTGCCTGAAGCATGAATATATGAGACAGAATGTTTGGTTTGCATTTACTCCCAAAACTGGTACTGTTACACTTTCAACACCTAACATGATAGCCACAGTCACATGTGACTAATTTTTTTAATATTTTAATTAAATTGAAAAACTCACTTTGGTCACACTGGCCACATGTCAAACGCTCATCAGCCACATATGAGTACTGTATGAACAGACAGATACACAATATATCCATCATCACAGAAAGTCTACTAGACACAATGATTCTAAACAATTCTCCCACGGCTATTTGGTAGACACAAGATTCTTATTCAGTGTTCTGTATTTTTGCATGCTACAAGGATAATTTCATGTTACAGATTTTTCTGGAATTACAGAAAAAGTATCAGGTCATTTAAAGATAAATTCTAGAAGGCACTCCCATCCAATCCCCAGTTAGTTACTCTTACATCCTTTAGTACCCACACTCTTACTACTGCAGCACAATGGTGATCACGTCCCTGCCAGATCCAGTGGCCTTGTCTCAATTCTTATTTCCCTTACCTTTGATCAGTCTAACCGAAACCTATAGTTTTCTATGGGCCATTCTCTATTGTAGGTACTAGAGAGCAGACTTATTGAAAAACACTCTTATAGAAAACACCACAATAACTAAACGTTTAAGAGAAGCGTTATGCTCTCTGGTTTAAATGGAGAGAAAAGCAAGCAATTCTGCCAGAGGGCTTCACAAAATCTAACATCTGACCCAGACCTGGAAGAATGAGGATTAGTCCCCTGGGAGGAGCTGAGAAGAGAGGTGGTGGCTCAAGAATACTTTCTAACATGAGGGAACAGCCTGAGCAAATGACCTTAAACTAAAGCAGTCAGAGAGGAGACAATAAAGCTGGAAAGATGAGTGATGGTTAGACTGAAAGGTCCAGAATGTCATTTATGGCAACCTGACTTCTACTCTGTAAACAAGAGAAAACCAATGGAATGGCACCATCAGATCTGTGACTAACAAAGAGAGCCTTGCAACAGCATGAGAAACAGCTAGGAGGTGAAATGAGGGTAGAAATGAGAAGACCATGGTGAGGGTCTGGAATGCTTTTTTCCTAACCCTACGCACATTTTCTCCCAACCTGATGAAAATGACTGGCACTCAGACCAAGTTCTAATTCCAGGTAAAAACAGCACAGCCTTCAAGTGTGTGGAATAGGGAGACAGTGATCTATCCATCCACAGAGATCGCTGGCAACACGAAAGAGGTAGACATGAGGAAGTCAGATTTTTGAGCAGAGAAGTCAGAAAGCTATGACAGAAGCAGCACCAAGAGAAAAAGCATTTCAAGGAAATGCTCCATATTATACAACTAGCAAAAAGGGCACAGACACAGCCATCGGTTCTCCAGCAGCACAGGGGTAGAAACCTCTCAACTGGCCCAAGGTGAGGATTACACTGGCCGCACTGTGGTAGACGGAGATGAGGGCACTGAGGAAGGCAGGATAAAATGCTCTTTGAAGTTAGAAAATACATGTTACAGTATGGACAAACCTTAAAAACTTTATGCTAAATAAAGGAAGCCAGTCACTAAAGACCAAATATTATGTGGTTCCACTTGAAACATCCAGGACAGGCAAATCTACAGAGATGTGGTTGCCTAAGGTTGGGGACTAGTGATAGGGGGACTGGAAGATGACAGCTGGAGAGTACAGGAGTTTCTTTTCAGGGTGATAAAAGTGTTCTAAAGTTGACTCCACAAATAAACGAATATACTAAAACACACAGACTTATATACACCTTTAATGGGTAAACTGTATGGCATGTGAATCATATCTCAATAAAACTGCTGCCAGCAAGAGGGAAGAAAAGTCTGGAAAGTGTGGCAGACCCTGCTCAGTGCTTCCCTCAAATCAGCCATTTTCTTTCCTGGTCAAATGGCTACCAACAATAAAAACTACATTCCCTGCCTCTGTGGCTGCTAGGTGGGGTATGAAGGTCTCATCAATAGACCGAATGCAGAACTGATGCAGGGGAGGGGAAAACTGCTAAAGCAGAGTTCTGAGGAGATCAGAGGGGACTAGCACACAAGCGGAGGCTAGTCCTGGAAATGAACTATGGACTCCCAAAGGACCACGCCACGGGAACAGAGGAGGAAGCAGCCCCTAACAGCCAAGTGTAGGTAAGTAGGTGCAGTGGTGGACTCTTCTAATTGCTTCCATTTTCTCAATTAAGGAAGAGGCAAGATCACTGGTTGACAGTGAGGCTGGAGAAGGGAAACAGGTTTGAGCTAAGGAGGTAGTGCCATATTGTCCTGAAAATAAAATAAATGGACTAAGGAATCTTAGTGGGATGGCTAGTCACTGTTTAACTTAGGAAAGAGCCACTTTTGAGGTTATGGATCCTGAGTTCAAAATGAGACCAGTCAGCATATCTTTCTCCTGCTCCTGACAATCAGTGAAAGGGTAGAATAAATGAAGAGGTGGATTCAACCAGGGCCGAGGTTTTGCCAGATAAGATAAAGTGAGAAAGGGTATGAGTTAAAAATATATAAAAGGAGGTGACTACAGTGAACTATGAACTCTGAGGAGGAAATTGGGAAGTGAAGAAGATTGAAGGGCAGTAAAAGGGTAGTAAGATCAATGGACTGTAAACCCCAGTGGAATGAAGGATTTCAGTATCTGAGTAGTAAAGGGATTAAGCCATAAAAAGAACACACTATTAATGGAGAGAGCAACTTCTCTCTAGGGTTATTGGCAATATTAGAATTTAAACTGCATATATTGGGAATTCCCTGGAAGTTCAGTGGTCAGGACTCCACATTTCCACTGCAGGTGACATGGATTCGATCTCTGGTCAGAGAACTAAGATCCTGCACACCTCAAGGGGTGGTCAAAATAAGTAAATAATAAACTGCATATACATTGCTTGAACCAGCCAATTCTACTTACAAGAATTTATCTCATATATATATTCACATGGATGTAAATACTTATGTTCAAGAATGTCTACTTCAGCAATAGCTTTATTATTAATATATTAACAAAAGATTAGAAACAACTTAGGTGTCCCTTTTGAGGACTGATTTAAGTATGTATACAATAGCATAGGTATGGACCTAACAGAAGCAGAAGATATTAAGAAGAGATGGCAAGAATACACAGAAGAACTGTACAAAAAAGATCTTCACGCCCCAGATAATCATGATGATGTGATCACTGACCTAGAGCCAGACATTCTGGAATGTGAAGTCAAGTGGGCCTTAGAAAGCATCACTACGAACAAAGCTAGTGGAGGTGATGGAATTCCAGTTGAGCTATTTCAAATCCTGAAAGATGATGCTGTGAAAGTGCTGCACTCAATATGCCAGCATATTTGGAAAACTCAGCAGTGCCCACAGGACTAGAAAAGGTCAGTTTTCACTCCAATCCCAAAGAAAGGCAATGCCAAAGAATGCTCAAACTATCACACAATTGCACTCATCTCACATGCTAGTAAAGTAATGCTCAAAATTCTCCAAGCCAGGCTTCAGCAATATGTGAACCGTGAACTTCCTGATGTTCAAGCTGGTTTTAGAAAAGGCAGAGGAACCAGAGATCAAATTGCCAACATCTGCTGGATCATGGAAAAAGCAAGAGAGTTCCAGAAAAACATCTATTTCTGCTTTATTGACTGTGCCAAAGCCTTTGACTGTGTAGATCACAATAAACTGTGGAAAATTCTGAAAGAGATGGGAATACCAGACCACCTGATCTGCCTCTTGAGAAATCTGTATGCAGGTCAGGAAGCAACAGTTAGAACTGGACATGGAACAACAGACTGGTTCCAAATAGGAAAAGGAGTGCGTCAAGGCTGTGTATTGTCACCCTGCTTATTTAACTTATATGCAGAGTACATCATGAGAAACACTGGGCTGGAAGAAGCACAAGCTGGAATCAAGATTGCCGGGAGAAATATCAATAACGTCAGATATGCAGATGACACCACCCT
>NW_011494876.1:16112962-16120051 GCF_000754665.1 Bison bison bison | reverse complement strand
CGAAGAATTGATGCTTTTGAACTGTGGTGCTGGAGAAGACTCTTGAGAGTCCCTTGGACTACAAGGAGATCCAACCAGTCCATCCTGAAGGAGATCAGCCCTGGCACTTCTTTGGAAGGAATGATGCTAAAGCTGAAACTCCAGTACTTTGGCCACCTCATGCGCAGAGTTGATTCATTGGAAAAGACTCTGATGCTGGGAGGGATTGGGGGCAGGAGAAGAAGGGGACGACCGAGGATGAGATGGCTGGATGGCATCACTGACTCGATGGAGTCTGAGTAAACTCTGGGAGGTGGTGATGGACAGGGAGGCCTGGCATGCTGCGATTCATGGGGTCATAAAGAGTCGGACACAACTGAGCGACTGAACTGACTGAAGTGACTGACAATGGCATGTTATACAACCATTAAAGATCTGTTAATGACTGATCTCAAAGATAAGACTAAATTAAAAAAAATAAGATATTAAGTATTTACAGTCATGCCATTGTGTATTAGTGGGATGTACAAATATACAGAACAGAACCTGGCAGAGAGACACA
This sequence comes from Bison bison bison, assembly GCF_000754665.1. Taxonomy (NCBI): domain Eukaryota; kingdom Metazoa; phylum Chordata; class Mammalia; order Artiodactyla; family Bovidae; genus Bison; species Bison bison. The sequence goes on along the minus strand of NW_011494876.1, from coordinate 16,119,510 downwards.
ATTAACATTCACCAGAGACAATGAACACTGGTATATACACAGACTTTCTCTCAAAAAATACACAAGAAATTCTTAATGGTTGCTTCTAGGAACCATACATTCTTTTGCACCGTCTCAATCTATAAAATGTATGGTTTTTCCAGTAGTCATGTACAGATGTGAGTTGGACCATAAAGAAGGCTGAGAATGATGCTTTTGAACTGTGGTGCTGAAGAAGACTCCTGAGAGAGCAAGGAGATCATATCAGTCAATCCTAAAGGAAATCAACCCTGAATATTTTTTGGAAGGACTGATGATGAAGCTCCAATACTTTGGCCATCTGTTATGAAGAGCCAACTCACCAGAAAAGACCCTGACGCTGGGAAGTATTGAGGGCAGGAGGAGAAGAGGGCGACAGGGAATAAGATAGTTGGATGGCATCACCGACTCAATGGACATGAGTTTGAACAAACTCCAGGAGACAGTGAAGGACAGGGAAGTCTGGCATGCTGCAGTCCATGGGGTTGCAAAGAGTCGGACACAATTTAGCAACTGAGCAACATGAAATGTATGTACTATGTTTTTTAAAATGATTAATGAATTTTAGTATTGACTGACTTGGAAAGGTCTAGGTAGTATATTAGGCAAAAAGGGCGGGGGGCAAAGCAGCACATGTGTAAGACCATATCTTGGAATCTGACTTCCTGTATATTGAATCGAACAGAAGTATATTGCTCCTCTCTCACTTAACTTCCCTAGGCTAACCAACACTGTCCACCCTCTCTTCCCTACAAGGAGGTAAAACAAGATTATCTGTGTTCAAGCAGTTGAACACTGCCAAGGGCTGATTCACACTACTCATAACACTCCTCTTTATCTCCTTTTAGGCCAAGTTACGCCCTCCCCAGAGATGACACCCTGGCTACTCCAGCACAAATTCTTCTTTAACTTCAAACCCTTACAGCTGTTTCCCAAACGACTGTGTAAGCTTGCATCACTTGATGCGCTGCACTTGATAGAGAAGGCTTCTGAAATCAGGTGCCTAGGGTACAAAGCAACTGTCAATCTCTGAGTAAGTTACTCAACTCCTCTGATCTTCTACTTCCTCATCTGGCAATGGGGAAAATAATGGCTCTTACCCTCATAAGATAGTGCTAATTACTCAGTTAACACAAGAAACTACTTAGAATAAACAACACCCGGCACACAACAGCCAATGCTTCACTACTGGATACTATTATTTGTAAGCTCCAATTTAAAAGAAAAAATAAAGAATACGTAGTCAGCCCCCCTCTACGGTCCCCCTCTATCTATATGTTCTTCATCTATGGATCCAAAATATTCGGGGGGAAAAAAAGTCCAGAAAGTTCCGAAAAGCAAACTTGAATTTGCCATATGCCTCCAACTATTTATATATCATTTACATTGAATTTGTGCTTCCCTCATAGCTCAGTCGGTGATACACTGAATTTATGTCTACAGCTGACCCTTGAACAACACAAGCTTGAACTCCCCAAGTCCACCTATACTTGGCTCTTCAATAAATACGATACCACCACACGACCTATGGTTGGCTGAATGCAACTAACTGGGACTTAAGTATCCAGATTTTGGTATTCAGGTCAGGTCCTGAAACCAATCCCCATGTAAACTAAGGAACAAGTATTTACACTGTATTAGGTATTATAAGTAATCTACAGATGATTTAGAGCAAGAGATGATTTAGAGTATATGGAAGGATGTGCACAGGTTATATACAAATGCTATACCACTTTATACAAGGGATATAAGCATCTACAGGTTTTGGTATCTGTGAGAAGGCTGGAGTCAAATCTGTGAGGGATAACCATGTTCATTTCTATATTCCCTACAATCCCTAGCAAGGTCAAAAATATCACTGAACAGAAATGTGTTCACCAAATGAATTAATAAGAAACGTAGCCTTCCTAAGTTCATAGATAGAAATGTGTTGGTATAACAAAGGGTTAATTTTCTAACTTTTTGAAAGGAAACCTTCAAAAGCCCAAGTTACTAAAAATAGACATTACCCTTCAAATTTACTTCCTCTTAGTTACTTGCCTGCTTTCCTGAATTAGTCTTAAGTCTCATTCTTCAAGTAGGAAGTTATTTCTTTTCAAACAAGACTTACAATTAACAAACCACTGTATATAAAAACTGTAGCTAGCCCCTACATTCGTGCATGAAACAACACCGTAAAAGGAGAAAAAAGGGCTAGATGTCTATCTTACCACATGAGGTATGGCAAAAGGCCTTTAGCAAAAGCCCAATGCTCTGGTAATATTTTAGGGGGCATCAGTGTTCAACCAGGATGAAGAGATTCATTATAGGGGATCAGAAATAATTTGTTAATAATAGATAAAATACTGAAGATACAAGAAATTTATTTTTTCCATAAATTAAAGCAGAGTCAAGGTTACCTGAATATAGTGGTGTTTTTTCCCCTAAAATGAAAAATTCCCTAATTCAGTACATGTTTTAAGGCCCATAAGCATTCCCTCCTTGCATTCTATTGAGTCCTTCCAAGCAGAAGGGGAAAAGGCCTGGAAACTGTGCATGTCCACTGTTATGTTACCTTATGAATAATCCTGATAATTCACTGTAGTTGGAGGAAGGTGTAAGCACATGCACTTTAACCCTTCCACCATCCACAGATTCAGGAAGGGGACAGCTGACACAAGCTCTCAGCATCCCAGTGATTCTGATCCACCACCCCTCCCAACCCAAAACACTCTCATCAGTGTTATTTGACCAAACGTTATTTTTGGGGTTCAAAATCAGAGTCCCATCCTGGGTGTGTCTCACAAGCATACAGCATCTACTATATGGACTACTACATAAAATGAGAAATATTCACTACATGGACAGGTCCCACACAGACTAGCCAAAGAAAAGGTTCTTCGCGAAATTAATTTCCAGTTATAAGAAGCAACTGAGTAGAAAAAAGGCAGTTTACAGTAGCAGTAAAGGAGCTACATTACCTGGAAGTTATCTTACTAGCTTTGTGCCCCTTTACAATTTCCTTATCTGTCAAGTGAAGAATGGAACCTTTCAAACAGGACTATCATAAAGATTAAATAATATATTATACAAAAAGAGCTTCCATATATGGAAAATAGGTCAATGTTCAATAAATGTGTGTCATTATTATTTAGGTCTTATTTTATACAAACGGCAACTCTGTCCCTTCAAATTCTATCTGTCCAGAATTTGAAGAACAGTTTATAACATGGCCTGATCTGAAAGGAATATTTTTCCTAAAATGAAACTTTAACCAGCTCAGCAAATAATTATTTTTCCAACGTGCATATCCCATCCATACTTCATCCTGCATTCTCCTTTACCATTAAAGAAAAAGACTTAGCTTTTCCCTCACTGCCAAGAACTACAGATCCACAATTCTTCAACCAACAGTCTTGCGGTTAGATGTTTCTAAATTCAGAATTTTTCATATTTAGAAAGGCAATATGGTACAAATGCCAAATATTCTGTAACACACACACTGGGTTAACAGTTCTTCAGTAAAATAAATCAACAATCACACCAAGTTGGATGAAGACTACACAACTTCTCACCAGTTCAGTTTAGGTTTTGCCATCAAATGAGTCTATGATTTTTATAACTTTCTGAATGGCAACTATGAAATCCTTAACCAATGTCAATCTGCTATAAACACACAATCACATTCCTATTAATACTTTCTAAGCACCTTTTGTAATGCACTAAAGTCTGATTTTTCCATGACCAATAACCATGCTCTTATCTCAGGGAAATAGATTGAGCGCCTCCTGATATAAAAACAAAACAGGCTTTAAATTAGGTGAGGAGGGGATTGGCTGAGTTATGACTTCAAGCTAAACTGTAGGGGCAGACAGCAATTTGAATGCTACAATGTAAATTTGCTAAATAATTTTGATAATTTGGTTAGGGACCACACATTTTTACAAAATTTTTTTTTTTAGACTCACAGGAAATCTGCCTCTGTGCACAGTTTTTAGCATATAAGGAGCCACCAAAGACTTTTAAGATAATGCTACCAGATTATAATGAATGCATTATATACACAGACGTTTATTAGCCAAACATTCATTATAAGCAGGCACAAAACAGTTCTCCAGCCAAGAAAGAGAAGTAGAAATAATTCAACTGAGTAACTGTACTGCTTCTGCTGGATCAAGATCTTTACAATATTTTGGAAAGATAATGAATAAATTTCCATGCAGAGAAAATAATCACAGCTTGAAAAAAAATCACTAACTCAGCATACTTGAGAAAATTATTTTACCTCGTAATTCTTCAAAGGGATTAGTTGCATAAAAGAAACAGTGATGACTACAGTAAGCTTTCTACAACCTCTCAATCACCCAAGAAATAAAAGCATTTAACACCAGCACAGCTTTGGACATGACTTAATTTTTACTTTTGTACTGCATTCATTATTTTAAACACAGAGGACACAACAGATTAGAAGTTGAGTTCATAAGACTTACCTTGTTGGCATCCCTATGCCTCAATTATGTAATCCAGTTGAAATTTTATATTATTTCTCTAATTAAGTTACAAATCAGTTTTGTACATATTACTATTATAAAACCAAAACTGTCTAGTCTTTTGGAAACTAAACTTGAAATTTTACAAGGAAAATTTAAGACTCATAGAAATCCTGTGAATTTCATCATGAAGAACAATGATCCTAGTGTACATAATAACTTACCCCCAACTTTATCCAAGTTTTGTCAATGTTGGTTTCTATGGAAGGGAGTAGTGTCAATTCAAGAGGTGTAAAAAATATTTTGGATGAAATATGGGTACAAAATGTCATATTGCAGATAAGAAAAAACTTCAACTCCCAAACCACTAACATAAAATTATAAAACCCAAAGCATACAACCACCCTCAGCCAAAACAATATCCTGTAATTCAGGATATTAAGCCATGTTTTCTTCACTCTCCCCTGGATGTACATCATCCACCCTTCCCCCACCTAGATAACCTCATACTTAAGGCTAAGTCACTTTCTCTCAGGCCTTCTCTGACCCAATTTAGATCAGGCCCCTTAAGTACTCTGAATCCGTAATATTTCTCTCTACCTCACTCATCACACCCCTCCAAAGTTTCTTCCTGCCAAACTCCAATTAGTTTAAGAATCACATCTCTTATTCATCATTGTTGGACAAGCAGAGGCCCAAGCATGTAATAATTAAGTGTTCAAATAACAAATATGAAAAAAATACATTTCACAAAGAAACTTTACATAACCAATTTGCTCTATACAAATTTTTAAGAAAATGGTTACAAAAAGATCAGCTGTGTACACCAGTGGTGAGCTACCTTCCAAGACACAGTTGTTGTAATTTAAGAATATAGAAACCCCTCATAAAATCAGGAACTGCAATTATCTATAGAAGGAGTGTTAAAACTCAAATCCTCCCTATGAACTTATTTGTTCTTATTTTAGCCAACTCCGTAATTCTAGCTGGGCAGCAACTAAGTGCACAGTAGTTTACGAAAATGCATGCGTGAGTGAGAAAGAGGTGTAGCCTATGACAGGGAAGCAGAAAACCCTGTAAATCAGGCTTAGAAATGTAAAATGGGGAGGCAGAGAAGTGCCACTCAGGCCAGGCCAGAGTCCTAAAGCAATTCAACATACTCTAAGGACAGACCTTAAAAATCCTTTAGGAGGAAAGGATTACACAGGAAACCTCATTACACAGGAAAGCTTAAGGCCCAGACACAAAGAGAGAAAAAGATATTCACTATAGGAATAAAACAAGTTGTAAAAGCTTAAAGATGCAAGCTTCAGTTATCCAGAACACGACGATACTATGTTGGTTTAGGATCTCAATTTTTCTACACGAGCCATATTTCCTGTCCTTAAACACACACAAATGAATGTTTACAGGATGCCCTGCAATGCACTCTCCTGAAGCAAAGATATCAGAGCTATAAAACTGAAAATAAAAGTCAAAATACAGGCTTTCCTTCAGATAGTCCTAAAAGTAACAACCAAACTAGAATCAGATTTTTCTTCAAAGAATAAACCTGGCTGAAAACAAGTGTAGATTTTCATAATAAGCACTCCCTTCTCCACACTGCTGTTTTGGTCTTTTTGTTAAAATACACATACAAATGAATATAATACAAACTTCTTCCTTAAGTCAAAGGAAGAAACTATGTTTCAATGCAATGAGCAGAAATTGTCTTATCAACAATCTGGTTTACCCATATCTAGGACTGTGCTGAGCACACTGGAAACACCAGTAACTACTTGGGGAAGTAAACTGAAAACAAATGCATTTATGAACTACACTGGAAACTGGGTGGCAAGGAGGCCTAAACTACCATCTGTCCATTTGCGCAGAATGAGCTTGAGCCTAGTACTATCAGTATTATTTAGCCATCCTGATCAAGCAGTTGCCAAGGGTCAATATCAGTTCAAGGGACCTTGGAGACCAAAAGCAGCAGGCCGAAGGTACATAAGCAGAGGAGAATGACAAAGCCTCCGAAACACTGCCAACAAGGAATCATCCCAGATTTAAATTCTTTGCAGG
>NW_011494876.1:16104767-16112862 GCF_000754665.1 Bison bison bison | reverse complement strand
GGGAGAGAACATACCTCCTGGCTTCCTAATAGGATCATTGTATCACTGACTTCAAAATGTAAATATTTCAGGGTGAACTTTAAATAAATGCACAGAATCAGAATTGGACTTTGTGCAACCTAATTCTCCACTGACATTGTCCCCAAGACAGTGCCTGACTTGAGAAATGACACACAGAGGAAAATGAAGCAAGAGCCCCAAGCTGCTCATGGCCTGCGCAGATGTTTCAGCAATGACACTGCATAGCCAGGCACACTGCATTTTGGCCCAAAAATCACTGTTCTTCTCAAGTTTCCACAACTAACAAACTGAAAACTCTTCAGGATCAGGCCTCAACATATATTTTAACAATTTTTTTAGTTGAGGTGAAATTCACATAGTATAAAGTTAACTTTCTAAAAGTGCATCATTCAGTAATGTTTAGTGTATCTGCAATATTGTGCAACCACCAATTCTACCAAATTCCAAAACATGTTCATTTTCATCACCACCAAAGAAAATCCCATACTCATTAAGCAGTCACTCCTCAGTTTCCCCTCCCCTCAACACCTTACAGCCACCAATTTGCTTTCTGTCTCTACGGATTTACCTATTCTAGACACTTCATATAAATGAAATCATACAATATGTGGCCTTGTGTGTCTGATTTCTTTTACTTAGCATAATGCTTTCAAGGTTTATCCATACTACAGCATGTATCAGTGCCTCATTTTTAAAAAATATTCCATTGTATGTATGTACACTGTTTACCCATTCACCTGTTGACGCACATTTGGATTATTTCCACTCTTTGGCTATTTGAATAGGACTGCTATGAACATTTATGTACAAGCATTTGTGTACCTGTTTTCAATTCTTTTAGGTATATACCTAGGAATGGAATTGCTGGGTCTCACAGTAATTCTATATTTAGCTATTTAAGGAACTGCCAAACTATTTTCCACAATGTATACTTTCAACTATCTTGTCAAATAATTACCAAGACATATTGTTAAGGGGAAAGAACAGATGTATAACAGTGGGATGTGCATTAGTCTTTATATAAAAAAGGGACAGAGTATGACTAGAAGGATACATATAAAACAGTTACTTGGTTTATATACAGGAAACAGGTACAAAGGTTTTCTCTGAAGTGAGAACCTTGGGAGGCTGAGATGTGAGAAAGGCTTGTTGTTTTCAAGCTCAACCCCTTCTGCTCTGCACTGAATATCCACACTTTACCAACCCGCTTGCCCTAAAATACCTTTAAAGCTCCAACAGAAGCCCGAAGTCTGAGAGAAGGACTGCACAAAGTTTACTATCCTAACCATTTTTCAGCGTACAGTTAAGTGGTATTAAATACTGTCATAATGTTGCACAACCATCACCACAGTGTATCCACTAACTCTCCATCTTGTAGTCTAAAACTATACCCACTGCACATTAACTGCCCTCCCCTACTCGACTATTCTTCACCCCTCCCCAACCCTCGGCAACCACCATTCCACTTTGTCTCTATGGTTTTGACTACTCTAAGTACCTCATATAAGTGGAATCATATAGTATTTGTCTTTTTGTGACTGGCTTATTTCAGTTAGCATGTTCTCAAGGTTCATCTATGTTGTAGCACACTGCAGAATTTCCTTTCATTTTAAGGCTAAATAATACTCCATTGTATGTATATAGCATAGTTTGCTTATCCATTCACTGGCTAGAAGACACTTGTGCTGCTTCCCTGTTTCAGCTCCTATGAATAATGCTACTGTGAACACACCTGTACAAATATCTCAAGACTCTGCTTTTAATTCTTTGGGGTATTAACCCAGAAGTGACATTTCTAGGTCATATGATAATTCTATTTTTTAAGGCCCTTTATACTGTCTTCCCGGAGAAGGCAATGGCACCCCACTCCAGTACTCTTGCCTGAAAAATCCCATGGATGGAGGAGCCTGGTAGGCTGCAGTCCATGGGGTTGCTAGGAGTCGGACAGACTGAGTGACTTCACTTTCACTTTTCACTTTCATGCACTGGAGAAGGAAATGGCAACCCACTCCAGTGTTCTTGCCTGGAGAATCCCAGGGACGGGGAAGCCTGGTGGGCTGCCATCTCTGGGGTTGCACAGAGTCGGACACGACTGAAGCGACTTAGCAGTAGCAGCAGCAGCCTTAGGGACTATGGTAAGGATGCAAAGTGAGAACACTTAATTAATGGAAAATAATACTTCTAAAGAGTAAGTCTGAAAGATAAATGAAGTTTGCATATAGTTCGTACAGGATAAATAAATGCTTTGTGATTGAAGATTCTTCAGCTACAATTAGACACATGAATGTGTATGAGTTGGCATGGATTAGATATTGTTCAAAACCCCTTCAGTTATAAAAGGCAGTGGCAGCAAGTAATAGAAAAAAATCTCCACCCCATGGATCTACTTTTCTGTCCATTTCTTGGAGAGTGCCATCTCTGCTGCTACTATTTACTGATGCTTAAGCGTAAAACTAAATGATTACATCGTCAGATAAAGGCAGAATCACTACTACAACCCAAGAATGAATCTAGACAACTTGTGATTAACATGGTCTCATGTTTACCAAACTATTATTCACGATGTCAGTTAACATGTATAAAAATGATGGTGAAACCTTAGTCCAACATACCAACTCCTACAGTTAAACAAACAAAAGACAACAACAAACGTGTGCTTCTCCTATACGGTCAGGCAGCAGTAAAGAAATTCATATAACTAAGCTTCCTATCAAAATCCTCATCATTCTGAAAGCAAACAGTCACTATATAAATTCAATGCACTGATATCCTAGAAGAAAAATACACCTGAAGAATCTACCAGAGTTAGAACAAGTATTTCCACCAACGGAGAAAATTAACATGTATTGAGCACTATGCTCTTCACATATTATTTCATCTAAAATTCCTATGAAAGGGAATCTTCATTTCACAGATGTAGGTCCTGAGTTTCAAAGAAATTAAATAATCTGCTTAAAGACAGATGGATAGCTAGCTAGACAGGCAGGCAGGTCATCTTTGGCAGAATTCTTTTGTAATTATAGGGCCATCAGCCTTCCCAGTTTTAAAAAAAAAAATTCTGATTTAAGCAAACCTACAGAGCAAAAGCATAACTTTACTTTTGTTTTTAACTCAATAATGTAAAAACTGAACTGAGAAAACCCTGAAACATAGTGTGTCCTTTTTTAAAAAGAGGCCATCAATCAAACCACTTTAAAGCATCACTCAAATCTGCTGAAAGGAGAAATTTCAAGCCTCATGGGACTGCAACAGAGCATCATGCCGAGCAGTGCTAGTCTAGCTGTCATCCTATGTCCAGCAGTTGCACTGGCTAATCTCTTGCCATAGGTCATCAGTATTCCCTACTAGAATACAAATGGGCAGTGCTACTAATGTTTTTGTGACCATTAACCCTGGATGTGCTTTCTACTTTACCATCAGTGATACTGAGAAAAGCAGATGAAATGATTCAAAATGTTAATGTTTTTAGGAATAAAGAAGACAATGTAAAAGAAAGAAAAAACTATCTGAGGGCAGGGACCGCCTTTGTTTTCTTCAAATGTGTCCCAAGACAGCACCTGGCATAGTAGCTATTGAGGAACTATTTCTTCAATGAATGAAAAATGACAAGCTAGCTTGGCCATTCCTCTTACCATGCTAAGAAGTTCAAAGCCAACCCAAACCATTACCATTATGTGACTTCCCTGCCAGGTAGCCCATCTCACCAAAAGAGAATATTCATCCTCTTAACAGCTCTCTTCTTTATATATAGAGTTCCCTCCGACCCAAGGAGAACAAGAAAAGGTAGTCAAAATAGTACCAAATCAGGATACTTGGTATCAATTAAATTAGACGATTCTATTTCCTTTATTTGTAATCAGTTTAAAATACCTGAATAGCCCCAGAGTGGGCTGTTACACCTGCTATTAACACCGCTCCCACTCAAACCAGTACTACTGCTGACTCCTCTGGCAAGAGGAAGAATTATCCTCCAATCTTCATTCTCTGATTGAATTATTTTTTATTGACAATCAGACATACCCATAGCACAGGCTGTGGTAAGATGTGTGTAAGGTGACCAAACTATAGAAAAAATGAAAACGTAAAGACATTAAAAAAAGAATTAAGATGAGAGTGAAACAGAAGTGAGAGAAGTATGTGTAAAATGCGGTAAACACATCTTAAAGATTAAGAGGTTAGAAAATATACTGTCAACTAAGGAAGAAATACTGGTAGAACAGAAGAGAAAAACGAAGTTATAGGAGTATTGTATGGAGAGACATAGGGAAATGAGACCAGAGGGGAAAGTTATGGAGTAAGATAAAGATCTCAAGGTTGGTGGAAAAGAAAATCAAAACAGTACTGCACGGACATTTCCCTAGAACTTACGTTAATATGTAATACATAATAATTTCTCTTCCATGGAGAAAGAGGAATGAAAGTTATTTACATACCTTACAAATGTGCTGCAAGACCCACGGCCTGTATGGCAGAAGTTCTACAAAGTGCCCTGAACTTCTCAGATGAAAGGCACTATAAAAACACACACAAAATAAAACGAAATCAGGAATTATGTCTATTCATTTCATGGGGGAGAAAAACAAAGCACAAGATGTAAAACGGGTTTGCACAAAGACCTGGTAAGTAATTCAGAATCCAGAGGAGGAATAAATGCAGAATTTAATTTTAATCAACATACCATGAAAGTGACCACTTTTAAATGTTTTGGCCTCTTTCACTCAACAAAATGCACAGTATCAACCTTATTTTCTGAATGTTATAATGTTGCCCTTTTGAAAGTTAAAATCAAAAGCAGATGAATTTTATGTAAAATTTCCAAAATTATAGACACGCAACACACAGCATTATCAACACACAGCACAGGTAAAAGAATTTTACACTGAACACCTGTATGCCTACCACCCAGCCTACCATGAACATCTGAATGACCTGCTTTATCAAATTACATTTCCTTTTTAATACAGGCATTACAGAGACACTGCAGGCTAAAAGACAACTGTCCAAAAGCCAATGGCTTCAAAAACATAGGTTGAAGTTATTAGGCTAAAGACATTAATAATATGAAATCCTTCTGATACTTTTGTCAGAAATGAGCGGTATTAGTTTACTGTTTTGAAGGCAGAGTGGATTCAGACATATCCCCTGCTCTTGGTGAATGATTCTAACTGTTTAATGTAGGATCGTATCATCATCCTCATTTTTAAAAAAAAATCTGATGATTAAAATAAAAAATCCAAAAACGTCCCATGTCCTAAAAGATCCTACATGATGTGGTCCCTGCCCACCTCTCTAATTTCATTTTACCTCCTACTTTTCCCTTCACTACACTGCAAACTTATTTCACTGGCTGTTTGTGTTCTCTTTCCCTTTCCTGGAATATTAAGATGCTATTATAAATATGCTTAAGCACATTTACTTTACTCATCCTCTTAAAAAAAAAAAAACCTCATTCTGCTATCAACTACAAACTGGCTCAGATTTAAGAGTATCTCATGTTTTTGATGATTATTTGCTATAAAAATGTTTTCAAATCACGTGGAGGAAGCACCAATAAACTCAGACCAACACTCAGAATGAGCAGCTTCGATGTCTATCTGATTTTTGGTCACATGACTACCATAATTATGAGTATACAAGGCCCTTATTTAATACTACAGCACCACAGATTAAAAATGAGTCACTTGAAATAGGAATTTTACAGTAATTACTAACTTCAAACTGTCTTGAAAATTTTAATTTATTAATCTCACAAGTATTTAACAGTGAGCATGTCCCCAGAGAGCAGACTATAGGAAGATACATTAACACAAGTTTAAAATTTGGTTACATTAATGTCAAAGTGCAAGCATAAAGGTATAAACTAAGTGGTAAGGGAAGAAGAAATTCCCTTAATTCCTTTTTTCTCTTTTTAATTCCCTTTTAAACTACAAATATGTGATAAAATCCACTGATTATGTTCAATCCCGTTTAAAATTATCACTACCAGCCACAATGCAATTAAACCTGAGGTGCTATCTATAGAAGCCCAGCAAATCCAAATTAGTGCTCTTAAAAGTTGAAAATATCAGTCTTTCTTCTGGCAAAGTTAACATAAATCTCTCAGCTCCAAGACAAAGTAGCAACCCACCTCCTCGAGTCACTGCCTGGACTCCACCCTCTGAACAAGAAACACCTGAAGATCTATGTTTTTACTCTCCTAATAACTTACACCCCCACATAGCCAGGTTAAACTTTTTTCTGCCACACCATGAAACATCTGGGATCTTAATTCACTGACCAGGAATTGAACCTGTGCCCTCTGTACTGGATCTGCAGTCTTAACTCTGAACCACCAGGGAAGTCTCCCAGGTTAAACTTTTAAAAAGAGTTAACTGACAAACAAGGAATCAGGGCTGAAAACACTCCAGCAAAACCACTACCACATACATATGAAACTATATTCTTGATATATGCTTTTTCTCCCCATCCCACCTCAAATCAAGAGCCCACAGTTGCCTATTAGAACTTACCAGGGCATAATTACATTGGATTTGGAACAGGGGAGCCTGGTCCTGCCTCTGGAATAAGCTGGGTCCCTCGAAAAGGCCATAACATCCAAAACCAGAAACTACACCAGGCAGAGACCCTGTATATTCATTTACCTATTTCAATCAACTGCTATAGGACCATCCAAATTACAGAAAGGAGAGGAAAAGCTAAAGAATTGAACTTTGCTTGAAAAAACTTTTAGATTCTCTCAATACATTAAAAAAAAAAAAAACAGCAATACATAAAAGGAGAAGCACTGGAATAAGCTGAAAGTCCTGACTTTTAGCTGACTCTAAGCAAGCTGTTTGGGAGGACATGGAGAAGATCTTACAGAGAAATAGTTCTGGCTGGCACCCAACTAGACATACAACTGTGGGAAATTTACTGAAGTCTCTGGGACTCAGCTTCCCATCTGCAAATAAGGTTGGGAATACAAGTCCTGAAGATTGCTTTCAGGTCTAAAATTCTTGATCAATGAAAAAAATGAGTGGATTCCTAATCTCTTCTTGCCTCTAGTATGGATTTTTATGAGAACAGAGGCTATAAATCTAGGGCTAGACGTTGACTAAAACCAAATTCCATGTTATATATATTTTTGTTTGTTTTTAATCTTACACATTTTATGTCTCCAAGAGCCACCCACCAGTGCTCTAAAAAAAAAAAACAAAACAAAAACAACTACCTAAGGCAATTTATCAAAAGAGATCTTTCTTAATTGTCCTTTACAATTAAGAACTAATCTTGCATTTCAGTCCAAACAATGTCACTTGTGCCAAATACTCAAAACAACATCTCTCGCAATTGAGCCATGTCTAAAGTGACAATCAAGCAATGGTACATAAACATTACACATCTGGGTGTGCGACACTAAGTGGCAGAAAAATTCTCACCACAAACAACATTTAAAAGAATTTTTTTTAAAGTATTTTCCCCCCTTCAGATCTGGCAGGAATATAATCCCATTACACACCTGCAAGAAAGATTTATTTAAAAAGACTTAAAACACAGAAAGAGTCAAACAAGTTACCAACAGAGGTAAAAATGTTAAATCAGGACTATTAAGAAACACGAGTGAACCAACTCCAGGTAGAAAGAATGCCAATTTTCCATTATAAACTACTAAACATGGTTTTGACCAAACTGACTGCAAATAGTGCCATTTAATGAACTTGTAACTGGATCTAATAGGTAACTAAGCACAGATGTTTAGCTGATTCCTAATCAAGGTAGCAACTTAGACTAAGCAAATTATTACTTTATTGTGATCCCACAGAGTTTAAATCATGAAAAAAAATGTTCCTTTCAACCGGAAAATTCCCTTCAATACCGAAGAATCCTAACCTCTAAGATTTCAACACTATGCTTTACTTACAAAATTTCAAAGAATACTGCATTAAAAAAGAAAATACCCAAAACATAACTGGACTTCATGCAGTATAAAACGGTGATTCATGTTTCATATTAAATGCAAAAGCCAAAATGGAGTTGTAAAGAGTTTCTTTCCCATTTCAACTCCGACAGCCACGCGCGCTTCACAGGGGCCGGC
>NW_011494876.1:16096252-16104194 GCF_000754665.1 Bison bison bison | reverse complement strand
CACTCCCTGCTCAGCCACGATTGCTCAGGAGCGCGTCCACACCCTAAAGGCAAGGCGCTTAACCAATCATTGCAGCCGCGTGGGGCATCACGGGAACTCCGGGGCTATAAAAGACCTGGTTGCTATTTTATACCCCTCTAGTCACTCATCCTTTAAGTTAGTAGGGTGGGGCTAGGTGCGCGTGCGCGGTTTTGATACTCCGCCCCAAACTGCCAACTCTTCGCGCAAGCGAGGTAGACGCGCCTTGCTTAGGTTTACGCGTGCGCACTAGAGGACCTGGGCCCGGAAGACCAGACGCTTGCGCAGTGGGGACAACAGTGACAGTCCCCCGGGTGAGGCGCCGGCCAGTCATGGCGGAACCTTGGTCTGGGCAGTCCTTGCAGGCTCTACCGGCCACGGTGCTGGGCGCGGTGGGCGCCCTCGGCAGCGAGTTCCTTCGGGAGTGGGAGGCGCAAGACATGCGCGTGACTCTCTTCAAGCTGCTGCTGTTTTGGTTGGTGTTAAGTCTCCTGAGCATCCAGCTGGCGTGGGGGTTCTACGGGAGTACGGTGACCGGGCTGTATCACCGCCCAGGTGAGACTCCCCACCAGCTTCCGTGGGCCGGCCACACCCCCTCCGCCATAGAGTGTACCTTTGGGCTCTCCCGAATCCCCCCCAGATTACCACTGATCCCTTGAGAACCTCATCACAACTTAATGCTGTACCCCTGACCCATGTCAACATTCATTTCACACCGAAAACCCCACCAGTCCACCCATAACGTATAAATTCCTTTGAACCCCCCATCAGACAGTACCACTAGTCCCTTAGGGCTTCCACTACTCTGTCCAGCAAACAGTACCTCTGACCCGGGCTGATAACTGCTCGGATACCCACCCCCAGCCTGTTGCATTTCTGGATGTGTTCCTGCCCCCAGGTCTGGGCGGCCAGAACGGATCCACACCTGATGGCTCCACGCATTTCCCTTCCTGGTGAGTAAATCTATTCTGATTTCTACTCCATGCGCTTAGTAGGCAGAAGCCACTCCTGAGCTGAGGACAGGGAAAGGGAGTTCTCAAGGTAGTCCACCAGCTTAGTGGCATTCGCAGCACATTCCAGGGCCTGCAATAGACCTCAGGCTTCATGACACTGATGTCTTTATAGCCATCCATAACCTGTTCAGTAACCTGTGGGGCAGATGGTATTATTGTCACAATTTCAGAGATGAAGTGGCAAGTCTGTAGGATTCCACTCCACTGTAAGCCCCTCAGTTGGAAAGGCAGGACCCTCTGTCCTTAGTGCCCCGACTGGCCTCCTCAGGATCAGCTCCTCATGTGTAAAACATGAAGTCACTAGTTAGAGCATTCATTCAGGTGATCTCTGAGCTCCTACCGCATGGCAGGGTCCCCACTGGGTCCAGAGAAGAACAACCCAGGCCCTGCTCAGAGGGGGAGCTAGAGATTTAAAGGAAGGGCGGGCAGCAGTGCAGAGGTGAGGGCTGTCAGAGCAGGTGTCTTCCAAGTCAGACACCTAAACAGAGAGCAAAGGCAAGGCGGTGTACCAAGCAAAGAGAATGGACAGAACAACGCCCGGAGGCAAGAACAAGGGTGACATATTGGAAGGATAGACAAGGCTGTGACGTCTGAGGTCAAACATGAAGGCGTGGAGGGACTTGAAACACCCTATCCAATAGAGAGGGCACAAGGCCAGTTAGGAGGCCTGCCAATGCACAGGTTTCTGTCCCTGGCAACTCGTGAAGGATGGGAGCACCATGCACAAAGTGGAGAAGCAGGAGGAAGAATAAGCCTGCAGGTGAAAGGTGGGACTCCTTCCCACCACAGTGAGGGCTGTGGAAGTTCAGCAGAGAGATCTAGGTTATAGTGTGGCCGTACTGAGCCCAGCTCAGCCCCCATAAGTAGACTGTTGTACTGTCCATGGAATAACTCCTCTTCTCTTCTGTCATTTTCAGGGAAACAGCAGCAAATGAACCTCTCAAAACCCACAGAGAATAAGGGAAGCCAGCAGAGGGGTCTCCACGGGTATCACCGGGTCTCCTGGCTCCCACACTGAGTCCTGTTGCTGCCCAGACCCCAGGGACGATGGCAGAAGGGATGGGTTTGGGGGCAGGGTGTACCCCAGTGTTTGCAGGGCTGGGCCTCCACTGCCCTTGGCCTTGCCTTCAGCAGCCCCAGGCATTGGGCCAGTAAAGAATTTGCCTCTACCCTGATCTGGGTGCCTTAAGGAGAGAAGACCTCCTCCTCCTTTCAGGGGTCAGCTCAGAAGCTTCTGCGGTTGGGGAGGCCAACAGTCCATTTTCTGTCTTGGCTTCTTCCTGTTCTTCCTCCCATCCCCCGGGATGTGATCCTGTAGAGATTTGTCCCTGAGAGGAATCCTGAGGTTGATCACCTCTGAGGTTTTTCAGGCAGGTCTGTTTTCCCCTGAACCTTGAGGTTGCTGTATTTCTTTGCTTTTGCTTTGCTGGCAGGGAGCCAGGGAATCCTGGCCTGGACACAGCCTTATATTCTGTGGCTACTTAGCTGTCCATTTAGTATAAGACAGGGGGCAGCTGGCACCCTCCAGACATGGAGGCACCAAACACCCACCTCCTTTGACCTCTCCAGGTGGGAGTCGGGCTGTGTAAGTTCTTTTCCCAAGCATCATACTCATCCACCTAATCCCTCCCGGAAGGAAGCTGGGTACCTGAAAGAGGGTGAGTCTCAGGGGTGACTTCCCACCCCCACTGCCCAAGTGCCCATGGGGTTATGCATCTGTGCCCTGCCAGTCACAGGGACAAACTAAGCAGCTAGTGCAGAGCAACCCCATTGTGCCCTGCAGCCTCCCCACTTCCCATCTTTACCCGGGACCAGAGGAGCTTCATCCTGCCCGTATGCTAAGCAGCCCTGCAACTTCCACAGTGGGCCACACGAGCTCCAGATGAGCAGTGTGGGCCTGGACCAGCCTCCCTCCCGGATGGTCGTACGTCTGCCTGCTTCTGCTGGACTAGCAGCTATCTCAGTGTCCCACTGCCTGCTTCCTCTCTGGTAAATGTCACATTGCCATCTGGCAGCCTAGGCCATCTTTGGAGTGTGCACTGGAGTAGGGCTGTGCTGAGCTCGTGCATGAGGACTGGTGGTGGGATGATGGTTCTGCAGCCCCAGGCCCGCCTACTGACAACAAACACCACACTCACAGTCGGTCTCACGTTTCACCCCAGGCTCAACTGAGGATGTGGCTTATTAAACCTGGAAGTGCATCAAGTGTGTGGTTATTCAGACAGGACGGAGTGCGCATGCACAGCAGAAACTGGGGAGGGAACACCCTGGGGGCCGCTGCCCCTGAGCACCCAGACTTGCAGAGGTGGAGAGGGCATACCAGCTTCCTACCAGCAGTGATGGTGTCCTATAGGGGCACCCCTTTAGTTCTTATAGAGCTGCTTGTCTCAAGGGGAACCCACTCTGAGCCTCGGCCAGGCAGGCCAGCATTAGACTGGCACCCCCAGGAAGTCTATGGACAGAGAACAATGAAGCTAGAGACTCTGGAGAACAAGAAGGAAGCTCACTTATTTATTTATTTTTTAGTAGTCTGTGGAGTCCAATAATAAGTCCCAGGGGTGAAGGTCAGCTCAGGATAAGGCAAGCCGGGGAGGAGGCCCAGCCTGTCCACAGCAGCCCTGGGACTCAGAACAGCTGGTGAGCCTAGCCTGGCGTGGCTGACTACTGGGCAGCAGACTGGGCCAACTGGAGAATGTGAAAGAGTGGATCCATGCCCACCTCAGCCATCCCCAAGTTTACACATGGGCCCTGCAGCCCTCCTGGGCCAACCCTCTATAAGTCGGGAATCACACCCCTGCCCGGAGAAAGCCAATGGCTTGCCTTCATGGCCAGTGAACTAGAGGAGGTAGCTGGCACTGCAGTGTGAGAAACCGTGGTGAGGTAGGTTGGGCAGGCTTTCTCTCCCCTTGAAGTGAGCCTTTTGGAAGGATGAGATACCAGAATCAATCTTCTCCAGCAGGCAAGAGAGGGGTCAATGGCACGTGGGCTGGTCCATCATTCAGAAATGCGCTCTTGAAGATACAGTGGAAACGGGATGAGGCAGCAACGGGTGGTGTGTCCCCGCTCACCCAGACAAGAACCAGCATCCACCTAGCCACCCACCTTGGGTGTGTTTCTGCCTTAGCTTCCTGACTAACCCCTGGTAGAATGCCCTTCAGTGTGAGGCTCCTGGAGGGAAAGGCCCCGTCCCCCACTCATCCTCACTTAAGGATGTAGTAGTTTGTGGACACAAAGGGCATCTTGCTGACCACGGCTGGCTGCTGCTTCCGCCGCACCTCTACCAGCAGTGGGGTGCCTGGCCGACTGTATTCATAGGGCACATAACCCATTGCCACATTCTTTTTCAGGCAGGGTGAGGGGCAGCCACTGGTCACAGCACCTGTCCGGACAGAGGCCGTGTGTCAATACCCCCCTGCCAGCCCAGGGCCCCCGCCCTCCTAGGGGAGGGACAAGGCTCTCCAGCCTCCCTGGTCCACCTACCGATCACAGTACCCTCTGGACTCAGGATGGGACTCTGTGCCCGTACGGGAGCCCCGTCACACATTAACCCCACACGCCTCCGCTGTGCCTTGCTCTTCAGCTGGGGAACAATGACCGAGGCTCCTGGGAAGTCCATAGCAGCTCGGCGGCGCTTCCCTGGAGCGTAACACAATAGATTTAAACCATCGTCCATCAGACCTCTGACCACAGAAGGTCCCAGCAACAAGGACCCCAAGTAACATCCCTCCAGGGCTTCCCAGGTGGCACAGTGGTAAAGAAACCACCTGCCAGTGCAGGAGACGCGGGTTTGATCCCAGGGTTGGGAAGATGCCCTGGAATAGGAAATGGCAACCCACTCCAGTATTCTTGCCTGTAAAATTCCATGGACAGAGGAGCCTGGCAGGCTACAGTCCTTAGGGTCGCAAAGAGTCGGACACAACTGAGCATGCCCGCCTGTACAACATCCATCCAGCATCAAGGCCCCTTCATTCAGGCCCCCCCTGCACCTGATTCCTTTCCTTCCCCTGCAGTGCAGTTAGTCACCCACCTCCTGCCCCTGGTCTTGAAGGCTCACCTGCCCACCTCACTTCTGTTGAGAGTCCTCAGCCTCTACTGGGCAAAGCCACTGTGGCACCTTCAGAGAATGAAGGCTCAGGGAGGCTGTGTCCCTTGCTCTAGGCTACACAGCCTTGGAAGCAGTCCTGGGCTGGTCTCAGTGAGGGTCCCTCCAGCCTTCAGGATCCCCTCCCTGAGTGCTAGCCCAGCTCACCGAGTGTCCAGCTCAGGCTGCCTTCCACCGGTGTGGTGTGCTCATCAATGTCGTTCCCATACAAGCAGAGGCCTGCCTCCAGGCGCAGGCTGTCCCGGGCTGCCAGTCCTGCCAGCTTCACCTCAGGGTTTTTCAACAGAGCTGCTGCCAGGTGGACGGCTTCCGCTGCCGGCACTGAGATCTGCAAGGGACACCAGACAGAGCAGGTGGGCAGCTGGCCCCAGAGTCCAGTGCCCGGCACCACCCCATGCCCGCTTCTTGACAAACCTCCACACCGTCCTCTCCTGTGTAGCCACAGCGGGTCACACGGCAGCCAGACACGCCAAACACCTCCATCACAGCGCTGGTCATGAAGGGCAGTTTCCGCAGATCATCAGCCACGCCAGCCTGTAGCACCTGGGCTGCAGTGGGACCTGGGTCCAGGGAGCCAGTAACCAAGTGTCCGGGTCCCAGTGCCCCCAGGGAGCTGGATCACAGCCCTCCGGGATAAGAACAAGCCCCGAGCAAGCCCCACCCTGTAGATGGAAGGAGATGTTCCTGCCCACAGAGCCTCATGGCAGGTATAAGGAGGGCATGATACCAAACACAGAATTAGGTTCCAACACCCTCACCTTCCCCCAGCATGGCCTTCATGCCAAGCCGTAGAGGAAACCTGGAAGGCAGAAGTCAACTGCAAGCCCAGCCTGGCCCACTTACCTTGCAGGGCTAGCAGAGCATTATCCATCACCTCCAGGGCCACATCACTGCCCTTGTTCTGAAGCTCCCTAACCTTGTCCTGAAAGGAAAGAAATATCCCATTAGCTCCGGGATCCCTTTCCCTGAGCACCTGCTGTGGGCCAGGTGCCACAGAGCTCAGCACAGTGGGCTCTCGTCTTCCAAGGTCATATAACTGCTAAATGGTAGGGATGACTCTAGCCCTGGTTTGCAAGCTCTAACACCAGGTTCCAGCCCTCCATCTTCACCAGAGGATGCTCACTTAGGGGCCAGGATCAGCTTCACCTCCCTACTTGCCCCCCACTTCTTCAACACTGGAGTGCCCACTGGCCTGCTTTCTTTCACACAGTCACTGTCTGAACCCCTTATCCATTCCAGGTCTGTCCTGGACAAGGATGCAACTCTGTGAATTAGGAGGACAGGGTACCTAGAACACAACAAGAGGGGCTTACCTGCATGAGGGTCAGGTCCTTCTCCCTGCAACCAGCATTGGACACCACATACAGGTGTCCCTCGGAGGCGCTGGTCACAATCAAGTCATCTAAGATGCCTCCAGCCTCGTTGGTAAACAGCGACAGTGTTCCCTAACATCAAAGTGGAGCATCATTGCCTCCAGCTCCAAGAGGCCAAGGCGAAGTGTGAGGCAGACCACCCCTGCCCCACCCCGCCACCAGACACTCATAAAGCCTCATGTGCAGGGCTGAAATGGTGGTGCAGGGAGCAAGCTGGGTCAGCCCAGGCCCCATAGGTACTCCATCCCCCAGGAATACAGGTCCTGAGAAACTATGTCTGCTCCAGCTCTGTGCCCCCAGGCCTGAAGCCAGGACTCAGATGGGTTTGCTGGCTCATATCTAAGGATGCTCACTGAGCAGAAATAAAAGAGGGGCCCCACCTGGTTTGGCTTCAGCTCTGCAATATCTCCAACCACTAGACTCTCCATCAGCTTCACCCGGTCACAGCCAAATATCTTGGTCTGGGAAAGAGATCAAAAAGCGTCAGGTCACTGCAGTAGCTAGTCTGGAAGGCAATGGACAAGGAAGCATCTTCCCTCCCCCGAGGGCCCGGGTCCAACTCAGCCAAAGTGCCTGACTAGTCTTTTTGTTCTGCAAGAGGCAGAAGCCCCCCTTTAACTCCCCCACATCCGCCAATTCAAGAGATGCGCTGAGAGAAGTTAGGGAACTTGAAAGGGCCTGGCACCCTCCTAAAATACCCCTTCTTCCAAACCAACATCCAGAATGGTGGATGACAATGAGTGGTAGCCCCAGCAACCCCCGGGACGTTGAGGTACCCCTAAGTGGGAGCAGGCTGGAAAGATGAAATGGGGAGATGAGCAGGAGACCCTCTAAACTGGTCTGGCCGTAGTCCATTATTACACCGTCGAGACCTCGAACTCTTCTGAGAGGGCTGCCCTGGGTATCCAGCTCCCAGCAAAGGCCAGGGGTTGCACAGCTGTGGATGGCAAGGACGCTAGGCTTGGCAGTCGGCGCCCTCCCCCAGCTCACCTGCAGCATGTGGGACACGTCAAAGAGCGAGCAGTGCTGCCGTGTATGCAGGTGTGAATTCACGTGGCTATCCCGGTACTGCACGGGCAGGCTCCAGCCCGCGAACGCCACCATCTTCCCGCCATGGGCCAGGTGGAAGTCATAGAGCGGTGTCCTGTGGAGCACGTCCTGCGGGCGGCCAGGCTCAGTGCCACCAAGGCCCCAGACCCCAGCCCTCTCCCCTCCCCCACCCTCCAAGATTGGCAACACAACCCAGCAGCCTCCGGCCCACCTGCGCACAACTGAGCGAACGGCATGGGGCCGAGGCCAGAGCTTGCAGACGCGAGCTCAGACGGGATACCATGCTCCTAGCCTGCTGCATGTTTGCCTACAACTGGTACAGCCGACGCACAGAGGCCACCACTCTGCCAGGCACGCTGGGAGATGTAGTCCGGGCCCTGCTTAAA
>NW_011494876.1:16080915-16096152 GCF_000754665.1 Bison bison bison | reverse complement strand
TCCCCCCCCCCCCCCCCCCCGCCCTGGGGGAATTACAAGAGAGAGTGGGCAGCCCCAAGGGCAGGCGGGGCTTTAGCACACACAGTGCCTTGACTCCTCTAGCAGGAAAATAGCCCCGGGCTCTTCTTCCATCTGATCAGAGCCAAAAATAGAGCTGGGGGCTAGACCTCCCTGGGCTGACCGCCCTGCCTCCAAAGGGCCAAAGTACTGCAAAGGGCTGAAAGGCCTGAATTACCAGTTTGGGAAAACAGGCATGTAAGGTCACCTGGGGGGAGGGGAAGGGGTGGAGAGGGCACAGGAGGGTGGAGCCAGCCTGGTGGTGGAATACCACTGTAACCTGGCCTCCTGGGAGGGTCTCCTGCTCTCTCCCTGGGCGAACATAGATAGACAGCACAGGGATGCATTCCACAGGTATTTATTGATCTTGCTGCACACTAGGCCCTGTGCTGGGGACACAGCTGTGCAGGAGGTCTGCCATCCCAGGGACCTCCCCGCTCCCACCCATACACACTGAGGGCTGCTACTCCTTGAGCACAAGACTGCGATCGTTACCCTCTTAGCAAAAGCTGAATGGGGCTAAGTCAATGACCCTGCAGGCAGATTCCACTTGCAAGAACTCTGATGGTGGAGAGCAGAAGGTGACCACAAAAGGTGGCTGACCTTCCCCCAGAAAGCTGTTGAACCACACAGACATCCAGTTGGCCAGGTCCAACACACATTGCCGAACTGCCTCCCAATAGCCGCCAGAAGAAAGCCACGAAAAACCAGAGAGAAGCAGGATTTTCTCATAAGAAAACAGCCTGTCTTTTTCAACTGCTGGCCTGGGGTTGTAGGAAACCTCAGCTTCTCAAAAAGCACCATTGAGAACCCTCACCCAGACCCACCACCCCACCAAAGTTGATCCCTCATCACTCGGAGCATGGCTTGTAGAAGGGGGTGAATGGAGGAGGGGCAAGGATATGCTTTGGGCTCCGTCAGATGGCAGCCAAGTCCCAGGACTCATTTTCAGGCCCCAGCCTTGCTGGAGGCACCCGCCCAGACCCAATAGGTGGACAGACCCATTTGAACACACATCCAGGAGCCAGCTCAGGGACCAAGGGACTCAGGCTGCCCCACTTCCCAGCCCTGTGTGGCTCCCAAGGTGAGCAGCAGAAGGGTTTAGACAGGAATTTTTTCTTTTTGTGGGCATAACACAAAGGGAGAGAGACCATTAGGAGGTGCAGAAGGAAGAAATGGGGTTCTTGTTTCTCCCTCAAGCTTCCAAGCTATTAATTTAGCCAACTTCCAAGGTTCTGGGAGGTGACCCTAGCCCGCTGCACTCTGGGGTGAGAGAGCAGGCAGAAGACAGGAATGTGCAGCTTGGCAGAGAAACAGAGGGTACAGAGGGATTCTTAGTAACAGAACTAGAGTGTTTTTAGGGAGGAGGAGGAGTTTCGGGTTGCAGTCAGCTGAGGACAGAATGCATCCCCTCTAGGAGCTCATGCTAAAGCAACACAGTGAGCCCCCAGGAATCTTGACTCTGTGAAAGTGGTCCTGACAGAAGGTGCATGCAGGCAACACTTGGAATGCATGGGGACAGCACTTCAGCCTCTGATGGGGGTCCAAACTGGGCCTAGGTGGGCACGGACGGCCAATGTCTTGACGAGCCACGGCTCAAGTGTAGGACAGCAAGTTCAGGTCATAACAGCCATCCACCTGCAACACAAAAGACCATCAGACCTGACCCACTCAGGCCAAAGGGAGCCACTCACAGGGAAGCGATCACTCACGTCAAAGCGGCCGATCCTTGTGGAGGTGTGGCTGGCCCGGATCATCTCTGTCAGCGCCCACATCTGCTGGACCTCGGAGGATACCCTGCTGGGGTCTGGGAGACCCTGCTCCAGAAGGAGGGGTCAGTGGCCATGGGTCTCTCCCCAGCAGTGCCCTCAGAACTCCAGAGAGGCCAAGCGGGGCTGTGGGGCCCTCCAGCTGACATTCCCAGATGACTTGTAAAACAGGACGATAGGGCCTGATGTGCAGTAGGTGGCCCAGCCCCACAGAGATGCCTCAGATCCCAGAAGGGAGGTCCCACAGGGTGAACCAAGGGCCCTGGGTCCAGCCCCAGATTCTTGCAGAAAGGTGTCCCCTTGGGCTTGTGCTGGACACCAAAGCTGTTCACACATGGTTCTTACCCAGGGCGAGGGCTTACCTCAAGAAGGGGAGTGGGCTGTTCACAAGGCACTGGATGGGACAGCCACTTGGGGAAGGTCATGGAAGGGCTCTGCAAAGCAAAGGATACTGCCCTGAGAAGGGCACAGTAGGAGAGCCCTGGAACCAGAGCCCAAGGTCCTGATGACAGAAGAAGGGCCACTGAGCCCCAGACACTGAGAAAATCCTTTTCAGGACCCACGGGCACATAAACTGCCTAAATTCTGCTGCAGAAGGAAGCCCCATAAAGACAAGGGCCAGAAGCAGATTCTGGTCCATGAAAGTTCCAGATATGAAAGAGGCAAGTAGCCCCCAAAGTCAGGAAATATGAGGGCATGCCCTCACCGCTCATCATGAGCTTCCAGAATTCCCACCTGGCTAATTTCCCTGTGAGTCTCCCCATCCTTACCCATCCACTGCCACCCACACCCCCAGGCCTTCCAGCCATAGCTAGGAGCCCCGTGGAGAAAGGGCCAGCCAACAGCTCTGAGCTGGTCACTCACCTTTGGTCCCTGCTGGAAGATCTGAAGCTCCTCCACCGTGAAAGACAACCACAGTGGTGATGGCTGTCGCAGAATCAGGCGCAGTTCCAGTACTTGGGCCATGTCACACAACATCTGATGCATAAACACACAGATACACACACACACACACAAGGACCCAGAGAGGCCCCAGCTCACTGCCCAGGAGCCAACCAGCAATGAGCCAAGGGGCCTTCTCCCCAGGCCTTGGAGAAGAAAAAGTAGTTCCTCCAAGGCACTCACCAAAGAACCACAGCCCAGACCAGCCTTGCCCACCCCTCTTCGCGCATGTATCCTGGCCCAGACCCCAGGCCCCTTGGGAGCCCTCATTTGGGCTGCCCTGGCCACGCTGAGTCCCAGCTGACCTGGTGCTTGAACAGCGATACGTACTCCTGGGCTCCCTCCTCACTGTGCGGATCGGGCATCAGGCAGTAGTCCCGCAGGCAGGTCACCCACTTGGCTGGAGTGTGTGTTGAGGTGTGCTGGCGAACACGGATGGTCAAAAAGGCTGTGTAGTAATTCTTAAACATGATCTCCTGCAACTAGGGCACACACAACCCACCAAAACAAATCAGACCAGGGTCCAGGGCTGGAGGGGTTTCAAAAGCACCACCTCTTCCTCCACTGAGGAATGGACTCTTGTACCAATCTAACAATTTCAATAAGAATCCACAGGTGCTTTGCTTTCCTAGAAGAACTCACAGTCTAAATAAGCACATCATGCTAACAAACCATGATCTCAGGTCTCGCCGCATGTCCTTGATGCTGCCAGAGGTCAGAGCCCTACCTACCTCTAGAGGAGTCAGAAAATGTACAGATGAGTTCCTCAAGTGGACGGTCAAAGGGTAGAAAATGTAAAAGTAGCACATACAAAGGAGCACCAAGAAGCGAACCTGGCACATGCCTGTGCCAGAGAGTGGTTCAGCCTAGTTACAGTAGTTCTCATCACTGCATAGTCATCAGAATTAATCAAGGAGGGGATTCCCTGGTGGTCCAGTGGTTAGAACTCGGCACTTTCACTGCCAGGGCTGGGATTCAATCCCTGGTTAGGGAACTTGGATTTCACATGCCACATGATGCAGCCAAAAAAAAAAATACTGAAGGAAAAATTTTTTGAAGCATAGGTGTACAGGCTCCACCCCAGAACTACTGAATCAGGATTACCAGGGTTGGGCACTTTAATGAAGTCTCCCAGCCTAGAGAAAGGAACAGCTTGAGTAAGAACCATACACTACAGAACAAAGTGGGTGGGGCCGAGAGGCAAGGAGGGCAAAGACACAAAGTGGCTCTGAACGTCAGGCCATTAGAAAGTGGACTTTGTCCTGTGTTGAGGGCCTGAGGTGTCCAGTTACTCATGGTAACTGGAGTCTGGAAACTGCAGCCACTGGGAAGATCCTGATGAAGTTTGAGTTGAACAGCAGGGTCTGTTGGAATGGGCAGGCAGCAGGTATGGGGGTAATTCATTGTCAAATGATACCTAGCCAGTGGCCAGGGACAAAATCACCTCGCACCTCTGTTTGGTTCAAAACTGTTATTTCGAGCACCTAGCCTACTATTCTGGCACTTCCGTGTTAACACCGTTCTGGACATGGGGGAGAGATGTTGAAGTGAACAGAAGAGGAAACTGCACTCTAATATGTGTTAACAAAAGGAATAAAGAAATGGTTAACTGACTATTACGGGCGAGATACCGCAGAGGCTTTCAGCAAACGATTCATTGCCTGGGACACGCCCGAGTTCCCAGATAAGCCCCGCCCAGGAGCCCCGGTCGCGCCCACAGGGCTTGCTCACCTCGAAGGGCGCGACGCTGGGGAAGGTGACATCGATGACCAGCACACCAGGCCGGCCTTGGGAGGTCCGCACGTCGCCCACCTGCAGGGCCACTGTACCTTTCACATGGCAGGGGACCGACACGCGGGACATGGTGGCAGCGGTCGCGACTACTCACAACCGCCGCTCCTGGCCTCTGCCCAATGGTTCTTCCCGGCGTCCTCAGCAGGGCCTCAGGAACTACAACTCCCGAGAGGACTAGCGCTAGGCCAGCCCGGCCAGTCAACGATGCTCGGGGCGGGCCGGAATTCGGAAGTGCTTGCGGAAGTGCTCCTTCAGCCAATCACTGAGCGAGCGAACCGTAGAGGTCAGCCGCAGACCACGCCCAGGAACGGCCTAGCCGTCTGGATAGAATCTGTGCTAAACTCTCTAGGCGCCTGAAGTCTTACTCCGTTTCTGCCTCTGTGCGGGGCTGACTTAATTTAGCGCGTAAAGTTACAAGCATGATATTGATTGCAGAAGTAGATATTACTTCCCTTCCCCTTACTGCCCTTCCCCCCTTTTTTTAAAGGGCAAAGGATTTGAAGAGATAATTCACAAAAGAAGATAAATAGCCAATATGCCCATGAAAAGATGCCTAACATGAGTATTCATCAGAGAAATACAAATTAGAACTTCCCTGTACCCACTGCTGCTGCTGCTGCTAAGTCGCTTCAGTCGTGTCCAACTCTGTGCGACCCCATAGACAGGAGCCCACTAGGCTCCTCTGTCCCTGGGGTTCTCCAGGCAAGAATACTGGACTGGGTTGCCATTTCCTTCTCCAATCCTGCACCCACTAGACAGGCTACAATTAAAAACTGAGGAGATTTGCATGAGGTGGCCAAAGTACTAAGAAAAAACAAAAACAAAAAAAACTGAGGAGAATGTGGAACTCTTATCCACTGATAATTTCCTGCCACTTTGAAAGCAGTTTGGCCATTTTTTTATGGACTAAATTTATACCTAAAATATGATTCAGCCATTGCATTCTTTAAGTATTTACCCAAGAGAAATGAGTTAAGCGTCCATTCAAGGGCTTTATTCATAATCGCCAAAGTTTGGAAATAATCCAGATGTCCAACAGATGAGCAAATGAACAGATTAGGTAATTGTGGTATAGCCATACAATGAAATACTATTCAACAATAAAAAGAAATGAACAAATCCACTTGTCTATCAACAGATGAATGGGTAAATAGTGTAATTACACAAAATGGAATTATTCAGCCTTGAAATGAAGTTCTGGCATAGGCTTCAACATGGATAAACATTGAAAATATTACACTAAGTAAATAAGCCAGATATAGAAGAGCGAATATTGTATAATTCCGCTGATGTGAGGTACCTAGAAGAGGCAAACTCAGAGAGACAGAAAGTTAAATAGAGGTTGCAGGGGCTGGAGAGGGAGAAATACAGAGTTGTTGCTTAACAAGTACAGAGGTTTAGTTCAAGATGGATGAAAAAAAAAAAATCTGGAAATAGTGGTGAGAAGTACACAGCACTATGAATGTACATAAGGCCAATGAAGTATGTATACAGTTAAATGAATAAATGGTAAATTTGATGTCATGTATGTTTTACCACAATAAAAAACAAATGAACAACTGTTATACACAGCACCACGACTAGATTTCAAATGTACTATATTCAGCAAAAGAAGTCAGACTCAAGTGAGTTCATATGGTATGGTCCCACTTATGTGAAATTCTAGAAAAGTGACAATAATGTAGAATAATATAAATCAGAACAGTTTTCCCTAGGGCTATGACTTGATTGGCTGTAGTTGTATTTCTTTAGACTTTTGTCATAGTTCATTAAATAATCCTTAAGATATGTGCATTAAAAAAAGTTTGTTTTTTTTTAATTTTTTGTCTGCCCCACAGGGCATGTGGGAATCTTAGTTCCCTGACCAGGGATCAAACCTGGCACCCCTGCATTGGAAGCATGGAACCTTAACCACTGGACTGCCAGGGAAGTCTCAATATATGTGCATTTTATTATATATAAATTATACTGCATTTGGGACTTCCTTGGCTTCCAGTGCTTAGGGCTTGAGTTCAATCCCTTGTCAGGAAAGTAGGATCCCACAGGCCACACAGCAGGGCCACAATAAATAAATATTGATTTGTTAAAAAAAAAAAAGCCTCATTAAAGAAATAAAAAATAAGATAATAATAAGAAAAAAGGGGTGGGAGGGAGGTTCAAGAGGATGGGTACATATGTATGCCTATGGCTGACTCGTGTTGATGTATGGCAGAAACCAATACAAGATTGTAAAGCAATTATCCTTCAATTAAAAATAAACAAATTTAAAAACAAACAAAAGTAAGTTATACCTCAAGGAACATAATTCAACAATAAAAAAATTCACCGTCATATTTATCATCATCACCATCCTTCCAGATACCCGTGAAACAATGCCCCAGAAATTGTCAGTTAAGCCTGCTTTATGGAGGCCATAACAAAGCTGAGGCCAGACACAGTTCAATGATTTCTGAAGCCAAGAAAGCAGTATGGAGTAGAGCTGGAACCAGAGCCTCTTTTGCATTCCTTCCTTATAAGTCAGAACCCTCCAGACAAACCCTCCACCTTTGGTGACCCGGGCCTTATCTGTGTGAGGTCTCCAAGAGACACAGGCCCAGTGTAGCCCATAGAATTTTTATAGTGGGGCATCAAACAGACACAAAACCACAATTCCAGGCCAGTCCAAGGAGCAGTCTGGAGGAGCTGAGCCTTCCCAGCCCAGACCTAGAGGCCTCCAGTGACAGAAAACCCTCCCTCCTTCATTGTAATTTGGAACCTTGGGCTTTCCAGACTGCTCCCTGCTATCTCCGTTTTGACTCAGACTAAAGACTCCTCGCCTGGGTCCTTCCAGGTTCCTGAGGGTTTCCCCTTTAGGGAGCAGCACTCCCTGCCCCATACTGGAGCAGTGGCTTCCCTACATTCCAGAGGACTATAGGCCTCCTGAGAATCAAGAGGACACAGGCAGGTTGTGGTCTTCAGGACTCAGCTCTGACAGCAGACCCATGAGGACCCTCGTCACAGATGAGTCTCACGTCATATCTCTCCAGTAGACAGCTGCCTCTGCACCATATATGTATGGAGAGAGAGCTCAAGTGAAAGATTAAGTTTATGAACTTACAGACTGTTGGTTCCCATGAGTACAGAGGCTGAGAACTCCCACGATCTGCAGCTGGCAGATCTGAAACCCAGGAGAGCCAGTGTATAGTCCTTCTTTTAAAAATAATTTATTGTTATTTATTTGCTTCTGCCAGGTCTCAGTTGTGGCAGGCAGGGCCTTTGATCTTCTTGTGGTGTGTGGAGTCTTCATTTTATTTTATTTTTTAGTTAACACAGCATGTGGGATCTAGTTCTCTGACTAGGGATCGAATCCCAGGCTTTGGGAGCGCCACTGACTCTTAGTCACTGGACCACCAGGGAAGTCCCACCAATGAGTAGTTCTAGTTCAAGTCTGAAGGCATAAGAACCAGGAGAGCTGATGGTATAAATTCCAGTCCAATAGCTGACAGGCTTGGAGACCCTAAAAGAGCTGATGTTTTGGTCATAGCCCAAAGGCTGGAAAAAAAAATGTTCACGTTCAAGCAATCAGATGTGAGGGTTTCCTTTTATACTCAGCCTTTTTGTTCTATTCAGAAATTCAATTCATTGGATGAGGCCTGCCCATATTAGGGAGGGTAATCTGCTTTACTCAATCTATTCAAATATTAATCTCAAAAACTAAAAAAAAAAAAAGGAGAGAAAAGAAATAAACCAATGTTAATCTGACACAGAAACACCCTCAGACACACACCCACACACCTAATAAAGCTTGGCTAAATATCTAGATACTCCCTGGTCATTTCAAATTGATGTATAAAATTAATCAGCACACAGTATGGTTTTTTTTTCCAGTATGTTTTTAAATTTCCACATATATAAGATTTTTTTTTCAGTTTTCCTTATCTTATTGATATCTAGTTTCATTCCATTATGACTAAAAAGGAAAAAATACTCTGTGTGATTTCAATCTTTTTAAATTTATCTAGACTTGTTTGTGGAGAAGGCAATGGCAACCCACCCCAGTACTCCTGCCTGGAAAATCCCGTGGGCGGAGGAGCCTGGTAGGCTGCAGTCCATGGGGTCGATAGGAGTCGGACACGACTGAGCGAGACTTCACTCTCACTTTTCACTTTCATGCATTGGAGAAGGAAATGGCAACCCACTCCAGTGTTCTTGCCTGGAGAATCCCAGGGATGGGGGAGCCTGGTGGGCTGCCATCTATGGGGTCGCACAGAGTCGGACACGACTGAAGCAACTCAGCAGCAGCAGCAGCAGACTTGTTTGTGGGCTAACACATGACTTACTCTGGAGAATGTTCCACGACCACTTGAGAAGAATGTGTATTCTGGTATTGCTGGATAAAATGTTTTGTACGTCTCTGTTAGGTCTCGTTGGTTTACAGTATTGCTCAAGTCCTCCATTTCCTTATTGATTATGTCTGGTTCTATCCATCATTGATAGTGGAATACTGAACTATTATTGGAGCACCGTGTATTTCTCCTTTCAATTCTGTCGATTTTTGCTTCATATATTAATATTTTGGGGCTCTGTTGTAAGATGTATGTACATTCATAACTGTTATATCTTCTTGTACCTTTTATTAATATTTTTCTTCTTTGTCTCTTGTAATCTGTTTTGACTTAGGTCTAATTTGCCTTACAATCAAAGAGCCACCCAGCCCTCTTTTGGTTACTATTCAAATGGAATATATTTTTCCACCCCTTAGTTTCAACTTCTTTGTGCCCTTATACCTAAAGTGAGTCTCTTATAGATACATATAGATAGTATGTATCTATATGTATACATAGATACAAAAAAAAAGTCCAATCTGGGAAAAAGTCCAATCTGGGGAATTCCCTGGCGGTCCAGTGGTCAAAACTGGACTCACAGCTCTGGGCTTCCCAGGTGGCTCAGTGGTAAAGAATCCGCCTGCCAATGCAGGAGATGCAGGAGATGTGGGTTTGATCCCTGGGTTGGGAAGATCGCCCGGAGAAGGAAATGGCAATCCACTTCAGTATTCTTGCCTGGAGAATCCCATGGACAGAGGAGCCTGGTGGGCTACAGTCCACGGGGTCACAAAGAGTCAGACACAACAAAGCAGCTGAGCATGCAACTGTTTTCACTGCCAAGGGCTTGGGTTCAATCCCTGGTCAGGGAACTAAGATCCCACAAACTGTGCAGCATGGCCAATACATACATAATAAAAATACTATATATGTCATCTGAATGACCGAAATATATATTTCTCATATATATTTGATCTTTACCCACAGTTTCTGGTTCACAACCTTTCAAAACTCTTGGAATTTCCTGAGAGATAAGAGCAATGGGATAATACTTGGCTTCTTGTCCTCAAATCCTGAAAACCCTTTAGGGAAAGTGATTTTTGGGTCCCACCCAAGGGTGGGGGCTGATTGCAGGAGAAATTTTAGTCCCACTCCCAGACCCCAAGGGAGGGGAGAATGGCTGGAGGTTAAGTCAGTCACCAGTGGCCAATGATTTAATCAATCATGTAATGGGAAGCTTCCATAAAGACCCCAGAACGACAGGGTTCAGAGACCTTCCGGGTTGGTGACTATGTGGAGATGGGCAGAGAGTGGTGCCTGGAGAGGGAATGGAAGCTCCACACCCCTTCCCATGCCTGGCTCTTTGTATCTCTTCTTCTGGCTATTGATGGCTATCCTTTAATAATCCTCTTAGGACAAACCAGTAATCTAGTAACTAAGATGTTTCACTGAGTTCTGTGAATTGTTCTAGCAAATTAATGGAAATTGAGAAGCAGGCTTTGGAAGTTCAGATGTACAGCCAGCGGGTCAGAAGTACAGGTGACAAAATTTGAGATTGGCAGCATAAGTTGGAGAGGGTTATTGTAAACTCAATATGTAGCCAGTTAATCAGAAGCACAGGTAACAACCTGGCCTTGTGACCTCTGTCTGCAGTGGAGCGCAGTCTTGTGGGACTGAGCCCTTGACCCATGGAATTTGATTCTGTCTCCAGATAGATATTTGATGATGTTTAAAGTCTGTAGGAGTTTATGGAATAGCTAACCAAGATCAACAAACAAGTTCAGTCTTTATGAACATCCGTCTCTAGAATTAACTACTGAACTCCCAGTGAAAAGTGTCAGGATAAAAAAGGCACTAAAAATTAATCAGATCTTAGTGATAATGGTTTATTATTCATTGAATATCGTCTTTATTTCTAATAGGATTTGTTGCATACCATTCCTGAAATGCCTGTCTTAGAAGTACAGTTACAATGGAAGTATTTAATTCATGATAAAGATCAGTATATGTTGAAAACATGTAGTTCAGTTTGTTTCAGATTAATTTTTTAAGGAAAAATTGTTTTAAAGGTTCAAGGAAGCCATAGTTGTAACTGAATACTATTATAGTTTTATTATTGTGATTTACATATTCTTTCTAAAAAATATGTTGATCCTTTATTTCCCAAAGAGATGGAGACCTCAATAATAACCATATTTACAAAATCCATGTCTTAAAACAAGGCTTATTTACCAGACATAACTGAATGTAGAAAGCCCTTTTTCAACACTGTATGCAAATTAGTTAGGTTTTTGCATGCATATTTAAGACTATACTTCAGCTGATAGTGTTTGTGTCTTCAGCGTGTATATTAATCAGGTGGTGAATTATTCTTTCAGTCTTTGGTAGTAACTGGAAGTTGTCTTATGCTTTTGGTATTGCTTTGTAAAAGATTTTCATTTCAGAGAGGAGTGTTCACCTTTACCATTCAGCATGGTGATTTAACTGTTGATCATTCCATTCAAGGAGAGTCATAATTTTTAATGGTAACTAGGAGAAGGAACGGAGAAGGCAGTGGCACCCCACTCCAGTACCCTTGCTGGAAAATCCTTGGACAGAGGAGCCTGGTGGGCTGAACTCCATGGGGTCACGAAGAGTCCGGAACGACTGAGCGACTTCACTTTCACTTTTCACTTTCATGCACTGGAGAAGGAAATGGCAACCCACTCCAGTGTTCTTGCCTGGAGAATCCCAGGGATGGGGAAGCCTGGTGGGCTGCCGTCTCTGGGGTCGCACAGAGTCGGACACGACTGAAGTGACTTAGCAGCAGCAGCAGCAGAAGCAGCAGCAGTGAGGTTTTGGTGGCTCAGACGGTAAAGCGTCTGCCTACAATGCGAGAGACCCGGGTTCAATCCCTGGGTTGGGAACATGCCCCTGGAGAAGGAAATGGCAACCCACTGCAGTACTCTTGCCTGGAGAATCCCATGAAAGGAGGAGAGTGGTAGGCTACAGTCCATGAGGTTGCAAAGAGTGGGACCCACTTCACTTTATTTTCAATGATGGTTTCAAGTTACATTGTGTCCTTTCCATTAAACCTGAAAGACTCCCTTTAGCATTTCTTGTAGGGCAGGTCTACTGCTATATTGTTGCTTATTTTAAATAAGTAAATAGGGACTTTCCTGTCTTGTGGTTAAGATTCCACCCTTCCCCAGCAGGGGGCACAAGCTGGATCCCTTCTCAGGGAGCTTAGGTGGCACTAGTGGTGAAGAATCTGCCTTCCAACGCAGGATACACAGGTTTGATCCCTGGGTCAGGAAGAGCCCATGGAAGAGGAAATGGCAACCCACTCTAGTATTTGTGCCTGGAAAAGTCCGTGGACAGAGGAGCCTGGGGGGCTACAGTCCATGGGGTCACAAAGAGCTGGACACAACTGAACGACCTGAAGAGCACAGGGAGCTAAGATTCCCATGTGCCTGGCAGTGTAGCTTAAAAAAAAGTTTAAAGTTTCCTGTTTTATTTTCGAACACATAAACATCTATGCGAGAGAGATATAACTCATATAAAATCTCTCTTGAGTTGTCCTCAGTTATTTTAAGAGTGTAGGACAGAGGAGCCTGTCATGCTACAGTCCACAGGGTCACAAAGAGCTGGGCTCAGCTTTGAAAAACCAACAACGATGTTTCACTACCAAGCAAATTGAAGCAGGGTGGTGGTCTCAAAGAGTCCTGGGTGCCACTTACAGCCTCTGACTCCACTCGGTGGGTGTCCGTGAGACAGGCTGCTTGTTAAAGAGGCGGCAGAAGCTGAAGCTAATTTACCTTGTACGTGCAAAGTGCGTTTTCCTAATCTGAACAAGTTCCATCGCTTTCAGCTGTCACTCCAGATAAGGGTTACTACCAGGGTGGCAAATTTCAGTTTGAAACTGAAGTTTCTGATGCATACAACATGCTGCCTCCCAAAGTGAAATGCTTGTCCAGGATTTGGCACCCCCAACATCACAGAGACAGGTGAAATACCCCTAAGTTTACTGAGAGAAAACTCAATGTTCTCAACATTTTTGGGGCACTGGCTGGACTCCCACGAGGACACGGAAGGATGTTGTTTGGGGATTAAACTGTTTACTAATATTTTGAGTTTCGATGATCCACTAAATATTGGAGCTGCAGAACATCATTTGTGGGACAAGGAAGACTTCCGGAACAAAGTTGAAGACTACATTAAGCGTTAGGCCAGATGACAGGAGTAGCAGACTGCAAGGCCATGGATCGCGCATTAAGAAGTTTATCTCCAGGCTTCCGCAGTGGCTCACTGGTAAAGAATCCACCTGCCAATGCAGAAGACACGGTTTCCAATCCCTGGTCTGGGAAGATCCCACATACCAAGAAGTAACTAAGCCTGTGCACCAAAACTACTGAGCCTATGCTCTAGAGCCCAGGAGCCACAACACCTGAGCCCACACACCGCAGCTACTGAAGCCCGCTCGCCCTAGAACCCGTGCTCCGCAACACGAGAAGCCACTGCGATGAGAAGCCTGCGCACTGCAACTAGGGAAAAGCCCATGCAAACAGTGAAGACCCAGCACAGCCAAAAATAAAAAAAATCATATATTAAAAAAAAAAAAGAAGTTTGCCTTCAAACTTGGCAATCAGAAACACGCTCCAAACTGTGATTGCACGCAAATTCTTTTCGCTCCTTCCACGAATGTTGGTCCTGCCTAGATGTTATGAAGCTTCCCAGAATGCACAGTAGATCCCTTAATTAAATGCATATTTTATTTAAGTATATTTTGGGACAGATTTGTTATTTGTAAAATTTTACACTGTATTTGTTTTTTGGTTTTCATTTAGTTTGTATTTTCATTGTATAGTGCAGACAGAAAGATGTTAGGTCAAGCAACTTTTTGGGGGGGAGATTAAGCAACTTTTGAGAAAGAATACAAAAAAATATGAAAGGCAAAAAATAAAAAGAGTGTATGTGTTCTCAAAATAAAAAACTTTGAGATCCGCTGTTCTAGGGTTTATAAAGTGTTAGATCATGGCTGTGAGAGAATGAATATTCTTACATTTAATCAATAACATCAAACTTCTTCCCCAAATGGTCCTTTGCTTCCCAAAATAACAATAAGCAATAATCTTTTTAAACTGCATCTCTGGCCCTCTCTTCCTCATCTATCTCTTACACTATTCTATTCCCTGCTCTGGCCACGTTATCCTCCACATTGTCCCAGGCTTACGGGTTTACTTCCACCTGTTTGCTCACTCTCTCTCCTTTCTCCTTCTCAGCCCTGATACCTCCTTCAGTTCATTTCAGTTCAGTCTCTCAGTCATGTCCGACTCTTTGTGACCCCATGAATCGCAGCATGCCCAGCCTCCCTGTCCATCACCAACTCCCAGAGTTTGCTCAGACTCACATCCATCGAGTCAGTGATGCCATCCAGCCATCTCATCCTCTGTCGTCCCCTTCTCCTCCTGCCCCCAATCCCTCCCAGCATCAGAGTCTTTTCCAAAGAATCAACTCTTCGCATGAGGTGGCCAAAGTACCGGAGTTTCAGCTTTAGCATCATTCCTTCCAAAGAAATCCCAGGGCTGATCTCCTTCAGAATGGACGGGTTGGATCTCCTTGCAGTCCAAGGTACTCTCAAGAGTCTTCTCCAATGCCACAGTTTAAAAGCATCAATTCTTCGGTGCTCAGCCTTCTTCACAGTCCAACTCTCAAATCCATACATGACCACAGGAAAAACCATAGCCTTGACTAGACGGACCTTTGTTGGCAAAGTAATGTCTCTGCTTTTCAATATGCTATCTAGGTTGGTTATAACTTTTCTTCCAAGGAGTAAGCGTGTTTTAATTTCATGGCTGCAGTCACCATATCTCCTTACCTAACATCATATTACATGTTCATTTATATGTCTGACCACCCTTTGGAACTGCGCTGTTGAACAGAAATAAAATGCAAGCCACAAATGTGAGCCCCATATGTAATTTTAAAATTCTCAGTGGTTATGTTATAACATTTAAAAAAAAGTATTTTTAATATTTTATAAATGAACGTGCAAGAGATAGATTGGAATGGCCTGCAGTTGGCACCCTTCCCTAGAACAGGTCCCAGGAATCTGAGAAAACATCTCCTGGCTGGCGACCCTCTGACATAATAAGGACACCACCACCATCTGGATGAGAGTGAGGGGCAATGCACTCATGAAAATCACGTCCCAGCTTTCTGCGAACACATCTCTGAGGCTGGCAGTTCAGTTCAGTCAGTCAGTTGTGTCCGACTCTTTACGACCCCATAGACTGCAGCACACCAGGTTTCTCTGTCCATCACCAACTCCTGGAGCTTGCTTAAATTCATGTCCATCAAGTCAGTGATGCCATCCAACTATCTCATCCTTTGTC
>NW_011494876.1:16074220-16080815 GCF_000754665.1 Bison bison bison | reverse complement strand
CAGTCGTATCAGGTGGCCAAAGTATTGGAGTTTCAGCTTCAGCATCAGTTCTTTCAATGAATATTCAGGACTGATCTCCTTTAGGATGGACTGGTTGGATCTCCTTGGTGTCCAAGGGACTCTCAAGAGTCTTCTCCAACACCACAGTTCAAAAGCATCAATTTTTCGGCGCTCAGCTTTCTTTATAGTCCAACTCTCACATTCATACATGACTACTGGAAAAACCGTAGCTCTGACTAGACGGACCTGACTGGCAACCCTCTGACATAATAGGGACAACAGCACCATCTGGTGGAGAATGGGGGTAACACACCGATGGAAATCGGGTCCGGGCTATGAACATAGCGCCTTGCTGGCAACCCTCGGACATAATAGGGACAACACCGCCATCTGGTGGGGAATGATGGGTAATGCACCCATGAGAATCAGGCTCCTGGACTCAAGGCTGGTGGAGGGGATATAAGGTGGAGGTGGGCTCTGGAACGTTATTCCTTACCTGTGTTTTGGACCCTCAATTTTCCAAAAATCTTTCTCATACCTTATCTCTTAGTATTACCAAAGTAACTATCATATTAAGAATTCTATCAATAATCAAAAACAAGGAGACTATGCCAGGCTCCCTTTTGCCTGGTCTACTCCTGAACTCTGGAAATTACTGTCTGAAAGAGTATCCTACAACCCAGCCCTCTGCCAAATCCTTATTATCATTCTTTTCTTCTTCTTTTTTTTTTTTTGGTCAGCCTTGGCAGATTGTATAATCTTAGTTCCCTGACCAGGGATCGAACCTGTGTCCTCAGCAGTAAAAGCCAAGAATTCCAACCACTGAACTGCCAGGGAATACCTTGCCCAGTCACACACACACATACATACACACACACAAGCTGCTCTTGCTTGTAATGTTTGGGGTTCCAGAAAGAGTCTGTATGTATAAAATTGTGCTGGATGAATGGTACCCTTGTCTAATGGCACAGTCTCCAATAACAATCAAGTTTCTGATCCAGGTGGGGAAAGCACCTAGCAATGTTGAGTAAACAAAGGAGAATCGTAATAATAACAGTAATAACAACCACTAACATTTAGCATTTACTAAGTAAGGGCACTGGTCTCTTTATGCTTGTGTTCTTCCTTCATTCCACTCCCCTTCAAGGTAGAAATCACAATTATATATTACAGGTAAGAGAAATGAGTGGCAAGGTTGAAATACTTGCCCTAGGCTATATAACTGATGAGTGGCCAAACCGGGTTTCAGTTTTGGCAGAAGGACACCGTGTTGTAAACAGAATCTGGCTTCAACTCTATGATTTTGGTAATTTAATAAATACAAACTGAGCACATTTTTTTTTAACGTGGGCATACAGCAGTGAACAAGTCTCTCCTCTCATAGAATATTCATTCTTGTGGAGGAGATAAGACAAATAAATCAGTTTACATATAATGTCTACAAGTGAGAAGCACTCTGAACAAAACAGCAAGTAAAACATACAACACAGTCTTGCTACGATTCAGCTAGGCTTTCTGTTAAAAGCCTTCAGGGGCATTCCCTTGTGGTCTAGTAGTTAGGATTTGGTGCTTTCACTGCTGTGACCCGGGTTCAGTTCCATCCCTGAAGGGGGAAGTGAGATGCTGCAAGCCCCGTGGCAAAAAAAAAAAAAAAACACAAACAGGCCACCTGGACCCTAGGGAAGACAATAGTTCTTTCCCCATTTCCTACCCTGGGTTCAGCATTTTGATTGGCAGCAGGAAAGAAAGTTTGTGGCAAGAAAGTGACTAACAAGGCCAGGCTCTGCTTAAAGGTGACCACACCCAAAGCCCTGAATGAGTACATGAGGGATTCAGTTTCAAGATGAACCAATTGGGAAGGCTGTGCTGAGTGGGCAGTGAAGGTTGGGAGGGTCTGAGACTCAGGCAAGATCCAGAAATAAGGCATGATTTAAACTGAGCTTAGCTTAAGGCGTGGTACATAATAGGTGCTCAGGTAAGGTAGTGAATGGCTGACTGATAGAGCTGATAATCGAAAGGAATAAAACAAAACCCCAGGAGGTGTGTTGATGGGTGTGTGTGTGTAAATGAGCATTTAGAGCTTCCAGAATTCTTAGAGGCCCACAGGTTGGTGGCCAGACCCATCTGGAACCAGGCAAGCGGGCAGCAGATTCTACTGGGGTGTAAGTGTAACCAGTCCAGCCCTGGTGAGTGCAGCACAAAGTCCTCAGCTGAGTTTGAAGCTGCCCTTTCTTTCGCACCAGGCGCCCCCAACCTCTGGGCTGAGAACTGGTACCTCCTGTTAGACCAGTGACAACATTAGAAAAGAAATAAAGTGCACAGTAAGTGTAATGCACTTGAATAATCCCCAAAACCATCCCCCCCACCCCCACCCTCAGTCCGTGGAAAAATTGTCTTCCATGAAATCAGTCCCTGATGCCCAAAACTTTGCGGACGGCTGTTTTACTGTATCTCCAATAAGATAATTTGAAGTTGCTCCAAAGAGGTGGCATGGCAGACCGGCCCCTTGAGTCTCCCTGGTCCAGCCTCTCAGGCTCTAGAGGGCAGTGCAAGTCAAGATGGCCAGGAGTTGGCCCACGGCTCAGCCACTTGGGGCGGAACCAGACTGGCATTTCTCTGACCTTAAGCACACTGCAGGGCTTTCTAGCCTGGAGGGCCTGCAAGCACTGCAGGATGTTCAGGGCCTTCTGTATTTTCTTAAATTATTTTTTTATTTATTTTTGGCCATAGTGGGTCTGGATAGCCGCTGCCAGGGCTTTCTCTAGTTGCAGGGCAACTCTTTGTTGCGATGCGTGGCTTCTCACTGCAGTGGCTTCTCCTATTGTGAAGCATGGGCTCTAGAACAGGGGCTCAGTAGTTGCGGCACCTGGGGGTCTTCCTGAACGGGATCCAACCCGTGTACCCTGCACTGGCAGGCAGGTTCTTATTTGCTGGACCACCAGGGAAGTCTGGATCTTTTTAAATGAGAGGCAAGATTGTGCGTTTAGGGAGTATTTGGGGGAAAATGTCGATAGTTTTTTTCCGATTACGGAGGTGAGGAAGGCTGGGGACTCTGCCACAGGGAATGAAATCCATGGTCTCCACTTCCCAGAGTTGGTGTGCACACTGGTTCTACACTTTCTTCCTAAAGGTTGGCCAGTAGCCCCAGGTCCTTTGGGGCCTGTGGAGGACACAGCTTCTCTCATCCAGGGAGCCTGTGTCCAATGGTAGGAGGGGGTGGGGAAATAAGACTTTCTCTAGTCCTTGGGAGCTGCTGGGTACAGCTGGGCACTTGGAGCAGCTTCCTGCAGCTGCTAGGGACAAGGAGCCAGGGAATGCTTGCCCGTGTTTCCCTGGCTTTCCTGGGACCCGCTCTCTTGACACTGAAGTCACTGGGCCCCACCAGGCCCCACTCTGGCCTCACCGTTGGTACATTTTATCCCATTATGAAAGGAATCTGGAACGAGATGACTCTAGTGCTGGGCAATGCGAGACCGACAGGAGGCTGCCCAGAGGTTTGTCCGGTCAGTTCCCTTCCCTCCTTCCCTGAGCTCCTCTGTCTCAGCCCCCACCCTCCATCCCATCCCAGAACC
Source organism: Bison bison bison (assembly GCF_000754665.1). Lineage (NCBI taxonomy): Eukaryota > Metazoa > Chordata > Mammalia > Artiodactyla > Bovidae > Bison > Bison bison. Next base: position 16,077,243 of record NW_011494876.1, on the reverse strand, counting down.
TTCTGTTTGGAGTCAGGCAAGTTTCAGCAGAGCCTGCTCAGGCAGTCACCTCTACCCCATTCTCATCTACGTGGCCAGGCCTGGACCGGCTCTGATGCGGCCGAAGCCCTCCTGGGAATTCCCCAAGCCAGCAGGAAAGACCCAGCTTCAGTGACCTCTCCTCCAGGTGCACTCCTAGCCGGGGCCAGGCCGCCTGATGCCCCCCTCCTTGTTTGCAGCTTTCCCAGGGGAGTTGCAACACACGCTTCTCTGTTGTCCTGGCTGTGACTTGTAGTTCTCTGCCTTTGACCTTCTTGCATGTCTGGGAAAACAGTAAAGGACTTGGGGATATTTTTTTTTCTTTTTTGACCATGTAAGAAGCATGTGGGATCTTAATTCCCCGACCAGGGATCGAACCTGCACCCTTGCATTAGAAGGCAAAGTCTTAATCATTGGACTGCCAGGGAAGTCCCTCTTTTCGCCCTTTGAAAGGGGCTGGCTGAACCTAGAGTCCTCTGCCTTTTCCTCACTGATTTCTCCCTGCCCTCCCTAGTCCCTGATCACTCCCACGACTCAACACGGTCAAGACCCCACCAAGGCGACGCCGTGCAAACAAAGGGAGAAGAAGACAAAGACCTGGGCCTGTTCTTCCAAGTCTGGAAAGCCCTCCCTCTTGGGAGTTGAGGTTTTGACCCAGCTGTATCCATCTGCTCACTCATAAGGGGAGCCTGGTGTGCTGCAGTCCATGGGGTCGCAAAGAATTGGAAATGACTGAGCGACTGAACAACAATAACAGCTCATTCAGCAAGCGCCAGTGGAGCTCCTTATTCTGGACTAGGCACAGTGAAAGCTATGACAGTGAACACAGATCCGCAGCTTGGCTATTTACTGGCTGCGTGACCTCTGGTGACTCTATCCTTGGGCCTCAGTTTCTGCACCTGTAACACGGGGCCAACAATAATAGCCTCTGCAGAGCGTTGTCAGGAGGCCAAGTGAGATTTTGCACGTCCAGGGTGCAGGACAGAGGTCAGTGATGGCAGCTGTCATTATCGGGGGTATGTTTGTCCTCCAGAAGCCTGAGGTCTCCCTGAAACATAGGGAGTCAGGTGCTGAGAAGGCTTGTAGATGCTGTTCTTCTATGGACTAGGCAGGACTTGAGTAGGTAGAGGAAGAGGGGCCCAGGCAGGTGGCATTCTGCAGTGAGTTGAAGGAAAGCGGTGAGACTGGCAAATCTTTTTTTTGCCTGTGCCAGGCCTTAGTTGTGGCATACAGGATCTTTAGTTGCAACATGTGAGATCTAGTTCCCCGACCAGGCATTGAACCTGAGCCCCCTGCATTGGGAGTGCAGACTCTTACCCACTGGACCACCAGGGAAGATCCAAGACAGGGGCATCTTGATCACTTGGGGCAGGTCCCTATAGCCCAGGGTGATGTAGAATGGAGTGCAAATTTACTCTGTAGGAGGCTAGAAGTCTCTGAAGATATGTTGGTTTGTAAGATTTGGGCTCCAAAATGCCAATTGGACTCACTGGGAGGTCTCTTCAGAAGGCTCCGGGTCTCCAGCACAGTTTTAAGGCTCTAAGAGGCCTCTGATTATACAGTGGAAGTGAGAAATAGATTTAAGGGCCTAGATCTGATAGATAGAGTGCCTGATGAACTATGGACTGAGGTTCATGACATTGTACAGGAGACAGGGATCAAGACCATCCCCATGGAAAAGAAATGCAAAAAAGCAAAATGGCTGTCTAGGGAGGCCTTACAAATAGCTGTGAAAAGAAGAGAAGCGAAAAGCAAAGGAGAAAAGGAAAGATATACGCATCTGAATGCAGAGTTCCAAAGAATAGCAAGAAGAGATAAGAAAGCCTTCTTCAGCGATCAATGCAAAGAAATAGAGGAAAACAACAGAATGAGAAAGACTAGAGATCTCTTCAAGAAAATTAGAGATACCAAGGGAACATTTCATGCAAAGATGGGCTCAATAAAGGGCAGAAATGGTATGGATCTAACAGAAGCAGAAGATATTAAGAAGAGGTGGCAAGAACTTTCCAAAAAAAGATCTTCATGACTCAGATAATCACAATAGTGTGATCACTGACCTAGAGCCAGACATCCTGGAATGTGAAGTCAAGTGGGCCTTAGAAAGCATCACTACGAGCAAAGCTAGTGGAGGTGATGGAATTCCAGTTGAGCTATTTCAAATCCTGAAAGATGATGCTGTGAAAGTGCTGCACTCAATATGCCAGCATATTTGGAAAACTCAGCAGCGGCCACAGGACTGGAAAAGGTCAGTTTTCATTCCAATCCCAAAGAAAGGCAATGCCAAAGAATGCTCAAACTATCACACAATTGCACTCATCTCACATGCTAGTAAAGTAATGCTCAAAATTCTCCAAGCCAGGCTTCAGCAATACGTGAACCATGAACTTCCTGATGTTCAAGCTGGTTTTAGAAAAGGCAGAGGAACCAGAGATCAAATTGCTGGATCATGATCAAACATCCTCTGGATCATGGAAAAAGCAAGAGAGTTTCAGAAAAACATCTATTTCTGCTTTATTGACTATGCCAAAGCCTTTGACTGTGTGGATCACAATAAACTGTGGAAAATTCTGAAAGAGATGGAAATATCAGACCACCTGACCTGCCTCTTGAGAAATCTGTATGCAGGTCAGGAAGCAACAGTTAGAACTGGACATGGAACAACAGACTGGTTCCAAATAGGAAAAGGAGTGCGTCAAGGCTGTATATTGTCACCCTGCTTATTTAACTTCTATGCAGAGTACATCATGAGAAACACTGGACTGGAAGAAGCACAAGCTGGAATCAAGATTGCCGGGAGAAGTATCAATAACCTCAGATATGCAGATGACACCACCCTTATGGCAGAAAGTGAAGAGGAACTAAAAAGCCTCTTGATGAAAGGGAAAGAGGAGAGTGAAAAAGTTGGCTTAAAGCTCAACATTCAGAAAACAAAGATCATGGCATCTGGTCCCATCACTTCATGGGAAATAGGTGGGGAAACAGTGGAAACAGTGTCAGACTTTATT
>NW_011494876.1:16073611-16073854 GCF_000754665.1 Bison bison bison | reverse complement strand
CCAGAATTTTAGGTCAAGGACATCTGAACCACAGGGCTGTGGGTGGGCTAGCAGGGCCACCGGGGCAGGGGAGGAGGAAGTCGTGGCGGTTCAGCGGGAGGCAGTGTCCTGCTCTGATCCAGCTGTCAGGGAACAGCTGCTGGCCCGGAAGAGGGAGGGACGCAGGGCAGCAGCAGGTGAAGAAGCCCCCTGGCTGCTGGGCTGTGGGAACGGAGGTAGAGAGCCAGTGAGGAGTGGGAGGGC
>NW_011494876.1:16072180-16073511 GCF_000754665.1 Bison bison bison | reverse complement strand
AAGCAGAGACATTACTTTGCCAACAAAGGTCCGTCTAGTCAAGGCTATGGTTTTTCCTGTGGTCATGTATGGATGTGAGCGTGGGACTGTGAAGAAGGCTGAGCGCCGAAGAATTGATGCTTTTGAACTGTGGTGTTGGAGAAGACTCTTGAGAGTCCCTTGGACTGCAAGGAGATCCAACCAGTCCATTCTGAAGGAGATCAGCCCTGGGATTTCTTTGGAAGGAATGATGCTGAAGCTGAAACTCCAGTACTTTGGCCACCTCATGCGAAGAGTTGACTCATTGGAAAAGACTCTGATGCTGGGAGGGATTGGGGGCGAAGAGGAGAAGGGGATGACAGAGGATGAGATGGCTGGATGGCATCACTGACTCGATGGACGTGAGTCTGAATGAACTCTGGGAGTTGGTGATGGACAGGGAGGCCTGGTGTGCTGCAATTCATGGGGTCGCAAACAGTCGGACACGACTGAGGGACTGAACTGAACTGAACTGAACTGAAGAGACCTCACTTTCCATCAAGTGTTCATTCACTCATTCCAATTTTACTGGGTACCTTCTAAGTGCCAGGCCCTGTCTCCAGTCCTATAGATTCCCAGGATGAAGCGCATAGCCGGACACAGGCCCTCTGTCTGTCCCAGGAATGATCTCTGCTGCTGCTGCTGCTGCTGCTAAGTCGCTTCAGTCATGTCCGACTCTGCGCGACCCCATAGACGGAAGCCCACTAGGCTCCCCCGTCCCTGGGATTCTCCAGGCAAGAACACTGGAGTGGGTTGCCATTTCCTTCTCCAATGCATGAAAGTGAAAAGTGAAAGTGAAGTCGCTCAGTGGTGGCCGACTCCTAGGGACCCCATGGACTTTGCGGCTGCCGCTCAAAGGCTGAGTTAGCAGTGGACCCGGCCCCACAGCGCCCCCTCCTGGCAGGCCACCGTGGATTTTAAAAATTATTTGTCTATTTTTATTTTTTTTTTAATTTGGCTGCTTGAGGTCTTAGTTGCAGCACGTTGATTTTATTTGTGCCATGTGAACTCTTAGCTGTGGCATGTGGGATTCAGTTCCCTGACCAAAGATTGAACCCGGACCCCCTGCACTGGGAGAACGAAGTCTTAGCCACTGGACCACCAGGGAAGTTCCCCTGGGGTTTTATGGGAGAAGGTGCTCGGGAGACCGAGGCCCAAGAAGACTAGGGGGATGTGAAGGGTGGGGGTTGGCACCTCACCATTGGGCCGACAAGGAGGCAAGGGGACCTTGGCCCTGGAGGAGCCTGGGAGCAGCAGCAGGCAGCCCACAGCTGTGACGGGTCCGCAGAATTTTAGGGCAAGGACGTCTGAAC
>NW_011494876.1:16070128-16072080 GCF_000754665.1 Bison bison bison | reverse complement strand
GAGGGGGGGAGGTGCAGCATCTGCTGCCCACAGTGGCCAGCCTGGCTCCAGGCTTTCAGAGGCAACTGGAATTACTCTGAAAAGGAAAGGTTGGGCTGAGTTTGGGGGTAGGGGATCATGGCCAAAGGATCTCCTCCATGTTCCAGTTGTTTCCCCCGCACCCACCGCCCAGGCCATTCTCTTGGGCTGCACTAGCTCCCTCAGGAAACCTCTAGAATCCTCCCCCTCCCTACTCCCTGTTTTTTTACCTGTGCCTTGGCCCTTCTTCTAGGAAGGAAAGCAGACAACCACAACCAGCGTCTTTCAGAAAGCTCTGGCCCATGGGTCATGGAGAGAAAGGAGTTTGCCCAAGGTCCCAGTCAGTCAGAGGCAGGTGCCAGGGCCCCTGCCTGTGTGGCCCTGGCCCTTGGGGCCTCAGCTCTAAGGATGTTGAGCAAGTAGGTCTGGTATCCACCCCCAGGCCAGGAACTGCCTCCTGTGGATTGGAAATTAAGGGGGAGTGAGGCTGGTCCCAGCGGTTGTAGGTGCAGGAATGAGGCCTGTTCGATCCCACTCGTCTGCTCACCTCAACCCCAGGGCCTCAGGACCGCCACCGCCATTGAACCAATGGCTGAGGGTCCGGGTAGCGGGGTGGGTACATGGAAGTTTCAGGCAGTGGGCAGCCAGGGGGTCAGTTGAGGCCAGTGTTCTGTCCTGGGGCCCCGCAGCCTGAGAGGAGCAGCTGCTTGGCGCTTCTGTGAGGTCCAGACTCCCCTTTGGGAGCAGCCGTCTCTCCACCTGAGGTCCCCGCTGTTGTGTTTTTCCAGCTGCCACGTTCCCTCAGACACTTAGGGGCACAGAGTTGGGATGGGGAGGAAATGTTTCTTTTTACCTTTTCTGTAAAAATTCTCCAGGGATCATGAATGGGTCTCTGTAGGGCTCTTAAGTCCTGCAGGGTGCAAAGAGTTACCGCCATGTTTACAGCCAGTCGTGCCCACAGCCAGAGGTCCAGCGCCCTGGCTTCAAGCTGGGGACTCTCTTACTTCAAGGGCCCATACTGAGTCCAGTCCCCAGTCTGTCCCTTTCCAGGCCTTCCTGATCCCTGGGGTCCCCTGTTAGGTTCAGGCAATGGAACCCATCCCATGAATACAGATCCTCTCCTGCCCATTTCCGGGTGACCCCAACCGGGCCCTCCGTCCATTCTGGCCAAGTGGCAGCTGCAGGGAGGGACCTTTGAAGGTTATGGGTCCTGAGTGGTGAGCGGAAGAGAGATGGATGGGACAGCTGGCCGAAGCCTTGTGCATTTGCCAGGTGACACCCCGCGTGTCCTGAGGGCCTCCTGCAAGCTGTGTCTGGCAACAGTCCCAGGGGAGTTGGGTGGGCGGGTGTGTGTGTGTGGGGGGGGTGGGTATCGCCCCCCTGTCTTGGGGGGGACATCCTCCCCTATTCCTATATTTTCTCCCCGCCTTCACCTGGACCCAGTCCACGGGCTTCCCTTCCTCAGGGAGAAGGTTCTAGGCCCTTTGGTGGGCTCTGCAGGATGTCTCCTAAAGCCTGTAGGGTAAAACAGGAATTGCTCAGGCCATTCCTCACCCCACCAGCATGCACACTCCCCATCCTTCCTTCTCTGGGGCTGGAAGGAGAGGATGCTGCTGCCTCTCTGGCCTCACTGCATTCCGGTGGAAGGTGGAGGCAAGGAAAGGGAGAAATTTGTTTTCTAAACACTTGTTCTGACTTGACTTCCCTGGCGCCTGGTGCCCCTCCCCCGAGGGACCCCCATCTCTGCCCCATCCCTGCCGGCTCACCCACCTCCTTTCCCACGTAAGGGAAGGACGGGCTCTAGGGCTGGGGCCAAGCTGCCGCCTGCCCGCTCCTTCCTGGCCCCACTGCATTCCTTCCAGGAGGCCTGAGGGCACAGTCCCCACTCCCCTCCTCCTCACTCCTGACACACAAAAGGGCTTTCCATGAGGGAT
>NW_011494876.1:16064174-16070028 GCF_000754665.1 Bison bison bison | reverse complement strand
CCCACTCCCCTCCTCCTCACTCCCACCTACAGCTTCCCTGCTGCTGGCTTCTGGGATCCTGTACTTCTTTCAAAGCCTAGCCTGGTTCAGTGCAGCTCCAGCGCCGGCTACCTCCCCCCTCCCCCAATCCCCGGTCACTCTTTCTCCCTTGTTTTGTGTTCCATTCACTGGTCAGGCCATGGTGACCACCTGGTTTCCTCAGACCAGTCTGGCCACTTTCTCCTGTGCCTTCACCTCGGTGGCCTTTCCTTAGAATCGCCCAGGACTCCCTCCTTCACCGCCTGTGGCCTCTGCCTTCCAAGAAAGGGCGTTCCTGATGAGCTGTAGCACACAGCAGATCCTGGCCCCTCCAGGGTCTCTCATCCCCTGATGACTACATTTTTGTTTACTGTAGAGCTTGTTACACTAGAATCTGGGTCCCACAAGAGCAGCTTGCTCCTTCTGTCCTTTGCTGGGTTTCCAGCATACAAAAGGCTCAGCAGATACCTGCGGATCAACAACACACTGATGGATGTTTCACACTGGTTCTGACTCGGTCCCCAAAAGTGCTGTTTTATCACTCTCAGTGAGCAGGAGGTCTGAAGCCCACATAGGAGGGCACCTGGTGATGAGGGACAGGCTCAGAGAAGGCAAGTAGCTTCTTCCAGGTCACACAGTGAACTTAGCTCTGGGTCCCAGCGGGGACTTATTCCTCATATGGACACACCTGGAGATTTGGCCGATATGCTAACATTCTCTCTCTTTTTTAAAAAATATTTACTGAGTTTATTTGACTGTGCCAGGTTTCAACTGGGGCATGTAGGATCTTCAGTTTCCCAATGTGGATCTAGTTCCCTGACCAGGGATTGAACCCAAGTCCCTTTGCTTTGGGAACATGGAACCTTAGCCACTGAACCACCAGGAAAGTCCCATCGCTCTTTACCCTTATTTATTTTTTGGTTGTGCTGGGTCTTTGTTGCTGTGAGTGGGCTTTTCTCTAGTTGAGACGAGCAGGGGCTACACTTTGGCACGGTGTGTGGGCTTCTCATTGCTGAGAAGCTTCTCTTGCAGCCTCTCTTGTTGTGGAGCACAAGGGCTTCAGTAGCTGTGGCTCGTGGACTCTAGAGCCCAGACTCGGTAGTTGTGGCGCACAGGCTTTGTTGCTCCGTGGCGTGTGGAATCTTCCCAGAGCAGGGATCGAACCTGTGTCCCCAGAATTGACAGGCGGAATCCTATCCACTGTACCACCAGGGAAGTCCCACTGTTTATTAGTGCCCCTCAAGATGTTTGGATGAATCCCTCTTATTCTTCCTCGCAATGCTGGGGATTTCCCAGACCACAGGTGAAGTTCCCAGGGGCTCTGCCTGTATGTGTCAACACAGCTTAGAGCAAAGGCTATCTGTCCACTAGAGGTTCAATGCTTTCCAGTGTTCTAAGGACATACACATCAGCCGTGAGTGCAGAGTCAGAACCCATGGTTGTAGGGTAGCCTATTAATGTCTCTTGACTAAGAGGCCACTGAGAGGAGCCCAGGCTGATGACAAGCACAAGCCCAGATCACAGGCCTCCTCTGAGAATAAGAGGTCTTTCTGTCCTGGAGAAACTCTGGCTGAGCTCGGAGCCAGACATGGACATATGACTAAGCATGGGGAAGGGACTCTCAATCTGGCTTAACAAGAAGAGTGTGGGTGGTGGAAACCCCCTGGTGGTTCAGTGGTTTGGACTCTGAGCTTCCACTGCAGGTGGCACAGGTTCGATCCCTGGTGGGAGGACTGAGAGCCCAGAAGCCACTCAGTGTGGCAAAAAAAAAAAAAGAATGTGAGCAACTTCCCCTAAGACTCTGGGTTTAGGGACTAGCGGGTCAGTGACTGAAAAGAATTAACAAATGGGTCCCTCAGCTTTGCTTGCCTCCACTGGCTGCTCGGCCAGACGAGAACTAATCTGGTGTTTAGTCCAGTGCTCAAGGCCACAAGCCCAGCGTTTTGAGAATAATCACCCAGAGTTGGCCTTGGGGGACTATCTTATCCCTGAGTCAGAAAGGAGTGGAATGTGGCTAAGGGAAAGGGCAGCAGACATGTGTCCTTCCAGGAGAGAGGTGACTTTTTTTTTTCCTTAAGTCTTTATTGAATTTGTTCCAATATTGCTTCTGTTTTATGCTTTGTTTTTTGGGGCCAGGAGGCATGTGGTATCCCCTGCTCTGGAAGGCAACGTCTTAACCACTGGACCACCAGGGAAGTCCCGAGAGGTGACTTTCATTCATTCGACCAACCCTCACCCTTTCCATGGAGTTTCTGTCCCCACAGGACGGCGTGTTCTTGGAAGGCCAGCTACCTGGCTGGCTAGAGGAAGGCCCTGGCCAGACACGTATGAAGGGGTCAGGTGGAAGTGCTGTGGTAGAGGGTCCTACAAGGGTAGGAACTGCATTCTGGGAAGGCTGGTAGTGACCAGCAAACACGCCTACTGGCAGTTTCTCCCGGATAAACTTATCAGCCCTTTCTTTCTGCCAGAGCTGCTGGACAATCTGCCTTCTGTTAAAGCCAGACAAAAGGGACCCCTCCCTTGCTCTGATTTGGCTGTTGCTGCTCGCCAAGCCCACGGCCTCCAGCAGGCCTGCAGGCCCAGCATTTGTATCATCGGGCCTCCACCCTCAGCCAGCACTGACCCCTTCTCTTCTCCTTGGGGGCCTTGGGGGAGTATCAGGAATACCAGCCTCCCTCTCTCTGGAAAAGTCTGAGGCTGGGCACTGGCCCTTGGCCCTCAGTTCCTAGGGAATATGCTAGAATAATAAAGGTCTGGAAGCCTAGGACCAGAAGAAAGTTTGGTCCAGGTAGATGTTTGCTGGATTTCACTTGAGCTAGAACCAAAGCCCTCGCTTCAATCATATCAGCCCCAAGTAAGCACTGGGTCATTTGCCGTGGGCCTTGTACAAGGCTTAGACTTTTGGGGAATAATTGCCAACCAAGAGGCAGCCAGCACTCCCTGATTCCTACCTTCCCAAACAAAAGTTGAGCCTCTATTACGCGCGTGATGTTAGGCGATCATTGCGACTTGGGATCAGGCAGGTGCATGTAACTGGCCTTGAGGGCTCTTAATCTAGTGCGGAAGACAAACCTTACTTAATCTGATAATCTTCCCAAAGCCTCTGACTGGGGGTCTAAGTGGAGGGTGGAGGATGCACAGGAGGCTATACGGCCAGGCGAGTTGAGGGCCGACTGTCACGCCTGAAGGGTCTCATTCTCCATCTCTTGATCAGTTCTCTCTGGGCGCATACCACGTGGGGCCTTTGGGCAGCTGTTCCTGGGTGTGCCCTGGGCCTCACTCTTGGCTGTGCTTTCCAACTGGCTGTGAATACCAGGCCTGACCTACGATGGCTTAGGCACTGCTGGGGTTCCAGTATAATCTCCCAAGGGTGAGTCACTGGGGACCCTGTGCTGAGCCCTAGGGTGAGCCGTGAGACCCCCCGGGAGGGGAAAGGCTTCAACTTTCAGGACTCCAGGAAATAACAGGGCCTTGACTTTACAGCACCTGACCAACCTAGGGGCCCATGAAGACTGTCGGCCTCCCTTCTTACTCTGGGGTGGTCTCCATGTGGGCTGGTTGGGCTCCAGTGCGGACTGGCTAGGCCCCAAGAGGCTGGCTGTCCAGGCCCCCTACCTTCGGGGCCTGAAGGAATAGGAGGTTGGGGGAACCCCACCTCCAGGCAAAAATAAGAAAGCCAGCAATGAGGCCCAGGGCTTGCAGCTGTTCTGGCCTTGTGGGAGGATCTGCCAAGGCTGGAGGACTGGGGGAAGGGAAGAGCATCAGAGCCAGCCTGGGACCACAGCATCACCAATGAGCCCCAAACCTGGAGAAGCAAGGACTGGAAAGATTTGGCTGTAATGGTTTCAGGCAAACTCTGGCTGTTGCTCCTTTCCTCCTAGGACTAGGAAGGGCCTATCCCACCTTTTGGCATCAGCTAGTCAAGGTAGCGAGACCTTCTCTTGGTTGGAGCTCTGGGGGAGCTTGGGCATGGATGGGGTGCTGGGACTCTGGAGGCCAGATTGAAGCCTGGTGCCTCATCTAGCACAACCAGTGCCAAAAATGAAGAAGGACTGTTACTCTAGCATCCACTGCTGGTCAGTGAGGACCAAAGAGCAGCTAGTAGTCTTTGGGCTCCTCTGGTGGCTCAGATGGTAAAGGATCTGCCTATAACACAGGAGACCTGGGTTCGATCCCTGGATCAGGAAGATCCCCTGGTGAAGGGAATGGCAACCCACGCCAGTATTCTTGCCTGGGAAATCCCATGGACAGAGGAGCCTGGCGGGCTACAGTCTATGGGGTCACAAAGAGTTGGACATGACTGAGCGACTAACACACACACACACACACACACACACATATACACATACACAGCAGCTTCTGTGTAGATGCTATGAGGGATGAGGCCTGTACTCACTGCTGTCTTTTGTTTTGGGAAAACACACACACACACACACACACACACATATATGTAATTATATAGTCAGACACTAAAATACGCAGCAGAATCTCAAGCTGCAAAGCAGTGTCTGGTGTGCCTTTTTGGGTGGGTGGGAAACTCTGTAAGCTGAAGGAGTGAATGAAAGAATGTATTTTGTTTATAAACCTGAATAAATTCCTGCATTTTTAGCCTTTATGAAGCAGCAGAGTTTTAAAACTGGATTTGAGAGGCCATCCATTTTTCAGGCTTAACATCCAAGGGATGATCAGGGAATTTGGGACTTTTTCCTGGTTTTTAGTTCTTTTTCCAGTTCATTTCCAGTGAATGAACCTTGGAGCCTCTGCATTTAAGTATAAAGAATCACAAACAGGTATGTGTGCTGGAGACAAGGCGTTCTTTTTGCTCTCTGAAATTTGCTTCTTCCAGTTCTCCCTATCGAGGGGGAGAAAGCAGGGGAGACCAAGAGCTGTTGGGATTCTCTGGGAGGAATCCGAGGCAGGCAGCAGCCAGTTCTGTGTTCAGAATGTACTTGCTGACAAGAGTGCGGGCCTGGAATTCCAGGCTGGCCCCGGGCCCAGAAGGGGATGGAACCATCCTGAACAGGGTTTGGGGAACAGAGCCCACCTCAGGTCACATCCCCAGAGTCATCCCTTATCTGTGGAGTCTGGGGCCTTTGAGATAGTGGGTCTAGGTAAGCCCTGGGGAGAGTGAGAGAGTCTTTAGGACCCTCTCCTTGAAGGGAGACAGACCTCAGCAGTAACTCCCAGCCCTTTATTCACCCAACTCCCTGAAAGAATGTGGGGCATCGAGCGAGTGACCAGTGCCAGCGGGTCAGAGCTATTTCTGGCGGCTGAGGAGGCATCGGATTCCGGGTGTTCAGGGCAGGAGGAGGAGGAGGATGGAGGAGGGTCAGGCCTGAGGCGCTTCCCGGACGCGCCGGCCTGCTGGGGGCTAGGCCCCCCGGAGAGGGGCCGGCTTCCTGTTCTTCCGGCCCTCGCCTCAGTTTCCCCATCAATATAAGAGTCGGGCAACGGGGCCATCATCGTTCCAATCTGGAGGACGCTTCCTGATTGTTTTCTTGGTTTACAAATAACCTGATCTGAGTTTGAAGGAAATCAGGAAGGCGGAAGGCAGTCTATGGGTGGCCAGTTGCGGCCGGGCCAAGTTATCCAGCCTGACCACCCGGGTAGGCTGGATGTCTGTCAGACGCCCAAATGCCTGAGGTAGGGTGGGGAGCCCCTCCCCCACCGCTAGTCCTGAGCTCTCCGGGCAACCCGGACGGGCCGAGGCGTGTCCCAGGGACCGACCCGGCGGGCCGCGGGCGGGATTTCCAGGATGGGGGCGTGTCCTTTCGAGCGGGGGCGTGGCGGGCCAATGAGCGGAGCGGCGCGGACGGGGGCGGGGCCTGTGCGCGGG
>NW_011494876.1:16039501-16063487 GCF_000754665.1 Bison bison bison | reverse complement strand
CGGGGCCTGCGCGTCGGCCGCGGGCGTGTGCGGCCGGCCTGCGGACTGCCTCCGGGGCTTCCACCGAGGGTCGCGCCTCCCAGCTTGGCCAGATCCCGAGGTTGGGGCGTTGAGCCCCCTCAGGAGGCGGGGAAGGGCGCCGCAGCCGCCGGAGCCTGAGCTCAGAGGCTTGGGGTCACCCCTTCACACACAGACACACTTGGGCTTCTTTGGAAGCCTGCTGCTACCTTTTCACCTTTTCACTTAGTCTTTGGAAAACGATCTTCACCTGCAGGAATATTTGGAAAAATGTCTTCGGAGAAATGGCTTTCTGGGTTTAGAAGGCTTCTGCTGTAAATTTCAAGTTAATTTCACACCATCTCAGCTGCTGATTTAAACTGCATATTTTAATCTCTATGACTTGAGAAGCTCTAAGACCTGTGAACTTCAGAATGAGTTTTAATGGTGACCGTAAAGTTTGGCCTTGGTGAGAGCTACACGGCCTGGGACAGCACGGTTATAGCCTAGAGTTCTAACTTAAGAGCCCGGCCTGCTGCTTCCCTAAATAAGCGAGTAGACGTGATTCCTGGCTTGGAAGCCAGACTTCTGTGCAGGGAGGTGGTGTTTACAGGACATCAGTTCAGAGGAAGAGTTGAATGTGCTACCAGGTGTTTGGGAGTTTGGTGTAGATGGGTTGTTGTAACTTTATCAGGTTGTTCTATGCTTAGCTCTTGAGAGAGGTAATTTGGGGATGTGCTTTTTTCTTAAAAAAAAAGAATTCAACATGGGAGGCATAGTTTGAATATGGAGAAGTTGAATTGAACTTTGCTGGCCTTGGAGCCAAGTAATCAGAGCTCCTGGCCTGCGTGCTTAAAGGAGATTGAGGAGCCATTTCTTGGAGCAGTGAGATTTGGGGAGGGAGTTCGATGAGCCTGTTGAAGGCTTGCAGGATACTGTGTGAAAGGAGATGCAAGCAATGCAATTTGAGCAACAGACATCTGATTGGAACATGAAAGCTTGTGTTGCTGTGTACCTCTGTTGAAAGAGGCAGAGAGCCAGCCTTCACTGTTCTGAAAAAGTGATTTGGCAAAGTACATTCATTTATTTAACAAATACTTGACTTCACTACTTACCAGATTCTGTGGTAGGTCCAGGGGACCCATGTATTGGGTTGGCCAAAAAGTTCATTGAGATTTGTCCATACACTTTTCCAGAAAAGCCCTAACAATTTTTTTTATCCAGCCCTAAGAAAGAACCTGGTTCTGCCCTTATGGAAGTCAGTATGGTGGGCAGTGGGGGATGGAGGACCTGTGATTGATAGTGTCTGCCCACTCAGTGTGCTCAGATGGTTCTTGGGAGCCTGAGGAGAGAGGGAATTCCTGAGCCAAGGCTTGCAGGGCCAGCAGAAATTAGCTGGGGGACAGCAAGGTCCCGACTCAGGGAACCACATGTACATGAGTGCCTAAAATAGCACCTGTGAGTCCTCCAGCTTGAGAGGTGGGGGCCCCTGGCCTTTCTCTTGTGCCAAGGAATTCAGACTTCAAATTCAAGGTGCCAGAGTCTGGGAAGGGTTTTCCTCGGTGGAGTGGTGTGGTCCAGACCTATGTTTAGAAAGGTCTTGTTGGTGGCCACATAGGTGGTGCAGGAGAGGATGGGAAAAGGACCTAGGGCTCTGAGTTAAACCCTTAGAGGACAGATGAGGGTGAAGGAGCCAGCCTAGGAGACTGGCTGAAAAGTTTGAGCAAAGGGAATTCCAAGCTGTGATGGGGGAGGAGGCTCTATTCAGGAATGTGTGGGCCAGAATATTTAACATGACCAAGGCTTTAAATCACCTCTTTTGTAAATTTGCTAGTGTCTCTTGAACATTGAATATGGTGGAATTTGGAGGGACCCTTGGGCCACTTAGACTGGGGTTGTTGTTTACGAAAGGAGAAGCATAGCTTTTTTTGTTGTTGTTGTTAACCTTAACCTTATTTCTCACTTGAACTGGGAGCATCGCAGTTTTTCTTGGGCAGGGCTGGTATATTAACCCCTGAAGTAAATAGATACGTGTTCATCCTTGTTGAGGCAGATGAGCGCATGTTCAGTCCTTTAACCTCACAGTCATTCCAGCCTTTCCTGAGCTCTAGATCAGTGATGCGATGGATCTACACCAGCACAGTCTAGGGCCTTCGGAGTTTCTGCTCTACATGCGCAATTGTGAATGCTTCTGAGAGTCCTTTCCAGTGGCTTAGCAAACTGAGTCACAGATGAAGGAATGTTCCCAAGGTCACACAGCTGTCATGTGGCGGATTTAGGATTTGAACCCTGGTTGGACGTTTGGCTATACCCATCTGTGTTTGTGTTGTATCAGACTAATAATGGTCTCAGTTGGGTCCTTCTCTGGCAAAGACCAAGCCCAGGTGTTTGGTGGTGGGCAGAATGCTGGGATGATATGAGAAAGGGATCAGTGATCCCACATGGAGCTCCAGGAACATGCTTTGAGGGGCTATTTTCAGAAATCTAGGGTTTATCAGAGCCTTCTTGAGCCCTGCGCTGGTGGCTCTGGGCACTGTACTAAAGTAAGCCAATGAACTTGGGTCCTAGGCTGGAGAGGGCAGACCTTAGGGGAGAACTAGATTTGAGCTAGACCTTCAAGAAGGGTTAGTGGTTTGATTGGTGAAGGAGTGGTGGCAAGAAGGTCACAATTGTGTGGAAGAAAAAGAAGTGAACAGAGGAAAGGGGCTGGGGCGGGGAGAAGGCTGGGCTGTTTTTCTGTATGTTCTGGAAGGTTGAGTTGGAGTCAGAAGGCCACATGGAGAAGTTTGATGTTATGGAAGAACAGGAAACCTTGGCGATCTCAAAACACACTGTGATGGGATCAGCTCTGGGTTTTCAGAAGTGAGCCCCCATTGTGAATGTTGAGGTTGGGCTGGATTAGAGACAGGTTGGTTAATTACTGCTGTGGTCCACTGGGGAGATAGTGGCTCTGAACTAGAACAGTGGTCAGCAGGGCAGTGGAGATGAAGAAGGTTCAAGATGAGCCAGTTCAGCAGATGTTAGGGACCTGAATGCTGCTGGTACCAGGAGGGATCTACCACAGACTGAGGCAGGAGGTTGACAGTGAAAAGATGAGGATATGAGGCTGCATTAGCCAAGCACTGATAAGGACTTGAGAAACTCCAAATAAAGAAGGGCCCCTAGGGAATTCCCTGGTGGTCCAGTGATTAGGACCCTGTGGGTCACTGCGGAGGACTGGGTTCGATCCTTGGTCCGGGAACTAAGATCCCACAAGGTGTGTGGCATGGCCAAAAAAAAAAAGAAGGGCCTCTAGATTGCCTGAAGTGGGGAAGGCTTGAGTTTCTGTGGCAGGCAAGCAACAGGGCAAAAAAGAGGTAAACTTAACGAGAGAGCACAACTTGTCGACCCACTTGGTAGGTAGAGGGAAGCATCTATACTTTCAGATACTCAGAATCATGGTGGGTGTAATGTAGCTTTAGACTGGATTTCAGGTAAAGAATTGCCAGTGACTTGCACATTTGACCTGTGCAAGGCAAACTAAAGGTGTCCCATGATGGTGTGACGTCAGAGCCCCTTTACCCCATGCTTCCTTTTTAAGTTGGTTTTTTTTTTTTATCGTAGCCTTCTTGATAAGAGGCACATAACTAGTCGAGCTGAATGGCAAGTGGTGATAGACTGATTTTGCGGGTGGGCAAGAATAAGAGTGAGGTCTTCCGAGTTGTTTTTTTTTTTAAGATTTTGTTTATTTATTATTTTTACTTGGTGTGCCAGGTCTTAGTTGGCGCATGTGAGATCTATTCCCCAACCAGGGATTGAACCCGGCCCCCCTGCGTTGGGAGAGTGGAATCTTAGCCACTGGACCACTAGGGAAGTCCCGTCTTAAGAGTTTTTTTCCTAACCAATGTAGGAAGTCAGCAATGAGAAGTTTGACTCAATATTCCAGGTTCCGGGGTACCTTGTTTAGATTTGAGCGACTGCAAGAGGGTAACGGCTTGGAGGCTGGAGGCTTCCAGAGTATCAGAGAAGTAAGAAATGCGGGTGTGAACATGGAAGGGGACCCAGAGGGGGACTAGAGTATTGAACCATAAGGGAACTCTGAGTGAGAATACAGGTAGTGTGGGCTTCTAGGTGCTCTGTGTATTGGTCAAGGATTTCTCCCTCCTCCACGTTCAGGAGTATTTCTGTGCTTTTCCAGTGTTACGGTTTTGTTGCTTAAGCCCCCATCTTTCTCTGCTGTTCCTGGGTTGACGCTCCAGTCCTGGAATAAGATGTTGGTGGTTTTCAATATGCAGGTAATTAATCTGGTCATTTCCCAGTAGGTCTGTGTGTGCCCATGTTTTTGGGCACTAATTTAAAGTAGTCTTCCTTTGAGTTGCATAACCTGCTTCGCCTTTTGACCGCCACTCTTCACTCTGATCATTAGTCAGTGATACTGCTCAGATAGCAATTTCTATAAATAGGATTTTAGAGTAGTTTACAAAATTACACCAGCCAGAGGGCTTAATTTAGCCCTAGTGAATAGGGTTTCCTATTTTCCCATTCCTTGGGTTTGAGAGAGCTAAGCATTTTCTTAGCTTTGCTCTGGGTCCAGGGTGGAAGGATGGATGGCCTGCCATGGTACAGTATCATGAACTGAGTGTGTCTAAGTTGATGAAACTGTCCTGTGTTCTGTGTTGGAATGAAGTAAATCTGAATGAACTTTTGCACTATGTTGACTTAATTTATATTTTACAAGTAGAATCCTAATGGGAATAATCAGCTGAATATAAAAAATCATTTTTATAACAGTGTCTTTAACCTACACATCCTGTGATGCATTTAATAGTGTTTAGGTTTTGCTTCTCAGTTATACCTTCTTGAGCTAATTATTTTTGAAAATACCCCTGTCTAAATTTTAGACATCGAAATTAATTTTGTATGTTTTGAAACTGTTTATAATTTTTTGATCCTAGATTGACTCTACAGAAGACATTTCATTTTCTTTGTCATCCTTTGGCAATAAAGGGTGACTGGTGGTGTGGGCAGATTGAGTGGCACGCCCCACTTCCTTTGGAGGTGGTGGTTGTGGTGTATGTAATGCCGCCTTGGTTGTGGACATTCACCAATATCGGTTCCTTCTTTTCCTGTAGGGCTTCTGCTCTCCAGGAAGATAAGGCTTTTTTTTTTTTTTTTTTTCTGTCCTTGCTGCACGGAATGTGGGATCTTAGTCCCCCTGCAGTGGAAATGAGGAGTCTTAACCACTGGACCACCAGGGAAGTCCCCTTAAGATAAGGGTTTTAAAGCAGCCTGGCACTAGAGCTTGAAGAAAGGTACTTGGAAAGGGAGGTTGCTGCTAAAGCAAGAGGAGGGATAATCACGTACTTGGCAAAATGATCATGGAATTTTAAAACACTGTAGTGGGGCAAACGCTGTATTAAATAATACATGTATTTAAAAAAAGAAACGTGGACGATGAAAAAGTCGAAAGTAAGGGGAAAATCTCTTGTCTTCCCCAACTTTATTCCTTCTTTAATGCTAACAACACATGGTTAATCTCAAAAAATTCTAAAGGATTTTTGCACAGGGGAAAGAAATCTTTCTTCGATCTATCCCCTCGGTCACTGCTTCCCCTCCCTAGAAGCAGCCGGCATCCCCTGATTCCTGGGTGTCCTCCAGAGATGGCTCTTGGGCAGCACTTTTACTGAGTTAAAATTTAATTTTTAATCTTGCTTTTGCCCTCCCAGCATTATAGTATTCATTGTTCTATAAATATAACATTTCTGATGGTTAACCTGTCTTTAGTTCTTACACGGTTGTTAATCTTATTTTAGTTATAGTAGATAATATTGCAGTTGACATCTTTGTACGTAGGTTTTTTTTTTTTTTTTTTTTAATAATCTTTTTCTTACCTCCACAATATTAAATATAAAACTTTT
Organism: Bison bison bison; assembly: GCF_000754665.1. Lineage (NCBI taxonomy): Eukaryota > Metazoa > Chordata > Mammalia > Artiodactyla > Bovidae > Bison > Bison bison. The sequence continues at coordinate 16,057,593 of NW_011494876.1, read as the reverse complement.
GGGAAAAGTGCAGTGTGACTTACACTTTTGAAGGAGCCCATTTATAACATCAAGTGAGGCAGGTTTGTATTGAATGTCATTTTTTAAGCACTGTGTACATTTTCCCTAGTCTCTTTTCTGTGACTTGCATGTGTGTGCAATTTTTGGAGCTGCCTGGAGGCCAAGACTCGATATTCCCTGCCATTGGGGGTATGTGTAGCCACAGATTCATTCCTGAGGCAGTCACAGCCCTCAGATACCCTAAGTATAGGGGAGTGTGCCAGTTGAGGGAAGCTTAAGGACGAGTGAAGCCCTTGGAAGGATGTGTCATACTCAGGGAAAAAGAGGCCAGTGCCCATTTTCGTCTGTTTTGGCGTTTGCTCTTCATTTCTGTGGATGTTGAGTTTTTGTATATGGAGTATGGGAATCCACAAATAAGAAGCACTGCTTACAGAGTCCTTTCTAATAGCTGGTGTTAATGTATACGCATTGAAACAAATTCGTGGAGTTGGAAGATGCCTGTTTTGGCAAATGTTAGAGTTGTCTCTGTTTTACTTCTCACTGCACTGGGAACATTTCCCCCGGGAATTCCAGGGGTTGATAAAGGATTACTTAAGGAGGCTCCCAAGGCTGTCTGTGGCCAAAGTGAACCAGTTCTGCCTTGGTTTTCGGAAATGCCTCTTTTAATTAGCCTAGTTGTTCTCCAGGGCTGGGTTGATTCTTTAGCTGGTTTTTGCCAAGGAAAATGATGAAGTCAATGATAGAATTGCAAATACTATTTTCTTTTTATTTGGCTGTTAATCAGCACGTGGTACACCATCCATTTTCTGGGCCCTCACTATACAAGAAATGCTTTCATAAAGCATTTATCTCTCGTCGCTGTAAATATCCTGTTCCTGCTTCTGCTTGGGCTGGTGGGTTGTCTTTGCGTTGGATCTGCTCTGACCTCAGGGAGCCTCACATACTGGATTTTTGAGTAGTAGAGACTAGCCTGATGAGTAGTCCTTGAACAGGGGGGCATTCTGGGTCTTGTGGAAAATGAGGAAGTGTCGAGAACTTTGCCCCACCTGTTATGTTAAGCATCCTGGACTAAGTGTCTTTTATTTTTAGACTTTTGAGCAAGGTTGGGAAGACTGAATTGCCTGAGTAGAGAAACTTGGTAGGAGGAGACTAGAAACTCTTTATTAAAGATCTAAAAACAGAATTCATTAAAGTCACAGATAACAGAATTCCTGTCTCCTTTCCTTCTCTGAGTTATTCCCAGCTGTTGTGTCTGCTTACCTGGAAAAGATCACAGTATTTTGTCAGGAGGGTCAATAGTACAGACTTAACACACTGCATTTGCCAGTCTGAGTATGTGCTTTATCCAGTTTTAAAAGTAGTCTAAAAAGTGACTGGATTCCTGGGCACTGGGAAGAAATCTTTAGCGGGAAAGATTGATTGTTCTTGCAGTACGAGCCCTGGGCTGACGGGGACCGTGGGGTGCCTGAGCGTTTGTTTATTTTTTTTTTTCCTTCTGGTTGGACACTGTTGACCAGAGAGAGGACACCTGTGTAGGCCACCTCATCCACATGACTTAATCAGTTGGCACCTCAGGACTCCCTTCTGGTTTTTCAGGAGGGGTCCTTTCTGGCTAGCGCAGCTAGAAGGGAAAATGGCTGCTCAGGCTGTCTTCTTCCGCAGGCCTCTGCTGCCCTGGGCTGCCTGTGCCCTTTCCCTCCATGTGAGGGGGTGAAGGAATGTCCCGGCCTCCCCTTTCCCCTCCTGCCATGCGCTTCCAGGGAGAATGGGGCCCATTGTGGGCTGTGCACAGCCCTCCACTTAAGTGTCCGGCCTGCCGTGGCCTCTCTTCAGTCTGCTGTGGCAACGGGATGCTGAGGGGGCCACGAGCCCGACGAGCCGTCATTTCCTCACAGGCTGCCCTGCCATTCAGGAGTGCTCTGAGCCACGGTGCCGGTGCTGTTTGCCCTCGGGGCTGCGCTCTGATTTTGTTATGTCTTGGTCAGCATTCTTGTGGACCCCTTTCCAGGGCTGAGCTCACTCTTGCGGCAGATCTCAGGCCATATTTGGAGAGGCAGGCCTGCTGCTCCCAAGGGTGACTGAGTGCTGGTCACACGAGGCTGGGGAGTTGCCCCGGGCCTTTGTTGTGTTTTGAATCCACTGGGAAGCATTGGATTAATCTATTTGTGAATGAAACTGGACTTAGATTCTTGCTTTTCAAATTTATTCTGGCCTTCAGTTGTATCTCAGTAGAGCTGGGGAAAAACTTACTTTGGTGTTGAAGATGTGAAATGCTGGAATATGGGATAGGGGAAGCCAGAGAGACTCAACTTAAAATGTGTGTGTGTTTTTTAAAATTTATCTGACTGCACTGGGTCCTGGTTGTGACATGCAGAACTCTCAGTTGTGGCGTGCGGGATCTAGTTCCCTGAGTATGGATCGAACCCAGGCCCCCTGCGTTGGGAATGCAGTCTAAGCCACTGGCCCACCAGGGAAGTCCCGAGATTCAGCCTATTAAGAAACAGGTTTGTTCTGGATATGGGAGCTCTCTCTTGATACCAAACTGCCTTACCCATCAGGTAGTTCTCCTGACCCCAGGCCAGTGTGTCCTTGGGGAAAAAATTTAAGAGATACTTAATGATTTAAAGGAGACCTTAAAGACTTAAAGAGTGAACAGATAGAGGTCACTGGCTGCTTCTCTTTCGAGGGTGTTGGCATCAGATAAGGAGCCAGGTTTGTCATCAGCAGTTGTTTAGCAGGTTCTGTGAGCAGGGTAGTTGAGCGAGTTGGTAGTGGAACGGGAGATGGAGAAGGCCCAGTCAGGCCTTCCTGGAGCTGGCGAAGGCCTTTTCTACATGAGGTCTATATTGATTGCCTGGAAGGCCACTGAGAAATTTGCTCCTCTAAAACCCAGGTAGGTTGACTTTGGAACGGTCCTGGAAGTTGTTCTTGGAAGGCAGCTAAGCTACCCACTATACCACGAATGCCTCGATTTGAAATTGTTCTTGCTCATAGTAAAAAAAAAAAAAAATCCATTCTTCCCATGATGCTTCAACATGCACAGTTTCTTTGTTTTCTGGGAAGTGTCTTGTGAAAGGAGCAGCTGGTACTTGCATTGCCCTGGATGTTTGCCTTCCTCCTACTTTTTTTTTTCTTTTATTACAGAAAAAAAAAAAATTTCAAGCCTATTTTAACCTGCTACCTGAGCAGAGTGATCTGCTTCCTTCTCCGTTTTAAGATTGGGAGTGGCACTCGTTTTTATCAAATAAAGGAATAAAACTTGCTGTGCTGAGATAATACTGCAGATGCCAGCTCTTTTTATAAATGATACTGAGTTTTCTAAAGGAGAGTTGTTCTTTCAGATAGTGCCTCATCATGCTATGGTCTCTTGGATCGTGACCTCCCAAGAGGTGAGGTCTACCCACTAAAGGCCCTTGCTTTTTAGCAAGACAGGCAAGGACCTGTGGTACAAGTTCGAAGAGGTTGGACAGTGAAAACACCGAGTACCCTCAGCAGTAGAAACCTGAGCCTGAGAAGGGAATATACCTTCTCAGGTATATACCAAGAGAGCTCAGAGGTCCTGAGCTCTCTTGTCCCCGCTGCCTCAAGAAAATCAGGAATCTCATCCCTGTAGGCTGCTGAAGAGAAAGTATAACTTTCTGGTAGTGAGTCCTACACCTCTCCGTAATTGGTACCTGTTATTCTTATGCTTGTACCTTTTTCTGGTATAAACTTGAGAGTCTAGTATTTAATAATTAAAAAAAAAAGTGTTAGTTGCTCAGTCGCATCTTGACTCTCTGCAACCCCTTGGACTGTAGCCTGACAGGCTGCTCTATGAAATTTTCCAGGCAGAGTATTAAAGTGAGTTGCCCTTCCCTTTTCCAGGGGGGTCTTCCCAACCCAGGGATTGAACCTGGGTCTCCTGCATTGCGGGCGGATTGGTTACCATCTGAGCCACCAGGGAAGCCCAATATTTAATAAAGGCTGGACATGTTTCTTAGGCTAAGTGATTGATTCAGGCTTTTTTTAAATTGTGTTTCATTTTACATATGTAATTATATTTTATGTGTACCAAGTAGTATCATATATTTTTTTTAAAAAGCCTTAGGCTGTGAGCACATCGTGCTAAGTCACTTCAGTCATGTCTAACTCTTTGCAACCCTGTGGACTTCTGTGTCCAGGCTCCTCTGTCCATGGGATTCTCCCATCTGTGCTTCCCAAAAGGCAGCACTGGCTTGACTGCTCGTTGACCTGTGGAGCTTTGTGTACTGTGCTGTCTCTCTTAGAGTGGCTGATCCAGGAGGGACTGGCCCCAGCAAGATGAATAAAAGACAAAAATAGTTTGAGGATCAAGGATTTTGGTAGCTGGACAGTGGTGTTTGTGAGGAGCTCCTTTGGCGATTCTTCGATGGGCCCAGCTTGTTTTCTCGAGCCTCACTAGTGTGGTAGAAGGAGCTCAGCCTGGCAAGGTTGTCATATGAATTGATTGACTAGAAGGGCTTGGTTTCCTTTTTTTTTTGTATAATATTTATCTCTGAATATTCAATTGCACTGCATGCCTGGTTTGAAAAGCCCTTGGTTTTCAAAGGGCTACACGTATGCTTATTTTTTTTTTTTAACATATACTTATTTTTTCCCCATGTGACCATATGACTTCTTGACTAGGGGACTTATAAAACTGACTTTTCAGCTAGCAGATGCATTTTAAGAGACTTGGAGCCAGTGGGCGCGCCTGGTTGAATGTTGGGCAGTAGCAGTTTCTGCAGCTGGAACATACAGTCCAGCTGAGCTGTAGGGCTGGAACTCTTTAGAACAGGAATTTTAAGTCTTAAAATTAGTGTTCTTGCCTGGAGAATCCCAGGGACGGAGGAGCCTGGTGGGCTGCTGTCTATGGGGTCGCACAGAGTCGGACACGACTGAAGCGACGCAGCAGCAGCAGCAGCAGCAGGATGAATTTAGTCTGGAATGTCAGAACCTTACTCTGTAAAGTCAGCATCTTTCCTAGAAACCTGAAGTGTTTGGGGCTTCCTTGACTCCCTGAGGGACAAACCGAGCTTAGAGCTGCTGAGTATAAGGAAGATAAGGGTACAGGCACTGTTGCCTGATTTCTGAGTGGAGGATAATTATCCTAAAGACAAAAATTGGGTTCCAGCCTCCGGATAATGAAAGCACCAGGCTTTATGATTCTGTGTCCAGAGGGAGCTGCCTGCCTGTGGGTTCCTACTGGAGAAGGCTCCAGGTGATTTCCAGATAGTGAAGGCATTTGGTCTCTGACCTTTGTTTTAGAGGCATTGAGGATAAAGCTGTTGGCTGTTATCAGATAAGAAAATGACCTGATACCCCCCAGAGGGGAGCGGAAAATCTCTAAATGGTCACTAAATCCTCTGAAAGGAAGCAGAGCCCACAGGGCTTCTCCCAGCCTGAGAGTAGCTCTGGGTCAGGGAAGGGCCTCACAGAGGAGGCCACTGTGAGGAGTTGATGCTCAGGACAAGAGAAGGAAACCCTGCTGTGGAAGTAGTCCATTTCTATTGCAGGCACTACAGACTCCTTATCATTGTAGGGGGATCATCGACCTTGGCAGTTTGATTTCAGATTTGGGTCTGGGGTGGAGAAAGCAGGATGCCCAGCGGTGTGCATAGTGATGTCCACATTCCTTCGCTAGGCTGCTCATTTAGGTTGTCTGAAGCACAAAAGTATTAAAACTGTCAAGAGATTGTGGGTGACTGGATTAAGGTCATTTGTATTTTGTATATATATTTTAAGGTGTGTGATGTGAGGGATCGGGGAGAGGACCTCACAGAGCTGGCAGGCAGTAATAGGTTATTTTCAAAGCCAGGCTGACATTCAGGTGCACACTGACGTGTCTGTGACCTGTGGGGCTCTTTCCTGACCCTGATGCCATACCTTAGTCGTGATTCTGGCGGGGCCTTCAAAGTGAAGTTTCAGGGAGTTGGCAGAGTTGACTGTGGGGAGCCATTTTGGTGTGGTGCTGATATGCATGAGAGTGTGTATGTGTGTGTGTGGGAGGGTGCTTTGGGGATAATTGGGGAAGCTGCAAGAGGAGATGGGAGAGGAATTAGGGAACGTGAGCCTTAGCAAGAGGTCGGGAGGGAAAGGATCACTCCCAGTGTGTGGAGGAACCTTGCTCTGTTTGCGTTGTTAATCCCCAAGTCATCGGAGGAGGTAGGAAGCAAGGGTGCAAGGGGTTACTGTCTGGGGATGGTGAGGGGTGGGGACTGGAGGCCATCATGGGCCAGGTCAGCTAGTGGTAGCAGTGGGAGACGAGTATAGTGACTTTGGCCAATCCTGAGGTGACAGACTTCTGGCCGCATAGATAGAGCCAGCTGAACAGAAACAGAGGCTGTGAGGGTGGACTCGCCCCGAGTTGGGGGGCCTGAAAGGCAGTGCTGGTGTGCTTTGCCAAGGGAGCAAGTTAAAAACCCTTCAGGCCCTGGGAGTCAGGAAAATCTGCTGTGAAGGGACTAATGACTAGACATGTCGGGATTTGGGGGCACCCAGTTTAAAAAAACTACACTACCTTTACCCTGCCCGGGGGAACCAGTTATGGCTGCAGTGCCAGCTTAACAAGCAGCAGAGAGTGAGCCGCCAGTGGGGTTCCCAAGGCCGAACCCCTGAATTAGAGGAGGTCCCCTCCCAATTGCCTGTGAGGCCACCCTCTCTTTTCCAGGCTTCCTGGTGCGGTTCACTTTCTGCAAATGCTGCTTCGCAAAGCCCTCAAGCTCTTCCAGGACTGGTTTTATGTTTGAAAGTGAAAGTCACTCAGTTGTGTCCAACTCTTTGCGGCCCCATGGACTATACAGTCCAAGTAGCCATTCCCTTCTTCAGGGGATCTTCCCAACCAGGGGTCAAACCCAGGTCTCCCACATTGCAGGTGGATTCTTTACCAGCTGAGCCACCAGGGAAACCCAGTTTTATGTTTACTTCATCTTATTTATTTACTTAATATATTTTTGACTTGGAAAAAACTTCACTAGTGTAAAAAATAAAACAAAAATGGAGAAAACAAGGCCACCCCCCTTCAAAAAAAGTAGAGCTTAGTAAATTATAAGGTCAAGAAAAGAGCTTTATCTGTTCCCCCAGAGGCTTCTCGGCACGCTCCAATCCTGCCACAGCCTGCTCTTTCCCTTCCTTCCCAAGGTGACCCCATCCTGTCCTTTTGTAGCTGCTTCCTTACTTTTTTTTTAAAAAATAGTTTTATTCTCCCAAATGTCTGTCCTTAGGCACTGCAGTTTAATTTGTGCATGTTTTGTTAATTGGCGTGTGTTTTAAGTTTCTTTATCTATATTTCCCTGCTCTGTCCTGTTTCCTGGCAGTTATCTGCTGGAGAACCTGGGCCATTAGACCTGTGGGGTCTCTCCCAGTCCAGAGTGAGCAGTTGTGTCCCAGGGTGCAGAGCAGCACGCCCTTCTCTGTGTTTACTGTGAATGGGCAGCTGGATCTAAAGGCTCGATCTGCCTCAGCTCTGGGCCTTCTGGCAAGGCGGAGGTGGTTTGGGCCTTTGCTTTCCTTTTGTTCCATATCTTGCTCATAGGCAGGGATCCAGAGCACCACTTCTGTGGCAGGACAGTGGGGCCTGAGGAAAGGTCAGGCCAGCTCAGCCTCTCAGTGGCTCCACCGTCTTTGTCAAACCAGTTTCCCCAGCATGGGTGTGACAGGTGTGGCAAGGGGAAAAGGCTGGATGTGTTCTCTGGTCTGATTCGCTGATGGGACTTCCCTGGTGGTCCAATGGTTAAGAATCCGCCTGCCAGTGCAGGGGACATGAATTTGATCCCTGGTCTGGGAAGATGCCACATGCCACGGGTCAGCTAAGCCCGTGCACCACAGAACTACTGAGCCCCACTGGAACCCTTGAGCCGCAACAAGAGAAGTCACCAAAATGAGAAGCCCATGCTCTGCAACTAGAGAAAAGCCTGCACTCAGGGACGAAGACCCAGCACAGCCAAAAGTTAGTGAATAAATAAATAAATGCAAAACAAGAGTCATGACTTTAAAAAACAACATAATTCACCAAGGTGGGTTCACAGAGGGCCCTCTCAGGTCCTCTCTCCTTCCTCCACACTGACCCTTCTCCCCAGGGCAGAGCCTCTGCCTTCTCCACGTAGGGCACACACAGCCCCAGGGGTCAGAGCTTAGAGAGCAGCCAGACTCCATAGTCTTTCGCCATATCTGCGCCATCAGGCCACGGAGGTTGGGAGGATAGTGGGACCCTTTGTGGGCTGTGGTCGTGGCCTCACCTGCTGGTCTCCAGCCCTGGGTGCAGAGACTCGCCTGACAGGATGGGGAGGCATGTCAGCTGCCAGTGTTTTTGGCTGGCAGCTGGAGAGGGGGGCATGTGGAGGGCCAAGGTGAGTGTTGCTTCGGTGTGAGGGTAGCCTCAGGGTTCAGGGCCAGGGACTTGTCCACTAGTCCTGGCTTTCTTGTCTGAAGCCCACCCCAGCTTACCCCCAAAATTTGATGAGCAGCCTGAGCCAGGGTCTGGTGTGGGGCCAACCACGTGGTCACCTCAGAGCACTGCTGCCGGGTGAGCTGTTGCTATGAGGCCCTGGAGGATCAGGGCTCTGCTCACGGCTGGCCTCTACCTGTGAGTGGGGTTGGCTGAAGAGTTTGTTTGGGTTTTTCCATACGCTGTAATGGAAGAACCCATATGAGCTTTTTGGCCAACCCAATATATAGCAAGCTCATTGCCCTTCAGATGGTAACTGCCCCTGAGAAGAGGTGTCTTGTGATTGATGGGTCAGAATTGATCTGGCCTTCCCCTGCTATGACACTTCCCATGTGCCTGTGGTGTTTTCATTAAAGTCACACATTAAAAATTCCATTTATTTTTACACTTAAATACTTTTGAAGCCAGGTGCATTCAGATTTTTGCATCCTCTGTATGCATCAAGGTTGCTTAGGCCTAAGGAGGCCGAGCAGGCTTTGTTTTCTTGCCTTGAATCCAAGTTTTCTGAGGGTTGTCCTTTGGGGAGGAGAATGTAAGGAATTCCAGAGTCAGGGAGGCGTGGGCTGTGCTGGTGGAAGGGCTGGAGAGGCTACTGGGCACTGCTCAGGGGCTGCCGGAAGGAGCCGATGTCAGCAGCGGGCATGGCGGGGAGGGGAGTGCTGAATTTTCTGTATTCGAGATCTGTACTACTGCATTTAAGAATTGAATTCCTTGGAATTTGGTGAGGTCCAGACCGCAGATCTGGCTAGTTGCTTAGGTGGTGAAGCAGGAGTTAAAGCCATGTTTTCTGGTGTTGGCTGCTCTGGTGTCCTTCACTCCTAAGAGTGAAGGTCCTTAGAGGTAGTCCTTGCTTTTACCTCAAGTGTTAACAAGTGGCAGGTAAGTAGCAGACCCCAACCAAAATGGTCCCAGGCCAGAGCAGAGTCATCTCATTCTTGAAAATCTATTCTGTTATAGATGTTGTTTCACTGAATCGCCTGCTGACTATTAGTGTTTAATTTTTTTTTTTTTTTAACGCTCACTGTGAAAAACAGCTGAGGCAAAATTTACGTGTAGCAATATGCATAAATCATAAATGTACAGCTTGACAGTTTTATATATGTATAGACCACTGAGATTAAGGTATAGAATATTTCCAGTAGGTTCTCTCATGCCTTTACCCAATCAGCATCTCCGCAGAGGTAACCACTGTTCTGGTCTTGAGCCTAGTTTTCTCCTCATGACCTTTATTTGTTTGGCTGTGTTGGGTCTTAGTTGTGGCATAATTTTAGTTCCCCCACCAGGGGTCGAACTCACATCCCATGCATTGTAAGATGAGTTCGTAACCACTGGACCACCAGTGAAGTCTCACACTTTTCTTGACCTTTATGTACGTCAATGGTATAGAGTATGTATGTACTGTATGTACTTTGAGGTGCCTGTCTTTTCTTGCTGAATGCTAGGTCTCTGACATCGTTGTGGGTCTGTACAGCAGTTTGTTCTCTTTTGTTTAGTATTTCACACATGAATATACCACAGTCTACTGCTTTTCCTGTTGGTGGACATGTGGGTAGTCTCAACTTTTGGCTATCATGAATAATACTGATAAAAAGCCATCCTTTTCCATGGCTTCTAACACCTAAGAGTGACTTAGGTACACTTCACATTTAAACTGCTGGGAGTTTTCTTGATATGCCTTTGTTGTGTTTTGTTTTTGGTCTTTTTAAAATTTTTTTTTTAATTTTATTTTATTTTTAAACTTTACAATATTGTATTACTTTTGCCAAATATCGAAATGAATCCGCCATAGGTATACATGTGTTCCCATCCTGAACCCTCCTCCCTTCTCCCTGTTTTTGGTCTTGTGGAGAATTTCAAGTGCACTCAAAGACAGAGTAATGTGAATCCCATGGGCCTGTCACCAGCCCCAGCGTCCATCAGCTTCCATTCATCAGTGGGCCAGTCTTGCGCGTTTGCACTCCTGACTGTTGTCCCCCTGCAGCCGCCACTGTTTTGGAGCACATCTCAGACGTCGTGTCATTTCATCCCTCAGTATTTTAATGTGTTCCTGTAAAAGGTAATGGAGCCACAGCAGCTGCTGAAGGGCTTCCTGCTCCTCTCTGTCCTCACGGTAGAGTGTGGCTCCTGGTTCCTGTCTACCCTTCATCTTGATCGAGTTGCCTGTGTCACCTGCTTTTGCCGGCAGTTTTTGAACCGGGAGCCAGCATGGTGTAGAGCTGGGAGGGTCATCTTAGGACGTTGGTATGTCCGTCACTGTGGTGGGCACCACTTTCTGTTGGATTAATTGTCATGTGTACAAGTTAGGCTGATCCAAGAGGAAGGTGGGAATGGACTGGTGAGTACTTCTTTGGTGCTCAGATACACAACTGCCTCTCCCAGATGGCTGCACCGGTCTGGGACAGATGGTTCTTCCGCAGTGCTGCTAGAGTCTGGAGGGTGTGACCCCCAGGACAGCTGGGCTCCAGCATTCCTCCGAGACCCTGCCCCTCAGTTGAAAGACAACAGGCGTCAAACTTAGATTCAGTGATACGATTTAGAAAAGGTTAATGTTTTTCAGAAAAGTGAAGCTACAGTATGAAGATTAGACTTGGGAGCCCCCAAGTGCCCTCTAGCGTCCCTCTCCTGTCCTCCTTGGGCTCAGCACTAGTATTTGTGTCCCCACTACCCTGAGCCCAGAGTTGTTCTGGGATGGGCCCAAGAGGCACCCTGGCCCAGGGCTGGCCCACAATAGGAGCAGAGAGCACCACAGATACCTTATTATTAGGAGTAATTAGCTCGTAAATTTTCCATAGCAATTTTCCTGAGGTAGTCAAGTCCGACTAGAAAAACAGTGCCATGTTTTGATTCATTAGTCATCTGGACACTCACACTCCCCTGTTTTCACACTGGCTAACTATGAAGCACCATTACTCCCAGCTTGAATTTATGACACCTGCTGCCCACTCTGCCCATTAATCCAACAGCATGAGGGGGGCAGGCCGTCTCATGCTCTTTCAACCAGTCTCTCCCTCCTTCCTCTTCCATCTCATGTTATTAATAAAGGAGTTTAACGGTAACTCAGTTTTAGTGAAAGTAAGGGGAAAGTTACTCATCTCTTTCAGTTGGAATGTACATAGAAGGGTATTTTGCCAGTCTCTAGCAGTTCTAAGTAAGGTACATAACCTTTGACCCAGCAATTCTACATCTAGGATTTTATCCACCAGTTTCTTGCCAGAAGCATGCATGTCTGAGAGGGAGAGAGCACCCTTCAGACCAGAACACGCAGGATACTTGGACAGGTCTGTGCCACAAGCAGCAGTAGAGGGTGAGGAGGTGGATCTACTCGAGCTGAGGTCTTCCAGTTCTAGTAAAGTGTAAAAGGTATTAGTTAGGAGCTATGTGATTCCATTTGAACTTTGTAAGAATGAAATAAAAAGAGATGTCCTAGTTTAAGTGTTTAGAGATACTTTAAATGTGTCATTTGTGGAAAGCTACTGAAGAAACCCAGCCTCTCATGTACGTACGTCGTAGGATATTGGTGAAATCTGTTTCACCTCCATGTGAATTACTTTTATTGCAGTAAGTCCAAAGGACCTGACAGCTGATGGCGTCATTGCGAGGCTTACTGTGTGTCTTCTCTATCATGCCCGGGGATTGTTAGTGGGAAATCTGATACTGGGAAACTCTGGTTTCAGCCTGCCCAGAGCTTGTGTTTAGCTCTGGGGCCTCTGAACTTGGTGAAGGTCTGGTCAGGGGTTTTTTCCCTCCAGGAGGGAAGGCTCCTGGGAAGGAAGGATGAAACTATTTTTAATCTTGAGCAAACATAGCCCAGTGTAGTAATTTCAGGCCCCAGTGTGACATTTTCTTCCATTATCATCCGAGTCACTTTTAAAACAAATAAACAAAGTCCTTTTTTGGTATACTTTGTATTTGTGGTGTTTCTAGAGGGAAATGGTTTTAAGATACTCCCATTTCGCCTCACAGAGGAGGACGTAGGGGCCTGGTGGGCTGTGTTCTGAATCACGTAGTCACGGAGCTTGGGGCCTGGGGCGCTGGTTGACAGAGTGCAAGGGTGTGAGGTGAGTGGTCGGATGGGGGTTGCTTAGGCCCTCAGTGCTCACAGAACCCATCTACTGCTGACTTTGCCTCACGACTGCTGATGAACATTGCTGCTTTGTCGGGGAAGAACTGAGGTCGTGAGACGAGAGGCAGACCATGCCCCACCTTCCTTTCTCTTAGCACTTATGTTCATGTCACATAGCTTATATTTTTGTAACTCAAAATTTGGATACAACTTCAGACTGGCAGAAAAATTGCTAGAGTGGTACAGGAAACTCCTAAATATGCTACCTTGAGTCGCTATTTGTTTCTATTTTGCCTTCTTTTTGCTTTGTCATTCTCTTTCTTTTCCCTCTCTATACATTTTTTCCCCCTGAACCATCTATGAGTGATTGGCAAACACCATGCCCCTTCACTCCTAAATACCTAATCATGTATTTCCTAAGAATAAGGATCTTCTCTTATATGACCACAATATGTCTGTCAGTATGAGGAAATATCATATTGGTACAGTGTCTAATCTGTTAATACATTCCATGTTTAGATTCCTCAGTTGTCCAACAGTGTCTTTGATAACCAGCCCCATGTGAGTAGGTACACAGTGCTGGTTTGTCCTGATGATCAGCCCTGGCTGGGAAGGTACCTAACAGTTTTTTCCTCTGTAAAGTTGCCATTTTTTCCTTTGCAATTAATAAGTAATTCATGGGAGGACACTATGTAAATATCCTGTTCCTTATCAGACTTGGACCCTCTGCTTTCAGCATGCAGTGATGCTTCTAAGACCATCATTCCTTCTGTATTGTCATCTCACTCGAAGAGCCTTCTCGCCTCCATTCATTGCTTTGTGTATGTGATTTCACATTGATAACTTAGTGTGATATCACCCATTCTTGTCATTATTCATTTTGAGGCCCAGATTGTCCCAGGTTTGGCTAGCAGGAACACAGAGGCTGGCTCCTGTGTTCTTTTGACATGTCTTCTTCATCATGGTTTGAGCACTTCCTGATTTTCCAGTGCAGCAAGATGTTTCAGGTTTCTTTCCCTGGCCTGTCGTCAACCCTTTCCACAAGGAGCCTTGGTTTCTTTTAGTTAAAGTAGCAGTTAGAAACCAGGATATGGATACATATGGTACATATGTTTATTTACTAAAGTCTTTTAAAATAAATCTAATTTTGTATTCAGTTACTTAATCTTGTTGCAGTTCAATAAAGGCATTTCACAAACTGAATAAAAGAGTTCCAGTTCTTGATTTTTGCTGTAAGTGGAACAAGTAAACACACGACATTAACAGAGTGAGATGGACTTTAGCAACAAAATAAAAGATTTCACCTGCTCAAAAATAATTTATTTCTGCTTAACTGTTAGAGAAATTAGCAGAACCACTGAGCTAATTTCTGAAGAGGAAGGATATACCTGAACATCGATGCTAGGGAGCCTTGTTCCAGGCTGTGGGCTGTCTGAAGCCCAGCCCCACGAGGCTGTGCCCTTCCCTGTTGTCAGAGCTTTGGAGTAACGGCGGTGTCCATCGAGGCAGTGAAGCCCGTGTGTCCTAGAGTGTCAGGTGGCCTATGACAGAGTCCCCCAAGTGGGTTCTGCTGTCGTGGGAGGACCTGGATCTGGCCTGTGTTCCTCCTGTGCCATCGTTAGGACAATGTGGACAAATCACATACGGCCCCTGGGCTGTCTCTATTCTGAGGATTTAATAAAGAAGGGAAACCATAGTGGAGGGTTAATTTGTTAAGGGAGGACTGAGATGGGTGGGTTTCTCGAGGAAGCAGCATTTAGGAGGCTGGCAGCTCTCCACTCTGGACCGCTACGACCTTTGGTAACCACTGACCTCTTTCCTGTCCCATCCCCAGTGTTGAGGTGTAGATGAAGTTAGAACATGTTCATTCTCCTTGAGAATGTTTCAGGTGTGATTCCTTTAAAGCCTGTTGTGCCCCTTCCCACACCCCACTCCAGTACTCTTGGCTGGAAAATCCCATGGATGGAGGAGCCTGGTAGGCTGCAGTCCATGGGGTAGCTACACGACTGAGCAACTTCACTTTCACTTTTCACTTTCATGCATTGGAGAAGGAAATGGCAACCCACTCCAGTGTTCTTGCCTGGAGAATCCCAGGGACGGGGGAGCCTGGTGGGCTGCCATCTATGGTGTCGCACAGAGTCGGACACGACTGAAGCGACTTAGTAAGCAAGCAACCCCTTACAGGCTTCAGTGCCCAGGCCCTCTACTCGTTGCTGTGGGTCATCCCGCAGGATGTGAGCTGCAGCGGAGTAACCAGTACCAGGCAGGTGCACCTCAGTCCTGTGTGAGGTGCTCACTGAGTCTCAGGTGCCTGTTGAGGTTCAGGCCTTGTTGATTTCCTGGCTCCACGGTCAGTGTCAAAATCAAACACTTAATCGTCTGTAAAAGCAAGAGATAGCTGAGGTCCCTGGTTGCATTGCAGGTAAACCAAAAAACATATGCACGCTTTAAATTGCTCTTCTTTGAACTAGCTGCGGTCGTTTACAGGGTGGACCCTCTCAGAGACCGCTGCTCAAGTTTGCAGCTGCACTAATCTTTGGGGTATGAGAGGTGGCAACTCTGGTGTCAAGAGCGTGCTGGGTGACTTCCTGCTTCTTAGCTTTAGAGAGCTTGAGTGACTTGAGGTGTCTGAGGAGCATGAGTTTATAAAGAGAGCTTGACTTGAAAACAAAAAAGCTACGCTGTAGATAAATGCTCCTGATAACTGGTGAATTTACTCTCGGTTGTTCTTTGTCACAAAGAAGTCAGGATTTTCCTCTACTCATTTGCTGAATACAGCAGGCAGTGATCCAGGCAGTGATTGTGGCACAGGACTGGAGGGCTGCTCTCTCCCTTCAGATGAGAAGCATCTCCAAGGAGCTTGAGGCTCCGTTTGCTCCATGTCCAGTTCTGGGTCACGTTGATGGTGAGACATCTACTTGGGTTGTAACAGTCAGTGAAATCCCAGAAAGGCCCCTACAAGAGTCATCTAGAGAGTGAGGACTGCGGTCTTTGTGGCCATTTTCTCATCTCACTAAAGTGTCTCCAGCCTAGCTTGCTGCCTTAGGATAAACAGCTTGAACAGGGTGTGGAGGGCACTCTTTCCGCTTCCTGTCGGTTGTTGTCCTGACTGTCTCTGCTTCACCCACTCCCCCGTACAGAAATCTTACCAAGGGATAACTAGGTGACGGGACACATGGAGAGGCAGAGACCAAGTCCTCACTTATCAGTCAGGCTCTACGGGGGGCAGCTTGGGTCTGAGAAGATAGAAACAGAGCTCCATCTAGTTTACTCACACTTTCTCTTTTGCCTGTGACCTTTCTGCCTTCCTGTCTCCTTTCCTGACCAAGGACGTTCTGATGGGTGGGCAGCAGCTATCCCTGTGGTTCTTTGAGGGGCCAGCCTGTTAGAAGGACTGTGTTGCCATGAATCCCTCACAATGTCCGCTTTATCCCTGTGTAAGATAAATGCAGAGGTTCCTGACTCTTGATTAACTCTGTTCTTAAGGCCGGCAGAACTTTTAAGGTTCACTGGATTTGGTATACAATGAGAAGACATGAAATAAACGTCATTTATAAAAGGGGCAGTTAGCTCCCAGCACAAATGATTTACCTAGAGCCTGGGAAGGGTGCAGGGTGCCTTGGTGCTTGCATCAGAAGCCAGTTGAAGATCCTTGGGAAAAGAATATGTGAAGAGTATCTGAAGAATGAAGCTATGGGCTGGTGGGAATCTCTGTTCATTCGTGCTGTGGGAGTCCACTCTTGCTTGATGGTGGCCCAGCTTGGAAATTTAGAAGATCTCGGCTCTGGAAGAAGAAAACAACACCTTTGTACATTAGGAAAGGCTGGCCACTGCTGAAAAGTACGATACGGGGTAGCCTCTACTGTCCCCCCAGTACTTGGGAAGAGGTAAATTGTGTCTGCACCCTTTTGATAAGACAGACGGTCCTCTGCATTTTTCCTCTCCTTATCTGTTTTTGCTTTTAACTTTGAATCCTTGAGTTCTAAAAGTCAGGAAGGAATTTCCAAATAATTACTACTGAGTGGACACCCACTTCTTCCTTGGTGCTCAGGGAGGGATCAAAGCCTGCAGAACAAGGAGGTAGAAGCAGTGGGAGGTGAGGACAAGGGCGTCTTCAAGGGTTTCTTCAGCTGTGTTCAACCCGGATGTAAGTCCGTTCCACTCCAGGCCTGATTCTGAGGTCATGCATGGCATAACCTTCTCAGCATTGGTCTTCTTCATTGCTTGACTGCCTGGTCACACAGTCACTGTGGCTTTCCAGCGCAGGGGTTCCCAGAGTCTGCAAGGCCATCTTCTGGCTTTTTTGCTCCAGCCTTTGGAAGCATACCCCTAAAACCAACCAGAGAAGTTTGTGATGATTTAGATTTTGTAGCTGTGGCAAGGCTGAGGTAGGTAGAAAGCCCAATTGGACAGAGCCATATGTGGGAGGGAAGGAATTCTGCTAGCAAGAAAGTCTGAGCGAACGGAGTGGGTGCTACTTGTATCTTGTCCTTTTGTAAACAAGGTTTGTTGATCTGGCCATTTCTGGCGTGATTCAAATGTTCTTGATGGTCGGGACTTAAGAATGTGGCCCCCCAAAAGATTATGGTCTAAAGCAAGTCATAGCTTTATTTTTTTATAATTATTTCTTTTTAATTGGACGAGAATTGATTTACAATATTGTATTGGTTTCTGCCGTGCGTCGACATGAATCAGTCATTGGTATACATATGTTCTCCCTCTTGAACCTCTCTCCTACCTCCCACCCAGGTCATAGCTTTAATGCTGAAGGTTGCGTATTTGCCCAGATAAACACCCAGAACAATGGCATCTTCCTGTGAAGGTGCAAGAGCTCCCAGTCCCAGGGGCTGGGCCGGGATTCCCCTGTCTGCTCCTGACGCCTGTATTGAGAGGTTGCTGGCGGGGTCAAGGGGGCTGTGGGAATGGGGGACCTGAGGGGGGAGCTGGTAGTGGCTGGGGTCTCCCGAATATTTCATCTCACTCCTCTGTTCTGAAATCTGATTAGCCAGTTAGGTCAGGAAGGCCAGCAGTCAACTATCTTTTTCTAACCTTAATTCACTGAAGCCTAATTAGCATGTTAGTTTTGAGCCAGGGTACTTATTTTTAGTCTTTTGTAGAACAATGGAAACAAATATCAGAAAGCTCAGCTTTTAACGTCAAAGTGTGAAGTGAAGTGAAAGTCACTCAGTCATGTCTAACTCACTCTTTGGGACCCCATGGACTATATAGTCCGTGGAATTCTCCAGGCCAGAATACTGGAGTGAGTAGCCATTCCCTTCTCCAGGGGATCTTTCCAGCCCAGGGATCGAACCCAGGTCTCCTGCATTGCAGGTGGATTCTTTACCAGCTGAGCCACAAGGGAAGCCCTCAAAGTGTGAAGTCAGAAGATTATTTGCTTTGTGCTTGGTGGATCATTTTGGGGATTCAGTGGAAACCTTGTCACTATACCCTGGTATCCGCTGAGGGCCTGCTAGGCGCCAGTGGGGGAGAGGGCGGCAGAGCCTACGTGGCCCCAGACCCCTCCAGGAGGGGGACCTCTGCTCCTGCCTTTCCTCTCTGGGCAACTCTTGGCGTCCAGCCTTGACC
>NW_011494876.1:16024284-16039401 GCF_000754665.1 Bison bison bison | reverse complement strand
CAGGTCCCAGCCATCCTGCCCTTACAATGTTATCCCAGCCCTACCTTTGTCCTGAGATGGGTTGGATAGCCAGAGGAAGTTTGGGGTATCATTGCAACTTGTATTTTCTAGTAAGCACCTACTTGAAAAACACTTGTGCTTAGTTTATTGCCTCTTGTGTATAACATAGAAGTATTTCATTTATTACCTCTTATTAGTAATGTATGTAAATCTTAATTGACTATTTTTGTATGCAACTTGGAAAGACTACGTGCGTAGCGAATGAAGCCTCACACATAGTACAGGGTAGGTAGTCGGTAAACATGCACTGACGTGTTAATTATTGTTGGGCTGTTTTGGGATGATTGTAGTTTAATTGGGTTCTTGGATGCCACAAGGGTACGTGAATGGAGTAATTCACTCCTGCTTGTTTCTGCTGGGTCTGGCCCCCACCTCTCACACTTCCTCCACTACTTCTGCCCACCTGCAAAGTCCAGCTGCCGCGGCCAAACGGACACTTAGGCCTGGTCCTTGTGTTTGGGCGCTCAGTCTACCCTTTTCCAGCCTCGGAGCCTTACCCGAGGCACCTGTATTGATTTCTGGCTGTACCACACAGCTTATGGGATCTTAGTTCCCCAGCTAGAGATGGGACCCAGGCTTTCGACAGTGAGAGCGCAGAGCCCAGACCACTGGACCTCCAGGGAGTTTGCCTGAGGCGCTTTTAAGCAATAATTAAAAGTTGATCTAAGGCTCATATAAGTGTCTTTCCTAAAGTCTAATTGGTGTAACTCTTGAGTGATGTGGAGTTTCAAAAAATATTTATAATTGTAGTAAAATATATATAACAAAGTTTGCCACACTAACCATTAACTTTTTTTAAATTGTGATAAACAGCATAAAACTTAACCATCCTAATTGTTTTCGGTGTGCACTTGAGTACTGAGTAATGTTTAACTGCAGCATATGGAGTTCAGTGGAGTATAGCAGGAGCTGGTTTTTCCGTGAGCTGTATCACATAGGATGTTAAAAATCTACCCAGGTTTGAAATCACAGTCTAGTGGAGAAATGGCCATTTGGCCCTGGCTTCTGAACCTTGTCTTTCTCCCCTTCCTCTGGGATGTGTTTGCACCTGAATGGGTTTGTGCCCAGGTAGAAGACTTGTACTTCCTTCCTGCCTTTGTTGAGAAAACCACACCACCGTCAGCAGAAACCACTGCCCTTCCTGGACCTCCGCTTTTGGTATCTGTGATCACTGAACGTCTGCAAGAGTTCTCTGGGTGAGAAAGGCCTTCACGTAGTGTGTGTTTGATAGACTGTTGAGTAATGCTTGCTTCTCACAGGTGGTCATTTTTTCCTCCCACATTTTCTTTACTTTTACTCTTGCTGTGTAAGTGGCCCCGGACGCTTGGTGCATTCCTGAGCTCCCTGCTGGTGTCTTTGCCAGGCTGCCCCCACACCTCCGGTGATGCTCCCATGGCACAGGCCAGACAGGAACCTGCCTCGGGTCAGGGGAACCTCTCCTGCCTCCTGCGCGCTGTGAACAATTTGAAGGTGACACCTTGCGTCTTCACCACTGACGTGGCTCAGCGCCTTCCTTATCTGACCAAGGTGTGAAAAAGGCCTGTCTTAAACTCAGAGCAGAGGAATCTGCCCATCTTTTTGGTATTTAAAACCCAAATAAACAGTGACTTCACACTGTTGTTTTACATTGTGTTAAGTACATCTTGCTGGCAGTCAGATTGAGCGGTTTTAGACTGGTTAACTTTCCCGGATTTTTAGATTAATAATAGACATGTAGCGTTTACTTTTAACTTCAGAGTGTCTGGGCAAAAGCCTTCTTGCTGGATGGAACCTAAAGTGGTGGTTTCAGTTAAGATGATTCCTTTTCACCATTTAAAATAAGGTCATGGGATGTTATTACTTTCATTCGGTTTTAAAAAGACAAATCCCATTTTCCTTACATGTCTTTTTTTTTTTCCTTACATGTCTTAATTACCGTGGTGAATGGTAGCAACTGGGCGGTGGAGCCAGTATTTTTAGGTAACTAACTAGCTGTGGGAGATGTGGGGGTTCCTGCCAGCGGTGGGGTAGGCTGCCTCTGCCTCATTTTGTGTGCTTAATAATGGGTTGAATCCCGCAACTTTTCCTTCATTCCTAGAAAGTAAAAACTAGTAGGGAGCCATTCTCTCAGAGACGTTAGTTAAGATATTTTAAAGTTTCATTCTCTGTGGGTTTTTCCTGCATGTGAGGAAACATTGAGTTCACTATGAACTGTGTTAGTGCCAGGTATGCATTTGTTCCTCGAGTTTTTTGAGTGGAAAGTTTCTATTGCCTGAGCCTCCTCTGTGTTGGTGGTATTTGGAGGTCTGGGAGATAATCTTAGTGGAACAGAACTGCTTCCTTGCTGGGGCTGGAATTCCAGAGGAGGTCCTCTAGTTCCCAGGGATCCAGGTGTGTCTGGACAGGGTCACAGGATGCTCTGCCTGCCCCCTCCACGTGCTTCGTTTGCCTAGAGATAGAGATTAGTGACAAGAGGGAGGCCAGAAGTATTCATTCCTGGTGAACTCTGCCTCCGGTGTCTGGGGCCCTCGTCTGTCATCGAGTAATTGCTGTTGATTCTCTAGTTGTGTCCCTGCTGCCTGATGTGGTCAACTTGAAATGCACCTGCCTCCAAGGCAGGTTGGACGCATTTTGGTTCACAAAGGACACCACTTTGTAGACAGCTGCTGAAAACTTGGCTTTCTGTTTCTGCCCATCACTGCAGAGTCCCCAGCGTCACAGCTGGAGAAAGGAAGTGTGCCCTTTTCCCACACTGTATGCCGTGGCTGGCCGAGCGGGTGTTCAGAGTGCCAGGGGCTTCCCCCGGGCTCTGGGAAGGCCCTCTTCACAGAGGGGCTTTGCTGGGGTCTGGAGCAGTGCTCAGCTCAGACTCGATGGTGGACATTGCACTAGGGGCTGGCACAGAGGAGGACGTTACCCAGAGCCACTGCCCACGTCTCAGCAGGAGAGCTTCGGCAGCCTCCATCAGCCACACGGTGGTGAGTTGAGCTAAGACGTATTCTTGGGCTACTGTTAGCATTTCCTGGTCCGGAGGGTATCCTGGGAGTGTGCATGTGCAGTGTTGAAATGAGCAGCTGTGTCAGGGAGGCTGGATGACTCTGACCACAGTCTTTCTCTGGCTCCTGGGCACCTTCTCCTCCCACCATGTTCTGACCTTAGGCTGTATGTGACCATGGTTGAGTGTTTACCTCTCTTTAGGCTTTGCTTCCGAAGAATGGGGAGGAGGATCTCTGTAGTGCCTCCACCTCTGGATGACCTACTATATGACTCTGTCTAAAAACCTCCGGGAGTTGGTGATGGACAGGGTGGCCTGGCGTGCTGCGATTCATGGGGTCGCAAAGAGTCGGACACGACTGAGCCACTGAACTGACTGAAAAACCTCCCAGAGGGATGTCCTAATCCTGGTGTTTGGATCCAGCCTGACAAGTTCCGAGCACAGGGAGACTGACCCTTGTTTATAGGAAGCCAGTATCAGAACGATGCAAGGCCAACTCTCAAGAAGACCTTTTCTCCCCAGAACATGGAAAATCAGCACATAGCAGCAGCTGGAGCTGTGCCCTGGTCATTGCCCGCTTGCTAAATGCAGAGCACTTAGTCACGCTCATGAACCAGATACCCCGTGTCGTCATACGTCCGCAGATAGCAGACTGAGCCTGTGTTCCTGCTAGGAAAGGGTGTGTCTCATACTGTTGGCTTGTTTTCACATAAGCTGAGAATGTTTAAATGGAGAATTGGATCGGAAAAGTAAAAGATCGTCTGGATCTAATAAATAGAAAAGTAAGTGCACAGAAGAGTGAAGACATGGGAACAAGATTTAAACAAACAAACAAAAAACACCTCTTGTATCCTCTCCATTCGTGTATTAGGTGTGAGCTTGGCACACATCAGTGATTGCATCCCCGCCCTTGCCTTCCACAGCGTACAGTCTTGTGGGGTGTTGATGAAGCTGCACCATTTACTAAATAATAATTACTATGTATAAGAAAGGAAAAGGCCATTGGAGAAAGCACTATGGGACAGTAAAAGAAACTCTAATGTTACAGTTTAAGATAGTATAAAACAGAAGACCCAGAAAATTTTAAAAATTAAGTGATAAACTGTAAAAGGGGTACAGAAGCACAGACAGTTAAGAAACTGGGAGATAGTTAAAAACAAACTAGCAAACAAAAACTCAGAAAAGAGCTTCAAGAAAAGCTTTTAATTTGGGGCAGTTTATAAGGGTCTCAGGAGAAGACCTCCACCCAGGGTGCAGTGAACACCAGCTGTTGGAGAGTTTGGGTGTTCCTACCTTGCCTTTCCTGGTAGAGAACCTCACTGGGAGTTAAGTTGTTCTTGGCACCAGTGCCTGCAGGACCCCAGCTTCTAAGTCCATGGTTATTTGGTATCCCCCTCAAGAAGTATGGCATTTAATACTGCTGGCAAGTCTGGTGGGCAGACGTGTTTTTCACGTTGCTTTAATTTCCTTTTCCTTGATGACTAGGGAGGTTGAGCATCTTTTTGTATGTTTGTTGCTGTTCAGATTTTCTGTAAAGTACTTGTTATCTCCTCAACCCATTTTTATTGTTTTAGGGTACCTGATACATTTCGATAGGAACGCTTCAGCTACTGTATGCCCTGAAAAAGCTCTCTCCCAGGCTGTGGTTGGTCGTTTTTACTTTCTTTATGGTATCCTTTTATTGTACAGAAATTTAAAATTCTAATTCCGATTTCTTTTTTTCGGGGGCAGGTTAAAACATTAAAAAAAAAATTGTAAATTCATATGCAGTTGTTAAAAATAATACTGAGAGATCCTCTATGTCCTTTACCCATACATATTTCCCCCCATGATAACATCTTAAATAATATTACAATCTTACAAGCAGGATATTGATGTTTATATAGTCAAATACAGAATCTTTTTGTCACCAGAAGGATCCATCACGCTACCCTTTCAGAGCCACATCTGCTTTCTTTATGTCCTAACTCCCTCTTTAACTCCTGGCAACCACTAATCTGCTCTCTAAAAAATTTTGTCACTTCAAGAACATTACATAAATGGGGACTTCCCTGGTGATCCAGTGGTTAAGAATCCACCTTCCGATGCAGGGAACTTGGGTTTGACCCCTGGTCTGGGAAATAAGGTCCCTCGTGCCATGGGGCACCTAAGCCCCTGAAATGCAATTGCTAAGCCCATGCACTCTGGAGCCCGCTTGCTACAACTAGAGAAAACCCTGCACACTGCAGCAAAGATCTGGAGTTCTAGTTCTGTGGGCCTCGCCACTGCTGAGCAGTGATTATAAAGTTCTGACTTTGACCAGTCCTCCTCTGACACCATCCAGCAGGGAAGGGGAGAGGCTGCTGCTTCTTACTTGGGTGGGAATTTATAGAAGTCTAGGTTCCCAAGTAGTTTCCACTGATACCGTGAGGCTGGAGGAAGAGGGTGGTGCATTGTTACTGGCCAGTGGGGATGAAAGTCCCAGCGCCCTCCCCAGTGGAGATATTGGGGGGTCTTATTACAGCCTCCTGAGGGTGGAAGTCTAGGCCCCCCACTTGGCCTTCGCCAGCATGGGTAGGAGTAGGGCCATGGTTTTTTTCTGTGGCGTTTGGCTCGAATAGAGCTTTTATTGTCTAAATGTTTTCTGTCTTGCTAGCCTACCCCTTTCCTGCTCCTTTGGCTAAAGAGAACAGACTTTTGTTAGAATGTTTTTTGCCTCCTCTGTTGGCATTTCTGGGTTGCCAGCTTCTTCAGCTCCCAATTCTGGGATATATGAGTCAAAAAGAAGACCCAGGGAGCCCACTACTTTTATCATTCCTTGAATCCTGGGGTCCCTAGCTGCTCTGCCTTCTTCTCTTGACTTTTTTTAAGAGTCTCATGTTAAAAAAAAGTCTCATGTTTATTTTTTCTATATAGTGTCTAGAATTTTCCCTTGTATTTAGTGGGAAACTAAGGAGAAATACACCTCCTTCATCTTCTTGGAAGTGAAAGTCCATTTTGTCTTTTCAAAGTTTTGTGTTTTTGGATATCTTTTAAAAATGAAATCTTTCCTTATGCTGATATTCTACTATATTCTAAAAATTTCAGAGTTCTTTTTACATCTGTGTATCTAATCCACCTGGGATTTGTTTCATTTTCGATGGAGAAATGACAGAAGAACCTAACTTTTTTTCTATATAGACGGACACCTGTCCTGGCGCCTTTGGACATCTCCTTTGCGAGCTGGTTTTGGCTGTCCCTCTGCTTCCCTGGTGGCTCAGCTGGTAAAGAATCCGCCTGCAATGCAAGAGACCTGGGTTCGATCCCTGAGTTGGGAAGATCCCCTGAAGAAGGGAAAGGCTACCCACTCCAGTATTCTGGCTTGGAGAATTCCTATACATGGACTATACAGTCCATGAGTTTGCAAAGAGTCGGACATGACTGAGCAACTTCCACTTTGACTGGTTCCACAGTCTGCTGTCTGCTCTGCCCCACCTGATACAGTAGCTTTGTGATAAGTCTTGGTTTGGTAGGATAGGACTTCCAACCCTCAGGATTGTTACACTCTTTTGGCTTTTGTCTCATGAATTTTAGTTCAACAAATAAGAACAAGAATAGCAAAATCAACATTGAAAAAATCCTTTTGGCTTTGGCTTGGACTTACACTGACTTTAGAGTATGCTGGCTGTTTCAGTGACCTTGTTTTCTTCAGCGTTTTTATTTACTTTTCATTACCCACGTCAGAAAGTATCACGTGGCCCCGAGACAGCTTGGCTTGGGGCAGGGCTTCTTCCTTTTTCAGAATGGGAAATTGCTTGTGATGGTTGTGGCCATCTGTGGGCACCCAGAAAGCCCCACAGTGCAGGTCATGAGCTGCTTGAAGCTGGTGTGGCGGACAGGGGACATGTGCAGGGTTTTAGGCACTGTTGGGGGTGGGGGGTAAGAGAGTTCAAGTAAATTTTGTTCACTAGCACTGAGTGCAAATATAGGCAGTATTGGGGGTGTAAGAAGTGGGCAGTTGGCCACACTCCTCTGTGCAAATGCTTGGTATTTCAGCTTTTCCAAAAGTATTTGTGGTGTTTGCCACATTGTCTTACCTCGTTGTATACGTGCACACGCTTTCCCCCCGTGGGCCATTTCAAAATGAGTTGCAGAGATTTGTGACACTTCATCTCTGAATACGTCAGAATTGAGGATGGTATTATCAAGCCACACTGCCATATTTCGCCTAAGAAAATTAACAATAAATTTAATCTCCAGCCCACATACAGAATTTGTCAGTTATCCCTTTGGGAGCTGGTCTTGTGTGTGTTTTTTGTTTTTTGTTTTAAAAGTAACTCCAACACAAATGAACCTATCTTTGAACCAGAAATATAATCAGGGACATAGAAGATTGACTGGTGGTTACCAAGCTGGCGGGAGGTGGCAGAGGGTTGGATTAGGAGTTTGGAATTAGCGGATGCAAACTGGTATGTATAGAATGAAACAAGAACAAGGCCCTGCTGTATAGCACAGGGAATGGTGTTCAGTATCGTGGTAAACCATAATGGAAAAGAATATGAAAAAGAATGCACATTTACGTAAAAGTATGAGAGTCACTTTGCTGTGCAACAGTAATTAACACTGTAATTTAACTGTACTTCTATAAAAAATTAATTAAAAACAAAAGTAAGTCCAGGGTCCAGTCAGGATGTACACACTGCATCTGGTTGCAGTCTTCAAGTCTAGAATAGTCCCCTTATATTTAGAGGTGTCAGCATTTGGAAAGACCAGATCAGTTATCTTGTAGAAGGTCCTGTCATACATTCCAGATTTGTCTGTGTCTTCATGGCCCTGTGTTTCCTATAAATTGGAAGTTAGGTATAGAGCAGCACTACCCAACAAAAATATGATGTGATCCACTATGTCATTTAATATTTTCTGGCGGCCATATGGAAAAAAATAAAAATAAGCAGGTGGAGTTAATTTTAATCATGTATTTAATATTTTTATTATATACTATTTATTAATAGTTACTTAACTATATTAGATATTTTTATATCCAAAATATTATTTTAATATGTAATCAATATTTTTAAGGTATTAATGAGATATTGTACATTCCTTTTTTATACTTAGTTTTCAGAATCTGCTGTGTGTTTTATACGTAATGCACCAGCCACGTTTCCAGTGTTCAGGAGCCACGTGTAGCTGGTGGCTCTCACCCTGGGCTGTGCGGGGGGAGACTTAATCCAACTCAGGGTAGATATTTTGGGCAGGAACACTTAGAGGGTATTAACTGCCTGTGCTCAATTTGGAAACCGTGGAAGTTGCTGAAGTCTAAGTCTTCTCTTCTTTTTCAGGCTCTGGGTGCTCTGGGATGGAGCAGGTGTGCAGAGGGTGAGGACCCAGTCCTGGGACCACGTCGCTTGCTTCTTTTCTTGGAGAGACTTATCTGCCTGAACAGACTTGAACCGGGGATGAGGATGTCTGTGGGCTCGTCGCTGCCGCTTCCCCTCTGGGGGAGGACCTTTCTCCTTCTGTTGTCTGTGGCCGTGACTCAGTCCCACTGGCCCAGTGAACCTTCGGAGGCCGTCAGGGACTGGGAGAATCAGCTCGAGGCGTCCATGCACTCAGCACTCTCAGACCTCCACGAGACTGTTCCCACCGTGGTTGGCATTCCTGATGGCACGGCTGTCGTCGGACGCTCATTTCGAGTGACCATTCCAACAGATTTAATTGCTTCCAATGGAGAAGTCATCAAGGTGAGACTGGATAGAAGCTGTAACTGAGGACGAATTCTCATCTTGCAGTTTAGTTTTGATTTTAGTGTTAGTTTTAGGTTATTTTAGTTAAAGTTTAGTTTTTCAATTTTCCGGCAATTCTGAGCTAAGTTCTTTCAGGACCTATTAAGTGTTCCTTCCTTAAGAGAGGGACAGCTGCTGACATTCACTAGAGGGTCCCCATGTTCCTCAGAGTAGCATCCGAAACCTTTATTCTTACTCCCATTTTGAGAGTGTCACTATTAAAAAGCTTTTACATCTGTTCTCTGGAAGATTTTTTTGGTCATCAATTAGGGATTTGATGGAAGGGCTTATGTATAAGGAAGCAGTCTCCTTTCATTAACCTAAGAAATATGGAACTTTTAAATGCTTTGAAAATATTTTAAAAATATAAGGTATAAGTAAATATCGAGAGTTTTGCTGTGCTTGGGTGTTCTATGTTTACTAATATATTCAGTCCCTTAAGACCCAAAATTAGTACATACGTTTTAGCCTCGCCTCATCTCCTTTGTTCTCAAGCAACCCAGAGAACAAAGGAGCCTGAGATCTCGGTAACAGAAGAGATGGCCAATGAAGGATGGGAACTTGGTGCAACCGGAAGCTTCTGTTGAAGAAGGACCATCCCTTTAGGGTTATGGAATTTCCCCTAACTCCTGAGTGAGTTTGCAAGGTGGCAGTGTGGGTGGGTGGGGTATACCCCTCAGGCTATGAGCATCTCCTAGAGCAGAGGTTGGCACACTAACTTTTTAAAAAGTCAGAGAGTAAGTATTTTTTTGGCTTGGCTGGCTGTCCGGTTTCTGTTGCAGTTCCCCATCTTGGCCAGTGCAGTATGAAAGCGGTTGCCGACCCTGTGCACACGAATGCGTGTAGCTCTGTTCCAGTAAAACTGTACTTTTAAAAACTTGACTGAAACTGAAATTTTGCTTTCATATAATTTTCACATGTCAAGTAATGCTGTATCTTTTTTTGATTTTTTTCCCCCTTCAGTCATTTAAAAATGGCAAAAAATATATCTAGCTCATGGGCTGTACAGAAATGGATGGCAGCCCAGATTTGACTCATGGCCATAGTTTTCTGACCCTTACGCTATAGCATACTTTCCTCAGGGACGTAACTTGAATATGAATTAAAAATATCCCAAGATCTATACTTTGTTATGGTAGTTTTTATATAGGTTTTGTATTTAGACTTCTGCGTACATATAGTGTCCTGGAGATTTATTGGTATATTCAAAGGATCAAAAACAGTGGTTTGAAACGGCCAGTTTGTTTTGTACACAATTTCGTGGCCAAGAATTCAGGGCTTTAGAGCTCATCTGGGGATCTCATCTCTGCTGCACTAGTTAGAGTGGCTCACCTGGGCCTGGAGGATCCATTTCAAACATGAGGTTCACTCATGGCTGGCAAGGTGGTGCTGCCTGTTGACAAGGAGCTTAGCTGGGGCTGCCCATCAGAGTCTTTGGTTTCTCCCCATGTAGACCTTTCCATGGTGCTTGGATTTCCTCACAGGTACAATAGCTGGGTTGTACCTGTGTACAGGTATTCCTTGGAAGACTGAGTATTCCAAGATACAGGAAATGAAAGCTGCCCATCTTTTAAGGCCTGGGCTTGGAACTTCCTTTGTACTCTGTTGGTCAAAGCAGAGTGAGGCTCTAATGAGTCTTCACTAGCTTGCCTCTCTCTGACCCACAAACCCAGGGCCTCTAGATTAGAAATGGTCACAAATTCCATACCACTCTTTGCATTGAGAGGTGTGTCTCTGCACCTTTGAATCTGGGCAGACTCACTCCTCCCCTGACCCTCCTTGTGTTCTCTTCCTTTTTGGTCCCCTCTCTTTATGTCACAGCTTGCTCTTAGGGTGGCCTCATGTTCTCAGAGGTCATCATACTTCTGAAGATCCTAGCTCACTTCCGTGGAGCTCCTTCTGGCTTTTAGAGTCTTTGCAAAAGGTTTCCATGTTATCTTCATAATAGCCCAGTAAGCCAGATTCTAGTCTCACTATTAGATGAAGAATGGCAATTTTGGTAGTACATTTCTTACCCAGCATCACATTTCATCTTCGGAGTATCCAAACCCTGTAGTGATTGATTACCTTTGTTCTGTTGACCACTGGAATGTTGTACATGGATTAGTCTGGACCAGAGTTGCCTTGAGTTGATACAGCAAGCTGGCTATTTGCTATAGCTGGCATAGAGATGTTTAACAGGCTTACTCACCAGGGGAGCAGAGATTTTATTAGGAAAACAGGATTTTATCTGAGCGTATTTAT
Organism: Bison bison bison; assembly: GCF_000754665.1. NCBI lineage: Eukaryota > Metazoa > Chordata > Mammalia > Artiodactyla > Bovidae > Bison > Bison bison. The sequence continues at coordinate 16,028,379 of NW_011494876.1, read as the reverse complement.
CTGTGGAAGCAGACCATTTAGTAGCTGATTAACCTGTAGAAAAACAGATGAAAGTGTGTGACTCTTTGTCCCAAACAGTCTTAACATCAGGGTTGTGTGGGGTGGGAATCAGATCAGAAGGCCTGACTTCAGGGACTTCCTTGGTGGTCCAGTGGTTAAGACTTCCTTCACCTTCCAATGCAGGGGGTGTGGATTGGATCCCTGGTTGGGGAGCTAAGTTCCCACATGCCTTGTGGCCAGAAAACCAAAACAGAAAACAGAAGCAATATTGTAACAAATTCAATGAAGACTTTAAAAGTGGTCTACATGAAAAAAAAAAAAATCTTAAAGCTTGACTTCACTCCTGGAGCTTTGGTTTCCCTATGTGTAAAACAGGATTGAAAAGCCTTTACAGTAAAGGAGTTTTTTTCACACCGTTAAAATAACAATGTATAAATGTATAGGAAAGGGAGGAAAAAAAAAAACTCTGGTGGTTCCTACCACCAGTGTACTTGTACATCATTTTCTGCATTCGTCAACAAGTATCCATGTCACATAGGCACACAGACATTTTAGACAGACCTGAAATCATATTTTTTAACCTTTTTTCATTCACTGTACTTTTGAGTTTTTCTCCTTTGTTATTTAAGTATTCTTTGGGAGTGTAACCTTTAATGGCTGCCCAGTATTCTTGGGTATGTGAGGAACATTTCAGATCTTGGTCCCAAGGAGCCTTGTTGGGGTGACCTCCAAGTCATATCCATCAACATTGCTATCAGCCACAGTAGCACTCGCTCACCTCTTCCCAGGTGCCCTGCCTCTGTTCTTAACCCCTCAGTCTGTTCTCCATACCAAGGCAAGAGACATCTTTGTAAAGTTCGAGTCTGCTCAGAACAGACCTCCCAAGCCCCCTGCACTTAGGATTAAGCCCTGTTTGATCTGGCTTCTGGCTCCTCTCTCCCCTTGCCCTTTGCATGCCATGTCTCAGCAGAGCAGCCCCTTTCTGCCCCACAGATACGCCAAGCTCAGGACCCACCCCAGGCCTCTGGCTCATTTTCTCTTCTGTCAGCATGGGTACAGCCGCCTCTTTCAGGCTCAGTTTTAGCATTGGAGCCCTTTTCCTCCACCCTGACGCAGGCAGATTTCTCAGGTCCTGTGGGGAGAGGTCCCACAGAAGCCAGCTTTGCCTTCGCTGGGCAGATCTGAAGCTGTTCCAAGTAGGCCATAGTATAAGTGACCTTCCTGACTTCCCTCAGGATTGGCGCCGGCTCCCTAAGGGCACCTGTCCTCTGAGTTGAGTGAGTGTAGGGATGGCTGAGGGCTTTCCAGGTGGCGCTAGTGGTAAAGAACCTGCCTGCCAAATGCAGGAGACGTGAGACGTGGGTTCAGACCCTGGGTCGGGAAGATCCGTTGGAGGAGGGCATGGCAACCCACTCCAGTATTCTGGCCTGGAGAATTCCATGGACAGAGGACCCTGGCAGGCTACAGTCCTTGGGGTCGCAAAGAGTCGGACACGACTGAAGTGACTGAGCATGCACACAAGCAGGAACAGCTGAGGAAGGTGATTATATGACAAGACCTTCCAACCTCTCCTCTCTGGAGTGGTCAGAAGTCTTTGCATCTCACAGAACGATTGGGCTGCCCCTCTGGGGCCCCCCTCGGATGTTTCATTTTGGTAGTGCCCTCGAGGATGGCTTTTCATCCCTGCTTCCCTTCAGTCTCCTTGTCTGGAGACAATGTGGAATTTCTCCCAGCCCAAGATGTCGGCAGACTGGGAGCAGCCCTTCCTGGGACTGTGCTCTCAGCCGTTGGCATCGGCCCCCAATTGTTCCCCGCAGAACAATGGCCACTCTTTTTGGCCAGGAAGGGGAGCTCATGAAAGGAGCATTTCTTTGGATGCTTGAGAGCTTTGCGGCCACCCCGCCTGCGTGAGATGAACTGCAGTTTCTTCCTGCCTCAAGTGGGTGTTCCCTGGCTCTGAATGGCTCCCTTGTGAACGGGGCACACCGGGAAATGCGGGTTGGCGAAGGCAGGCATCCTTGGGGGTGGGTCGTCAGAATGGCATTTGCCCAGACACATCAGCTCAAATACTTACTGGATATATAGGCTTCTATGTTTTAGGGGGGAAAAAAAATTACTGATGATGACTGAAAGAACATGACAGAGTGAAAATGGTTGATCTCAGGGCTTGGGATTGATGGACTGATTCTGAGAATTTACTAGTGGCTATAATTATGCTCAGCTGTCCCTTAGTTTGGGGGGAAAATGATGAATTTTTTTTTTTTTTAGATGAGAACAGTTAACATCAGGTAAAATGCTTCATAATTCAGACCAGAGGGGCACCGATTAGGCTGGACAAGTTGTGTTCAACATACAATCCCGTGGCCTTGGCCTTTGTGGTATTGGACGTGTTCTGGTGTGAGCTTTGAATGTCACGCAGCAGGACCGATGATCGTGTTTCAGCAAAGCAAAGTGTGTCCACCCTGGTTCCTTCCCCTATGTGGGGGCAAAGCCTTGGCCCTTTGACCTCCAGCCAGAGGCTCTTCCTGTTGGCATGTGCCATCTCCCCACAGCCTAGCCATGTGACTGCCCACGTGCATCATTTGCAGAAGTTGAGCTTGGCCGCAGAGCAGATTTGTCTCATTGTCATAGTCCACGGCCAGACACAGGCTCATCCTGAACGTGAGTCAGTGCCATGGGGTGGGGTGGGGGGTGGCTCAGAAACTGGAAGCTGAGTCCATCACCCCAAACAGCACAGGAACCCACCGCACAGTTGCTTCACGTGCCAGGGGTATTGCCTGTGGTTCCCAGCCATAGACAGGTGGTCTGTAGCTTTTCTGAGGGGAGAGGGTCTGCAGGGTCCAGGAGCCAGTGACCAGGTCTGAGGGAAGGCGGGGGCTTAACCAGGGCAGGCTGCTCAGGGGCCCAAGCAGTGTGGTATCACAGGGCAGCAGTTTGTGCCTCTGTGAAATGGGCCTCTGAGAACACCCTCTGCTGGCACATCGGTTAGGTATTCAGGGAAGGGCCCAGGCCGATCCCCTGGGACTGTCCTGGCTCAAGGTGTTGGTTGGAAGGTGCCAGAGGACCCTCCAAAATGTTTGTAGTGTCAGGGACTTCTCACCAAATGAGGAGAAGTTTCTTGATTATACTTAATTCCTAAGATCCCTCTTTGCTGGCTGTCATTAGCCCCTCCAAGTGACATGAATATGAAAGTGCTCATCCATCTTTCTGGAGTCTTTGCTTGCTGTTTATAAGTCTCGTGACACCTGCATGGATAAGATACCACTTGGTGGGTTCTGAATGATAAAACTTAGGTTTCTCAGTTTAGGAGCCAGTGATCATAAGAGTTAATTAGGCCCTAGTGAGAGTCCAACTCCTCAGTTTTGTCTTTCAGTTCTGCCTAGCTCCACGGCCCGGACTGTGGGCAGATACCTGCTCTTTGATGAAGCGTGAAGTAATAGAAGCTCCTCTGCCCGTTTCTTATTGTTCTAGGTGTGGAAGGATACTGATTTGGGTTGAGAGACTCTACGTATGTTGCATGGTCTTACCTGCAACACAGGTCTTTTTTCATACTGCGTGCTTGACAGGCTACTGTGCAAGAGAAGGTACCAGATAAGCAATTGGAGAGAATGTCTGAGAACTGAACAGGAAGTCAGTTACTAGTCATTTGCTAGAGTATAGACTGAGGCGTGACCAAAACCTCTCTGTTTGGTAGTTCCCCAGTCCTTGGTTGTGCTGATTAATTGCGGGCATCACAGGGCAGGTAGTCTTTAGAACTCCTTGTGGGTCTGCTCAGGTTTTTTGATTTTGATTCAGTGATTTGATTCCAATGTTTTTGGATGTACTTTATTGGTCAAGACCTCTAAAACTGGGTGTATAGCTGTTCAAGATCTTGTTTTCCTCCGTGCCGGGCTTAACTTCCATCTCAGAAGTGTGGTCTCTCTGAGGGTTGCTGAAACCGACGAGGTTTCTGGCTCTTTCTGGGTGACCTGTGATCTGGAGCCTGTGATGTCAAGTCAGGCTTCCTCCTGCCGTTTCTGCCTCCTGTTCCCATTGCCTGAGGTCTCCTTACTCTCAGGCTGTGCCGGTATTTAATGGGGGGGGGGGGGGGGTTCC
>NW_011494876.1:16021284-16024184 GCF_000754665.1 Bison bison bison | reverse complement strand
GAGGGGGGGGGGGGGGTGAGTTTCATGTCCAGGACAGCCTGTCACCCTAAATACATGTGCTGCTGCTATGAGCACTTCACACAGAGCTCTGATTCCTGCTTCTTGCCTGCCATTCCTAGCCTAGCAGCTCTTAGGGGTTAGTCATGGCTGGCTACGGTACAGTGATGACAGAAATTTCTGTATGAGTAAACGAAGGTTTCCAAGGATAGTCAGAATCTCAAGTGCAAAAGAGCCAGGATCAGTCGCACCCATTTTAGACTTAGAGGAGGTGAGTGCTGGCTGTGGGCTGTCACTGACAGTGGGTTCTCCCCACCCCCAGGCCCCCTCGATGTTTTCATCCACTCTTAGCAAACAGGTCTTAACAGGTAAGCAAGTCCCTGAGGGTCCCCAGCCTTGGCCTGCTTCCCTTAGAGGGTCCTGGCTTCCTCTTCCTCTGGCCTCTCTGCTCTCCTTTGATGCTTTGAGTTTCTGCTTTGGGCTATGAGCAGGGAGACAAGGCCTCAGTGTCTGCTGGGTCTGAGGCCAGTTGGGCAGGACGATTGGGGAGTGGAGCCTGGACACACCCTGGACCCATTCCTGTGGCTGTGAGCCTCACAATGTGTGCTGTGTCCTCTCTCAGCCCAGAGGGGTGGGCAGGGAACCAGCACTGACAGAGTCCAGCGTGTGCCTGGCCCTGTGATCACACAAGGTTGGCATCTTCCCCCTGTTTTTAGATATGAGAAAACTGAGGCTGGATGAAGCTTTAGACTGCCTGCAGCTGGGAGTCAGCCAAGAGCTCCTGAAGATGGGGCTTCCCCTTGGGTAGGGTGTTATTATAGAGATGAGTCCTGGCTTGTCATAGGCACTGTGTCTCTGAGAAGGAACTTTCACATCCTGCTTCACCCTCAGGCCCTAAGAGGAAAAGTGGTCTGGAACTGGGAAGTTTTGAAAGCTGGGGAGGATGTCCGGAGTTCCTGTGGACTGGGCTGGGGGGTCTCCTGCTTTGTCAAGGTAGAGCAGGTGTTGCATCTCAGAGCGTTTCCTTGACTGAGGGCCCTTGAGGGGAAGGAGCAGCTGGTGGAGTCCTTGGGGACGTGGACACTGCCAGACCTTCAGGCATGTTCAGACTTCCCAGTTCAGGGACTTTCCCTAAAATGGCCTTGAAAATGTAGAGGTGCCAGCTTACCTGTGTCTTGGCTAGGTTTCTTGTGGACCTTGGATTTGTTTTGCTTCCTGTAGCCCCTCTATTAAAATGAATCAGTGCCAGCCAAAGTGCAGCCTGGATCTGATGTTTGCAGCGCCAAGACGCTCAGAGATGCATGGACTTCAGTTTGTGCACGTTAATGCCTCTCCTTCCTGTCTGAGGAGGACCCACGATGCTGGGAACTGTTTGCTTTGGTCTCTAGATATGGGAGGAACACCTGCCCTGTGGCCAGGGCTCTGGGACTCCGAGGAGCGAGAATTTGCAGATGGGAAGGCAGGTGCAGGTTGGAGTGACTTGGCTCTGTTTTTCTGACTTGGCTTACCCCACATGTCTATAAAGCTGTGGGTATACTGTAGTGAAAGAATTCATTTCCATAACCAAAATAAAGCTACACAGTCTGCTCTTCCATCGCCCAGTTTGAGATTGAGCATTATAACTTGCTTTTTGGTAAAACCTGGGGTTTTCTTTAATGTTTGTTATTTATGTTAACACATTATTAACATGTTAAAATGTTAACTTGGCATAGTTTAAAGAAGACTGGGCGTGTGGAGAATCTTGGCTAACCTGGGTTTATTCCTTGGAAATGTCTGACAGCAGAACTGTGGCTCTTGGGGTCCGCAGAACAAGAAGCGAGCAGGCAGGGCGGCTTGAGGAGGTGGGCACCCTTCTCTGTCATAGGCCGCCCTTACATAACCGAGACGGGCTTGAAAAAGCACTGGGACTGCTTGCTCGTCTGTACTGCTGGAACCCGCAGGGCTGGGCGCAGGCCTAACTGCCCGACCACTGAGGCAGGCCACTTGGCAGCCACCTGGAGCCTCTGCTGGTCTCTTGCCCCTGTTGCGTCTTCTCTACAGGCGGCTTCTGCTTGGCTGACCTCACCCAGAGCTCCGTTCTGGCCTCCCTTTCTCCTTTTTCTGTCCTGCAGGTGTGCTCTCATTCAGTGGTGGTCACTGGCATGGAGTGGGCTTAAGAGAAGTGGCCGTCGGTGGCCGGAGAGCTGGCTCTACACCCTGGCCCACCCACTGTCTTCCTCTCAGCACCGCAGTCCCTGCGCCACCCCTGGGAAACATGTCATGGTCCCTTAACTACTCCATTTGGCCTTACACCTTTGCTTCACATTTTTCGCAAATCTGGATGGTTCAGCCTTTGCTTGACATGTTTATATGTGGATGTGGCAGTTTTTGTATTTAGCATACATGAACTGAAAAATTTTAAAGCACAGGTTTTTCAGTGAAAGCAGTTGTAATAAGTATTTTTGTAGTTAAAAAGATTGTAAGGGAAGAATATATTTAGTATTTTCCATGGATTTGAAGATACCCGTGTTTACAGTAAAATAACTATACAGTTATACGGTATATATTTTACTGTATATAACTGTATACAGTAAAATATATTTCCAATATTGGTTGTGTTTGCAGTGCATGGTGAGCGATGAGATGGGTGATTCTCGATGGTACATTAATTAGGTGGAATGTGTTCACAGACCCTCGGTGAACCCAGTGGTTCAGAGAGTAGTCAGTGAAGGACAACTTCTGATAATGTTACATGTCTTCTCATGGCTTGTTTGCTGGAGGTGGGAAATCTCTTTAGAAGTGGGGTAAACTTCGGGTCTCTGATAAGGCTGATGGAATGGCGTGCCGCATGAACGTGCACCTAGAGCCCAGCTGGGAAGAGTAGGTACAAGTTCAGGGTCTCCTCCCCAATCATTTAGCCACTT
>NW_011494876.1:16017786-16021184 GCF_000754665.1 Bison bison bison | reverse complement strand
GAGGAGGAAGCCAAAAAAAAGGAGGAAGCCTGAGGAACCAGGGCCCCTGGGGAACCCAGCAGACATAGCTCTGGCCTTCCTGCCACAGGGAGAGAAGCCTGTTAGGGTGTCCCTCTCCTGAGCAGCAGTGACCATGAAGGGCAGTCCCTGGGCTGAGGCTGGCAGTGAGACATTCCGTCTGTTGGCCAGCGTGTCTCTGCACTGGACGGACAGGACAGTGGAGCTGAGTGCCTCGAGGCAGACCAGAGAGTAGGTCCCCCCTTTCTTGCACGGGGGGCAGGAGCGGGTATTTCCCAAAGGTGAGAGGAGTCAGAGGTAGGGCCTGGACAAGAGGTGAGTCTCATTTCCCTCTCGTCAGCTGACAGTGGAAGTTTTTATGGTGGCATTCCCTTGGGGGGCTTTACGTATCACCAGTCACGTCACGGTGGAAGAGGACTTCGGCCCTGAAATAAGTCTGGGAGGTGCTGCTGGGTGGAAAAGGGGATGAGTTCCTGAGGCCTGCTTCTGTGCTCCAGTCTTCCAAGGGCAGAGGTGAGCTCCGTGTATTTCCCAAATGAAGCGGACTACTGAACTCTCTCTCAGAGAGACCAGAGGTCCTTGGGATGCCTTTGGTAAACACTCTTCTTAGAGCCATTGTTTCCATTCCTCCCTCTCTGGGCATTGCAGTTTTGCTTGAGATTCGAAAAGCAGGGTTAATGGGGACATCAGCTACAGCTAACCAGATGTGCCCCACCGCACTGGAATGTAGTGTGGCATTTGTAAAATGAGTCACTTGGGGGCACTGAGCTGTCCCTGCACCCCGCAGTATTTCTGCTTCTGGGCAGGAAAGGCACTCCAGGCCAAGCGTAGGGCGTGCGCAAAGTTGTGGTGTCTGTGGAGGGCCGGGGAGAAGTCTGAGGTGAGGGTGGAAAGGAGTGCTGAGGAGGGAGAGCCTCGGGCTTGGGGCAGGCAGAGTGGGTGAGTAGGTGGCAGGCATGTCACTGCAACATTCTTGAGCTCTGTGGCACCAGTCCTGTGCCAGCACTGCCCCACTGTGTGACTCTCGGGCGAGTCATTGGCCTTCCACACTAGCCCATCTGGCGGCCCCAGTCTTTTGTGACAGGTGAAGCGGAGGTGGTTCCTCCAACAGGAATTCTGAATTGTACCTCAGGCCTGCCCCACAGGCTAGGCCCCTGTTAACTGTTGTGGTCACGTTATGCAGTGAGCGTAGCGACTAACTCACACTGATGTCTCTCGTAGGTATCAGCCGCGGGGAAGGAGGCCTTACCATCCTGGCTGCACTGGGACCCGCAGAGCCACACCCTGGAGGGTCTCCCCCTTGACACCGATAAGGGGGTGCATTACATTTCAGTCAGCGCTGCACGACTGGGGGCCAACGGGAGCCACGTCCCCCAGACTTCCAGCGTGTTCTCTATCGAGGTCTACCCTGAAGACCACAGCGAGCCGCAGTCGCTGCGGGCGGCCTCACCGGACCCCGGCGAGGTGGTGTCCTCGGTCTGTGCTGCTGATGAGCCTGTGACCGTCCTGACAGTCATTCTGGACGCTGACCTCACCAAGATGACCCCAAAGCAAAGGATCGACCTGCTGTGCCGGATGCGGGGCTTCTCTGAAGTTGAGCCGCACAACATGAAGCTGGTACCCGTGGTGAACAACAGACTGTTTGACATGTCGGCTTTCATGGCAGGCCCAGGCAACGCAAAGAAGGTGGTGGAGAACGGGGCCCTGCTCTCCTGGAAGCTGGGCTGCGCCCTGAACCAGAACAGTGTGCCTGACATTCGTGGTGTGGAGGTCCCTGCCAGGGAGGGCGCCATGTCTGCGCAGCTCGGCTACCCTGTGGTGGGCTGGCACATCGCCAACAAGAAACCCCCTCTGCCCAAACGCATCCGGAGGCAGATCCATGCCACGCCCACACCTGTCACGGCCATTGGGCCCCCCACCACGGCCATCCAGGAGCCACCGTCCAGAATTGTGCCCACCCCCACGTCTCCAGCCATTGCTCCTCCAACAGAGACCATGGCTCCTCCGGTCAGGGACCCTGTTCCCGGGAAGCCCACAGTCACCATTCGGACTCGAGGTGCCATTATTCAGACCCCAACCCTTGGCCCCATCCAGCCCACTCGGGTGTCAGAAGCTGGCACCACAGTTCCCAGCCAGATCCGCCCAACAATGACCATTCCTGGTTACGTGGAGCCCACAGCAGTCATCACCCCTCCTACGACGACCACCAAGAAGCCACGAGTGTCCACGCCCAGACCAGCCACACCTTCTACTGACTCCTCTACCACCACTACTCGAAGGCCAACCAAGAAGCCGCGGACATCCCGACCGGTGCCCCGGGTCACCACCAAGGCACCCATCACCAGACTGGAAACCGCCTCCCCGCCGACGCGCATCCGCACCACCACCAGCGGGGTACCCCATGGAGGGGAACCCAACCAGCGTCCAGAGCTCAAGAACCACATCGACAGGGTGGACGCCTGGGTCGGCACCTACTTTGAGGTAAAGATCCCATCGGATACCTTCTACGACAACGAGGACACCACCACTGATAAGCTGAAGTTGACCCTGAAGCTTCGGGAGCAGCAGCTGGTAGGCGAGAAGTCGTGGGTGCAGTTCAACAGCAACAGCCAGCTCATGTATGGCCTGCCAGACAGCAGCCACGTGGGCAAGCACGAGTACTTCATGCACGCCACGGACAAGGGGGGCCTGTCGGCGGTGGACGCCTTTGAGATTCATGTCCACAGGCGCCCGCAAGGGGACAAGGCTCCTGCACGCTTCAAGGCTAAGTTGACAGGTGACCCTGCAGCCGTGACGAACGACATTCACAAGAAGATTGCCCTGGTGAAGAAGCTGGCCTTTGCCTTCGGGGACCGCAACTGCAGTACCATCACCCTGCAGAACATCACCCGGGGCTCCATTGTGGTGGAGTGGACCAACAATACCCTGCCCCTGGAGCCCTGCCCCAAGGAGCAGATCACGGCGCTGAGCCGGAGGATCGCTGAGGATGACGGGAAGCCTCGAGGCGCCTTCGTCAACGCACTGGAGCCTGACTTCCAGGCCATGAGCATCACAGTGACGGGCTCTGGCAGCTGCCGGCATCTCCAGTTTGTCCCAGTGGCGCCGCCCATGAGGGTGCCCTCGGAGGCACCAGCCACGGAGGTGCCAGACCGGGACCCCGAGAAGAGCAGCGAGGACGATGTGTACTTGCACACGGTCATCCCGGCCGTGGTGGTGGCGGCCATCCTGCTCATCGCGGGCATCATTGCCATGATCTGCTACCGCAAGAAGCGGAAGGGCAAGCTCACCCTGGAGGACCAAGCCACCTTCATCAAGAAGGGGGTGCCCATCATCTTTGCGGACGAGCTGGACGACTCCAAGCCCCCGCCCTCCTCCAGCAT
>NW_011494876.1:16016923-16017686 GCF_000754665.1 Bison bison bison | reverse complement strand
AGCTCCCCTCCCCCCTCCCGAGTACCCCAACCAGAGCGTGCCCGAGACCACTCCCCTGAACCAGGACACCGTGGGAGAGTATGCGCCCCTGCGGGATGAGGATCCCAGCGCGCCGCCCTACCAGCCCCCGCCGCCCTTCACAGCCCCCATGGAGGGCAAGGGCTCCCGGCCCAAGAACATGACCCCCTACCGGTCGCCCCCTCCCTACGTGCCCCCTTAACCCACAAGCGCCTGGGTGGAGGTAGGGGTAGGGCAGGGCCCTGGAGACAACACGGTGTTGTCTGTGGAGGCCGGTGGCCTGCAGACCAGCGCCCACTGGGAGCCGACACCTGACCTAGCACACACGGATACACACACGGGGCCTGGACAAGCCCGCCCTCTCCGGTCCTCCTAAACCCCAAAGCCGCTGGAGAGACTTTGGGGACATTTTTTTTTCCTTTTAATTTTTGCCTAACAGCTTCTTGTTTGTTCATAGAAAATCCTTCGCTGCGTTTTTTGAAGGCTGGCTGGCTCTGAAAGCACCGTTTGGAGTAGAGGAAGATGGAGGGAGCGAGGAACCGTGAATGAACTCGCAGGCAGTGCTGGGCGGCCTCCCGGCGGCTCTCTGCGTTTTGCCTTTAACACTAACTGTACTGTTTTTTTCTATTCACGTGTGTCTAGCTGCAGGATGTAACATGGAAAACAGTAGCTAAAGATTAAATTCAAAGGACTTTCAGACGTTAAGGTTAAGTTTTTACATTTAATCTGCTGTTTACCTAAACTT
>NW_011494876.1:16005579-16016823 GCF_000754665.1 Bison bison bison | reverse complement strand
CTAAACTTGTATGTATCATTTGGGGGTGGGTATGGGAAATTGCTTTGCTAAAAATAAGCTCCCAGGGTGTTTCAAACTTAGAGAAGACCAAGGGACAGTATTTTTTATCAAAGGAATCCTATTTTTTCACACTACGTAAACTTGGTTGCTCTGATACCCCAGAGAGCCCGCCTGGGGGCCTCCTGGCCCTGGCTCAGGGGCCAGGGCCCTGGTGCTGGGCTTGCTGTCCCACCGTTGCCAGGGGCTGGAAGCTGGAGGGGGCCTCTTAGGCCAAGGACATCCACACCCCCCACCCCATGCACGCTAGTGGCCCACCACCAAGGGGTCTTCATTTCCATGGAAAGGGGACTCCGAGAGGCGGCGGTGGCCGTGGCCCCCAACCTAGGTGCTCCAGGGTGGGCCAGCTGCTCGTGGGGACGGCTGGGGAGGTCGAGGAACTCGACCACATCAATCTGTTTTCTTTTATCCTTCTTCTGTGTGTGTTTTTTTTCTCCCCCCACCCCCACCCGCCCCAAGGAATATCATGGTTTCTGAAACACTCAGTGGGGGACATTTTGGTGAAGATGCAATATTTTTATGTCATGTGATGCTCTTTCCTCACTTGACCCTGGCCACTTTGTCCCAATAGTCCACAGCCCCACCCTGACCCACGTCACCCCTCTTCTCTGGCGCTCCAGTCCCAGGCCTCGGGCCTGAACAGCTGGGCAAGGTCTGGTGGCTGGGGAGGAGTGCCAGCAATAGTTCATAGTAAAAAAATCTGTGGGCTCTCAAAGCTAATTTTTTACTAAAGTTTTTATACAGCCTCAAATTGTTTTATTAAAAAAAAAGATTAAAAACGGTGATGCTTAACAGCAGTTTGTACAAGCTCTTAGTGTTGATTCCATGGGACTGACAGCTTTGCTCATTTTGATTTTTTTCCCCCCCTTCTTTTCCTAATGGTTTAAATTCCAGAATTACACTGGGGCTCCTTTTGCCTTTTTTAGCAGAACGTCCGTCCATCCATCCGCATCTCTGTCCCGTGACTCAGGGGCACCCACTCAGCTTTGATTCTCCTCCTTTGGAAGAAACTGTTTTGAGCAGGACTTCTTGATGTCTGAGAGTTATTTTGGGTACCTTTTAGGGAGGAATGCCTTTTGCAATAATGTGTCCCTTCTGTGATCAAGGGCAGGTGGGTGGACCCAGGCTCCCTGTGCACATCAAGCAGCCACTTCTAAGCCATATTGACCGTTTTGCAGAGGATTCGCGTGTGCTGCCTCAGGACGGGAGGGATGGTCAGAGTGGAGGGGTCTTCACCCTGCCCTTCTCTGGAGGGTGTTCCCCTTTGCACCTCCTCCAACAGGGCCCAGCCTCTTTCTCCTGCCTGGCCCGCCGGTGGGGTGAGCGGTGCCCCTGGTGGCTGGAGCCTGTAGTGAGGGCTCATTGGACCTGTGGTGACTGGCCCTTGTGCCTCCATGTCCTGATCCAAGCTGGAGTTCCCCCAGTGCCCCAGAGTCAGGAGCACAAGCTGGATCTGACCTGGTGGGATGATTTTTTTTTGATGACCTCGCCAAAAAATAAACAATTTCCAGTGTTCCAGGTGAGGGCTTTGAAAGGCCTTCCAAATAAGCTCCGTTGCCCCTAGCAACCCCACCATTGGGCATTGCCACGCAGAGACGTGGCTGGCCCAGAATGGCCTGTTGCCATGGCAACAGGAGGCAGTGGGGCAGTGAACAGAATAACAACAGCAACAATGCCCTTGCAGGCAGCCTCCTCCCCTGAGCGCCTGGCTGGCTATGGTCTTTGGACTCTGTGAGACAGAGAGCCAATCTCACATTCAAGTGTTCACCAACCACTGACGTGTTTTTATTTCCTTCTATATGATTTTAAGATGTGTTTTCTGCATTCTGTATAGAAACATATCGAACTAAATAAAAGCAGTGTCTTTATTACAATGCTGTTGCCTCCAAGCATCTATTTCCCTGGCCCCTACACGACTTGAGTGTAGGGTGGGACTGGAGTCCATGTGGCAGAGGCAAAGAGGGGGCCCGGCTAGGCCCACTCCGAGGTGGCCTTTGAGCAGCTGTCCAGATAGCCTTCACATCCTTACCATTTCTGTGCCTCTGAGAGGGGTGGTGGTTGGCACTGGGAGTTTTGGCAACCAGTGAGCCCTCCCTAGCACCTCCTCTGCCTAAACCAGCGGAGACATAGCTTGTGCGTCAGTTTCCTCATCTGTAGTTGGGTGGGGGGAAGAATAGGCAGGAAAACCCAGTGAGACTGGGTGGGAGGGGAGGATGGTGCAAGAGGTCTTATAGAGGAGGTCTGCCCCAGAGTGGGTCCCAGGCAGGGGTCTATCAGGCTGGGCCCCTTGCCCACCACCTTGTGGAGTTGAGGCTGGCCAAACCTCCCAGGGAGTCTCCAGGCAGTTTGGCCTTGGCCTTGAGTGGGGAGAAGGGGAGGGTGGTTTCTGGTCAGGCTGTTCTGCCCTCTTTGGGCCTATGGTTATAGTTTCTGGGGGTCTGCCCCCTAAGTGCCCTGCCAGGGGTGGACAGGCCAGCTGGGTAGGCTTAGTATGACTTAGTGCCCAGGAAGGGCCGGGTTGTCTGAGGACACTGCCCAAGGCGTGGGAGGCAGGGGATACAGCAGCTGTGTCTTCAGAGGCAGGATCAGGGGGCCTTGGTCACGGAACAACTGGTGCCCCTTCTGGGCCCCCCCCTACCGCCACAGGGCCCTCACCACCTACAGCCCCCAGGCTGCTGCTCTGCTCAGAACCTTCAAGACCAGTGCTGAGACTGGTCGTATGTTGCAGCTAGAACTCAGTCCCAGAGCAGGGAGTTGAAGGTCAGACAACTACTTGGAGGAGGAAAGTGAAAGTGTTAGTTGCTCAGTTGTGTCCGACTCTGTGACCCTAGGGAATGTAGCCCGCCAGGCTCCTCCATCCATGGAACTGTCCAGGCAAGAATACTGGAGTGGGTTGCCATTTCCTTCTCCAGGGGATCTTCCCAACTCAGGGACTAAACCCAGGTCTCCTGCACTGCAGGCAGATTCTTTACCTTCTGAGCCACCACTGCCTCATACTAAATACCACACTGATAAATTCCAGGAAAAGCTGTCCCCAGGAAAGAGTTCAGACACACATATACCTCACCCCAGGACCCAGCAGCAGGGACCTAGGAAATGACCCTGCCCTTTGCTCTCTTGGCCTCAGGAAGTTCTGCTTAATGTTTAACCTAAAGCCACTGGATTAAGTGGACTCACTCTTGAACTCGAGGAAAGGGATTTCTGGTTTCAGCCAAGAACAGTAAGATAGTGGGGTGGGCGCTGGAGAACCCACAAGTTTCTCCTGCCTCAGCCCTGCCTTTCTCTCCTTTAGGGATGTCTGATCTTGGCCTGGCGGGGCCCTACCCCACCGTACTCCTGCCAGATCTCTGTGGCTTCACCTTGGTGGGGACAGGGACCATCTACTCACATTTTTTTTTCAAGCTAGAGCGGGTGGTGTAGGGCAGAGGCAGGAAAAAAAAAAAGGATATAGTAAGGGAGAGGGAGCTGTCTGACCTACAGAAATCTGCCTTCCCCTCTGCCTCTGACCCAGGGCAAGTTCCCAGGATCCGTCAGGCCTGGCTTCCCCATCTGTGAGATAGGACGGTGCTGGTCTCCAAGGGATTCTGAGAAATCCTGGGAACCGTGGGGTGGAGTCGGGATAACAAGTCACCCCCAGTGCATCTGTCTCTAGAAAGGGCAGGGAATCTAAGCAAGGCTAGAAGACTCTTCCATCTCTCCCGGTGTAAAGGCAGTGCCTCAGGCCAGGCCTGGGTCCTGGCGTTGGCTGCAGAATACTAGGGTGTCTAAGAGCTCCTAAGAGCCAGCCTTGTCTAGAACATCACCACTTTGGTGAGGATTGGAGGCTCCCCGTGACTCACCTTGCTCCTCACAGGCAGAAAAGTCTACAAGAGACCTTTCTCTGGCTCCTCTAAAGCATGGAAAGCCCCACTCAGGCCCCACTCACCTTTCAAAGGTGCGCTTCATTTCTCTCTATTACTGTATCTTAAAAATACAGACCAGTTAAAGTTTTTAAGCTAACACTTCCTGCTATGCTTCCCTTCTCAATCCACCATCTTGAAGGCAAGGTCCAGGTACCGTGGCCAGTGCAAAACAGATTCAATTCTAAGTAGGGTTTTTTTTTTTTTCCCCCAGATTGGAAAATTTTGTTCCTATGGTAGAGCAGCAACAAATTATCTGAAGCCCCGTCCCCTCACCCCAAGAGATAGGGGCCCCCTTTTCCTTATGAGGAGGCTAGCAGACCCAGAGAAGGTAGGCAAGAGATTCAAAGTGAGGGTTTCCATCCGCTGGGAGTGGGGCACTCCTGCACCTGCAGGCAGATGGAGGCCTGGCCACTGGGGCCCTCGCTACCTGCTCTGCCCTCAGTTTCGGTGGTGGTGACCCTAGAATCACAGCTGAGAGGGGGCGAAGTTGGTCTATTTGTGTCCCTGTGAAGACTCCGTGTGTCCAGGAGGTGTCCCTGGGTGGTTTCTGGGCGGTCGGAGGGGCAGCTCTCGACCTTGGTAGTGATTTAGGTGTGTCCCGTGTGAGCCCCGCAGAGAGCCAACTGCCAGGCCCTCTGGGCCAAAGAGGAGGGACAGTGTCCACTGGCTCCCAGGAGGTGGCGCCACAGGCTGGAGTAAGCCTGACAGCAATGGGCAAACAGACTGTGGGCGGGGTTAAGTCACAGCTGGTCCGGGGAGAGTCTGGGAGCTGCGAGAGGCTGGCTGTGGGAGGGTGGAACCCCGCCTAGGGCTGGGCCAAGACGGCCAGGGACTGGACTGAGGTCTTGAGGAGGGCTAAGGCGATAGGTAGGGCCTAACCCCGAGGGTACTCTTGTCTTGTGTCCTCCTCGTGGCGTTGCAGCCCCAGGTCATAGAGGGCAAAGCCCAGGTTTGGGATTTGCCAAAATGGCTGGGAATTGGGCCGAGTCAGTCTGCTCCTTTTTCAGGGATCACACCCTATTTCCCTTGGCACCTCTGTTGCACAAGGTCAGGAGAAAGAAAGGTGAGGAAAGGGGCTGGCTCCAGCCCACAATGGCAGGGGTGGGGAGGTCCTGTGGGAGGTGGCAGCAGCTTGTCCCTGGGTGTGCCTGGGGGAGAGGACCAGCTTGGTCCTGAATGCACTCGCCCTCAGGGAACACGTGCCTGGGCTTGGTGGATGCGGAAGAGGGTGGAGTCCTCCTCTTGTTTGAGGAGCACAAGGTGTACATGTGTGTAATGGGGAGGCCAGCTCTGCATCCCTATGTCCACTACAGCGATTAGAGTGCAAATGAGAGATGGAGGAGCATGCGCTGTGACCCCAGTGGCTCTGACTCAGCAGCCACTGTGCCTCCCGAGGCCAGCCCTGTGTCCCAGGTCTCTCCTCAGAGAGGCCTTGGGCCAGGTAGGGCTAAGAGAGGGACACAGCTACCCCGTGAGCCCCAGGAAGATATCTGGAGCAGATCTGGGGCTGAGGGGGAGGGCTTGGTTGAAATGAGCAGAGACTGGGGGAGGGAAGGCTCAGTGGCAAGTGGAGGCTGTCTCTTGTTCAGCCTTGCTAGGAATTCCTCAGACTGCATTATTAGCTTCTGGTCAGAAAGGCTACCACCTGGGAGAGCTGATGCCCATGCCGGGTCTGCCAACTGGGGGAGTTATCAGTACATAACTAGCGGTGGTAACCCAGATGCTTCTGTACAACTGACACCTGCTGCTCCCCACCCCAGAATCTGGGGAGACCTGCATGTGACTTCAGCCCTCGCCTGGTCGAGTCTGCTTTGGCCACACTCAGGGCTACAGGGGATACCAGCAGTCCCTGCACAGAGGGCCAGCCGTCAGGGCCTCCAGAATCAGGGCCTGGTTTGAGCAGCAGGCAAAGGCCAGACTTGGAGACTGCAGCTTCAGTGAGGGTAGTGTGGGCTCAACGGTCTTAGTTTCTGCTGCATCCCTGGGGCCTAGTGTGATGCTGTCTTTGTCCTAGGGCTCGAAAGTGCCAAACTGAACTGAAATTTAAATTTAACTACATTGAATTTAGTGAAATTGAAATCATCCATCCTGGAAGAGGCCTAAGGGACTGTGGACCTTTCTACTTGTCAAAAGGGTTTTGTTTCACTGACCTGCACTTTTCTATTTTTCCTGGAAGGCAGGAACTGTTCCAGTGACTCCTGAAAGCTTCCTGGACAAACCAACCCTATGTTAATCCACTCTGACCAGGAAAAGGCAAGCTCAGTGCAGAGCATAGCTATGTCCCATGAAATCCCTGGTGGTAAAGGGTAATTCTCAGTAATGGGCTTGGATTTGCAGTAGGAGAGCCACAGAGTCTCATGAGATAGGGTTCCCTTTAAAAGACTTCCCTGAAGACTGTGGAACTGAGTCTGATGAAGGGGCTGAGCTAACTGTCCCTTTCCTGTGAAGTGTCCTGTCCAAGTCATGTCTGAACCTCTGTTGCTTGGACTAGGCACATGGGCTCATCAGGAGAGGGCATAGAGACATGACTTGCCACCTGGGTCTGTTCCCCACCCTTTACCTCCTCACCTGTGGGACAGAGGTAGGTGGAGGCAACTCCATGGAAACTAGAATCCTAGTGGGAAGGATTGCAATGGGGATTGAGATAGTATTTTCTATAGTTTACAGGAAACCGTTTATGTGCTTGTCTCTCCCATTCTGCAAACTGAACTCCTTGAGGGAAGGTCCCTTAGTCTTCACTGGGCCTGGTACTGAGTAAATACTGGCTTGGCACTGGCTGAAGGAGGATGAGTATGCGGGTATGCATGAATGAGATCCACAAACCCAGCCTGGAGGCTTGTCTGAGGGAAGGCAGAGGGACAAGGAAAAGCAGCGTGTTTTGACTTGGGCACTTACAACTTGGAGAAAGCATGTCTTCGTTATTTTTTTCTTGTCACAACAAGCCTTTGGAAGCACATAACTCTAATAGCAATGGAGCTTAATGAGCTTTCTCGGGAGCACTGCATGGGCGGTGGGGCTAGGTTGGTGATAAACATTTCTGATCATTTTTTTTTCCCCTGGATCTTTTCACAGAATGCAAGTAAAGATTCGCATAGTGCAACAGGAAAGGAATTAGGCAGACAAGGCCTCCAGCAAGTTCTATACCTTTCAGTTTTGCTCCCTTTTCCTACTCTACCCAAGGCATGGCTCATCTGAAGAACCTAGTACACAAGCAAAAGTGTCCTGGCCAGCCCGGATGGGCTGCTGAGCAGGACACAGATCCATCGAGTTTCTCATTTGTAGCCTCATATCAGCCTGCCGCTTGCTTGGGGAGCTGCCTTATTGCTCGTGTTGGTGGGTGGTGCTGACAAACCTCAGCCAGGAGGGAAACCTTCTGTTTCTTCGCGCTTCCTTCCTTCCTTCCTCTTCAGTTCTGTTTTTCCATCCCGGTGGAGGAATGCAGACAGGGATCCAGATTCCTGAGTGGCTTCTCCCTGGGAGGTGAGACAGGCCTCAGCAGCACTACAACAAAACAGAAGAGCAGAGAGGTCAGGAGACCCCAGGAGCTGGCTCTCCCAGTCTTTCAGGAACAGTCCACAGCCTGTGGCACCATGCCATCCAGAACTGTCCTCAGCCATCCATCCTCATTCCCTCCCACCTCCATGCTCTCTGCCTCCCCTTCTTGCTGGCAAAGTTTGTCATTCCTTGTCACCACTGTCGGCATCTTCATCTTTGACTCCTGAGCCTCCCTGTGGAGGTCACCATGCTGAAAGTAGCGGCCTGGGGTAAACTGGGCTCTGTGGGGAAGCAGGAAAGCCTCAGAGTTTGCACACTGCCCCTCCTGTGCCTAGGCTCGCCTGCATGGTGCCTCACCCATGGCCCAGCTGGCATCCAGGTGCAGGTCCCAAGGCTTTGCATCTCTTCATGCTTTCAAGATTTGCCTCCCAATGACTAATCATTTCCACAAACTCCAGCAGCAAGCTGGCTCTGAATAGGCCTTTTTCTACCTGGATAGATGTTTTTTCCCCCCAGTTACATTTTCCTTCTGGTCTTTTATGAGTGTTTGAGAGAACAGGCTGGAGAAATCAGTGGACGTGTGTCCATCCATCAGTTCTATTTTGGCATGTAGACTGATTCTCCTCCTATCTGGGCTTTCTCCAAAACGACCTCTGTGGGTCATATGTCACATTGAAGTGGGAAGAAAATACCTTTGGCAAGTGAAGTTTAGGGGGCTTGGAAACTTCTGTAGGGGCTCCAGGTCCATCCTGTCTCTGGCTGGGCAGCAGCTGAACCCAGGAGGAAATGGTACCAGACATCCCAACTGCTGGTTTGTATAAACTTAGAGATTTGTGCATTCACTTGTCATGAAGTCAAACCTAGTGAATTCTTCTAGTTAGTATAGGTAGCTCATCTATGACTCCTCCAGCAGGAGACACTTTGGGCACAACCTCAGCACCGTCCCTGTTATTCATGAAGTGAATAACCCATGTGCAGTGATGCAGGAGCTAAATTCAAAGGTCCCTCTGGGGTCCTTTTAGCCTGGTGGTTGGTGAAGCCCTTGGAAGTGCCAGTGAGAGAAATGCCTGGAGCTGCCTAGAGAACTCAGCCCAACCAGCAACCCCGAAGCCCTGCTGAAGGCCAACCCAGGGAATAGGACAAGCCAGACAATGTCCTGCTCTTGAAGAGCCCCTACTAAGTCAGAAGGAAGGAAAGAACTCCTGGAACAGTGAATAAAAACCAGAGACTGAGTCAGAGCCCCAAACCACCAGAGACCAGCGGCATCCCTTGGTCAGCAGGAGTCCCTGGGCCAAATGTGAGGGATGGATGTGGACACAGCAGGCGTGTTCCTGCGGATGTTTCTCGGAGGAAGTGAGATTGACAGTTGGAAAGGAGGACAGGGGAACCACTAACTCACACTTCCAGGTCTCCACTGCACTGTGTTCTTTGTTACCAAGGTAGCAGAGACCCTGGAGGTCTGCTAACAGCCAACAATCGACTCTGACGAGGGCAACTCCCCAGGTCCACTGCCCAGGTAGGGCTAATTACCCCCACTGGAACCAGGGGCACGTTGATTTAAATCTATGGGAAGCCATAGCTCTTATGGCTTTTACAAAAACAAACATCCTTTTCTCCCCTACTTTCAAGCAGTCTAGCCCACACTGACTTGTGTCTGTGAAGCCGGAAGGGCCTGGGTCAGACCAAGGTCAGGTCACTGGCCTGCTCATAGTGCCTGTGTTCATGTTCTTTCCCGGGAGAAAAGGTGTGGCACAAAATCTCCAAATCCCAGACCATCCACCAGAGAAACAACTAATAATAAATTTGGTTATGTGTACACCAGGCCCTTGTTCTTGTGTTTTATTTGTATCAGCCACTCCACTCTCACAATCCCTCACATTAGAGGGGGCTAGTATTATAACTTTGCAGGTTAGGACATGGAGGCTTGGTGAGTTTAAGTCAGTTGCCAAGGTCCCATCTGGGAAGTGGCAGGGCTGAGGTGTGGATCCTTGAGGAGCCTAGATACACATACTCACCAGACACAAAGATGATTGAAACATAGGAGGAAACACAGTGAAGATCATCATAACATGGGCAGAGAGGCTCTCGTTATTCCAGGCAGTCAGAGTCAGGTAGTCAAGTCAGCAATCCAGGCTTCATGGAAACTCCATCTGAGAGGTCATAGGGAGCGGATCAGTGTGCGTGGGAAGGCCCAGCTAAGGTCTGTCCATCTGGTTATCAGTTCATAGGGATCCCTGGATTATTCCAGGTCAGGTTAGAACTGCTGACATCCCATTTGATATATTCTCCATCATTAGGTTTCCCTGGTGGTTCAGACAGTAAAGAATCTGCCTGCAAAGCAGGAGACCTGGGTTCAGTCCTTGGGTTGGGAAGATCCCCTGGAGAAGGGGATGAAGTGGGGTATGGCAACCCACTCCAGTATTCTTGCCTGGAGAATCCTATGGGCAGAGGAGCCTGGCACACTACAGTCCATGGGTCACAAAGAGTTGGACATGACTGAGCAACTAACACTTTCACTTTTCACTTCCATCATTAGGAGAATTAGATGAGTTTGTAAAATAGGTCCAAGTTTACTTAAGTTCCTCTACACAGCTGTGATTTATGAAGCCAGGAATAGTTTGGAATATCTTTTAAGAAATAATCTCCCTCAGGAAAACCCAGGTTTGTGTGAGAAGCGAGAAGTCAGAGTAGTATGCAAACACTGAAGTCTGTAAAAGTGAGGTACGGGAAAAGTAATTGGTAAGCTCTCAGGTCCATGCAGAGGCAGCCTGCAGTCCTTCATCTGACAGTCCATGGGAACCACAGTTCAAAATTTCCAAGAAGTATCAACTCTCCCCACTACCCATCCCCAAGGTCACTGTTCCAGGGCCTACTGAGGCAGCATTCCATCTGGCTTCAGGCCAACCCTGACACACCGTCCACCTTTCCCAGGGACACTTTTTGAGGTTCCCATCTCCCGGGACTAAGCCTGGACCTGAATCCCAGATGGTTGCACCGTGCCACTTGTATAACGTCTTCACTCCCCAGCTAGCCTTTGAGAACCTCATGCTGCTGCTGCTGCTAAGTCTCTTCAGTCGTGTCTGACTCTGTGCGACCCCATAGACGACAGCCCACCAGGCTCCCCCGTCCCTGGGATTCTCCAGGCAAGAACACTGGAGTGGGTTGCCATTTCATGAAAGTGAAAAGTGAAAGTGAAGTCGCTCAGTCGTGTCCGACTCCTCATAACCAGCCCCATATCTCAGCATCCTTTAAAATCTCCATCCTTCCATGACATTGCGCCTCTGAAAACTCTTCGTTCATTAGCGTTTCCAAATCTTAAACATCCTTTAACGCCACACTCGGCGTCCCCTCTCTGAGGCCAGTTCCCACAAAGTCTGCCAAAAGCTGGGACGTGGAAGTTACCCAAATGAGAGCTCCCACGCCCAAGTTCCCCGAGTCAGAAAGCGCCACTGACTCCAGGACAGGGCACGGAGTGACGCCCCCACGGACCCATCTCGTTGTCCATGTCCCTCCAATCCTGGTTAGGCGGGACGCTCCTACCAACCCTCGCGGCACACGCCTGGTAGTACCCGCCGGCCGCGTCGGCCTCGGAGGGCGCATGCGCCGGCGCCGGCGGCTGTATCCCGGCGATCCAGCTTCAGGCTCGTGGACTAAAGTCTTCAGAGGCCGGCGGGAGCGCGCGCACGCGTGGAGGTGCGGGGGGGGGGGCGGGGGCGTGTGCAGAGAGGGGCACGCGAGCCGCGCATGCGCAGTGGCAGGCGGCGGCGCTAGCCGAGCTGGGAGATGGCGG
>NW_011494876.1:15996631-16005205 GCF_000754665.1 Bison bison bison | reverse complement strand
GCGGAGGCCAGTGCTGGGGCCCACGACCCTGCGGTCTAGTCTGGACAGCGAGGTCGGACGTCCAGCTGCACTTTGAACCCAGATGGTTTGAGGAGGTGGCATGAGGGAGGGTGGTCGCGGGACGCGGCCCTCCCTTTATAGCCGCCCTGCCTTAGTATAAAGCACGATGCTGAGCACAGGGTCAGTCCGGGCCTGCAGACCGTGACTTCGTCACGAACCCCAAATTCTCTTCACCCCAATGCTGGGCTAAGGAGGGGCTTATGTAACCTCAGCCTGGTCCCTCTGCACTGGGGAGCAATGGGATGGAAAACGTCCTCCCTGTCTGCTGCTATCTGCCTGTGTCCATTGTGTTGGGCCGAGGAAAGAGCACAATGGGAGTGGCTGTCAGGAAAGATAAGTGTCACTGTGAGGAGCAGAAAGATGTGGAAATAGTTGAACCATGAACTTGGTCATTCTCTTTCCTCAGGCATTTAGTAGCTAAAATCTTTGGAGGAGGGGAACTGGACACCAAAAGGCACTTATTTAGGCTCAACAGTACTAACAGGGTCATGTGCTTTCACCATGGTTTAGTGAAACACTTTGGGGTGAAGCAAAAATGCTGTTGAATCATCTAGAACCAAATATGTTCTGTTGCCTCATGATCTAGAGTCCCACCTCAAATCAGTGACATGTTTTAAACAGAACATGTCAAAACAAACAGTATTTGATATATGATCAAATACTATGAAACCAGCTGTTTAAAATGCATGTGATGGTCCTATAAACAATTAAGTGGCAGTAAATGCAGTGGAAGGAAATACCAATATATAATAAATCAGTCGACTGAAAACTCAGGAAACCTAAGAGACGACAAAATAAAATGGAAGGCGTTATCTTCACAGCAGATAGACCCGGGGAGTAGCGAAGCTGGGGTGTGCTTGGGGTCCATGTGAGTCTGCTGATAAATGTTGCCTTGGTTTTTCTGTGTGTCCCACAAACTGTAAGGGAGCATAATTTTTGGTTCTTCAGCTGCCCAACTATGCCTCTCATGGGCTTGTTTTCTCAGAAATTGTTTCTTAGACAATTAACGGTAATGAAAAGCGCTTGGTAGCCTGAAACCTGCCTCAGACAAGCCAGCTTGTGACCATCCCTTTTAGAGGGGGGATTTGCCCATTTTACATTAGCCTTTTTGGTAATGCAGTTGTAGAGCATACAGTTCTTAGCACTGCAAATACTGTCCATTTTGCTGCGTGTTGAGCTGCCCTTTGAGTTTTAGCTCAAGGGAGGCTCACTCAGGCTTTAGAGCACTCCCTCCAAGGGAAAGCCTCTATAGCTGTGTGGAAAAACAGCTTGTTATTGGGAGTTCTCTATATGGGAAACTCGACATTTCCCTTCTGGTAACCAAGCAGGCTACTCTGCTTATCGTTTATCTGATGTTGCAGAGCCAAGCATATGAAAATTTGGAAAGACTTGGACATCTCAAAGAGACAGGAAGAGGCTAGTGTCTATTCATATTCCTTTTCAGTATTTCATTTCTACCCTGTCTACGTGTTCTACTACAGGGCAGACCCATGAACCACTGTGGGGTAGGGAATCATGGGCTCCTGCTGGATTTAGCTGTCACGTAATTTTGCTCTTGGCTGTAGGCAGTGCATATACACGGGCCTGTTTAGCTATGGTCCTATAGCTATCAAGCTCAGAGGGTGAGCTGGCTATTTGTCACCAAAGCTGGGGATTGGAGGTCCTTAGGACATGGGGTTTACTCTTCCAGCTGATATTCGCTTGTCTGGGCACCTCAGCCAAGCCGCAGCTCCATGATATGTCTCTCCTTCAGCATCCGTATAGCTTCACTTCCTCTCACCCAGCGTCTCAGGTACCTAATGCCAAATTTAGCATGTTCTGTTCTGAGATGCTGCTGAACAGATTGGCCCATTGATGGAGAAAAAGCCCTGTGGCATGTGCTTCTGGGCATTTGGGAAAGAGCATTGGCATAGTTTCAAGCCCGCTTGTGAATTTGGGGGAATTACATGGTGAATAGAAATAGGTGGAGGGCCAGGTAAGAGGAAGATCATTTTATTGACCCCAGAGGGGAATGGAACTGAAGCTGTTGGGGACTGGACTCCTGGCTCTTTCCTGTTGCTGTATTACCCCTTGTCACCTCAGGCTGAATTAGTCTTTTCCTCCTAATACTGAGCTGGCTTGGGCCCTGTGAGGGGCCAGCTTCACCATTTGAGGCTGAAGAGCTCGGCTAGAACCCTGTGAGTAGCAGTCCGCCACACCCATAGTGCTGCCTCTTAACCTGTTTGGATGATATGGCACTTTGGGCATCAGAGAGTCTGTCAGGGCAGGGCTCTCTGCTCCTGGTCCCAGGGTCACATGCGCAGTTACATAGGTTGTGCCTTCCCTGAGGAGTGCCAGATCAGAGAAGGCTGAACTCTGTCTCAGGCTCCAAGTTCTATGCCTTGGTGTGGGCTGCATCTTCCTGCAGGAAGGGGCACCTTTCAGTTATTCATTCATTCAGTTCATTTTATGGCTGAATGGCTAATGTTCAGTGAAGGTCCTGAGTTGATGGGATTTTTACCTGTACACAAACCAGTTCAAGAGAAACTTTATCAGTACTCCAGAAAGCACCTTAAAAAAATTGCACAAAGAAGCCATGTATGGAGAAGGAAATGGCAACCCTCTCCAGTACTCTTGCCTGGAGAATCCCTTGGACAGAGGAGCCTGGTGAGCTACAGTCCATGGGGTCGCAAGAGTCGGATACGACTGAGCGACTGACACACACACACAATTGAGATACTTGATGGTGCAAGGGCACACTTTCTCTACTCTCCCATCTCCTGCAGGAAGCAGGATGGGGCAGGCAGCACCTGGGAGGCAGGGTGACTCCCCCACCCCCATCCCTTCTGGAAGTCTAGGGGCCTCAATGCCTGCAACAGCTGGCCTTGGGCAAATAAAAGACTAAGTTGTTTACTGGCAAAAAAAAAAAAAGAAGCCATGTAGACCAGTGGCGATGTGGTTAATCGACACCAGCTCTGTGGACTTGCAGAGCTTTGACATTTGCAAACTGATCTTTAGTCAATCAAGCAAGGTATATTTGCCAGTATCAAGAGCAAGCACTGTGCTGGGCTTTGTGGAGGTTCTGGAAGTATATACAATGCTCCCCCGGCCTCTAGCACCTCACAGTCTGGTTGATCAGAAAGCTCTTGAAGAGCTCTTGGAGAATACGGAAGGATCCTAGGAGTGACACCGTAGGCAGCTCAGTGTCTGAGGAGCATTCTAGTAGGTAATGCTTATAGAAGGGTTGTCAAGTGAGAAGAGTAGAGAGGCAGAGCCAGGCTTCAAAAGAAGGAGAATCCCAGGTCTCCTTGGGAAAGTAAGGGAGGTGGCCCTGAGAGGTAGAGAGAGGAAGAAATGACATGAGGCATGTGGTCTACACAGGCAGAGACTGGGGCTGAGTGCAGGGGTGTGAAAAACTGTGGCAAGCCAAGTAAGGCTCCTCCTTGTTACCCCGTTGAAATCAGTGATCAGTGCTGAGCTGTCACTCACTTCCAGACCATATGTCAGGGAGACATCTTGAGCCCAGTGCAGCTGGGCACAGAGAGCCTGGGCATTTGTGGGAAGGTAGGCGAGGCTGCCCTAAGAACCATACCCAGAGTTCCTTTCTCAAGATAGGTTTGCCATAATTATATCTCGAAGATAAGTTAATGAACGAATAACTAGGTTTGTCAGGCAAAGTATCTCTGGTCTGAGATTAGCCAGACTTGTTATACTATATCAGCTAACAGTCAGGCTCTAGAAAAATCTGGGATTAATTTGTAAGGCCAGAAAGAAAGGATACAATTATTAGGTTTAGAAATAATGGGCCTTTATCATTTAGAGATTATGTTAGGCCACTGGATTCTCATGCAGGACATGTCATGGAGTTTGTGCTAAAGTGACCCCAATATCTGGATGGTGATGTTGTCAAAAACTCACCCTAAGAGGGAAGCCATTTTTGCATTTCTTGCCTGGGAGACAGGGGCAGTTTTGATAATATAGCTATTTGTAGCCTTGGTAAGACTGATAAGATGCCATAGGTCCAAAAAAAAAAAAAAAAGCTATGGATTTTTTTAGGGAGAGAAAGTCTATTTTATTTAAAGTTTTTTATATTATGGAAAATTTCAAACACACATACGTAAAAGTAGAGAAAATAAGTTAATGAACTGTCATGTTCCCATTGCCTAGCCACAGCCATCATCAACTCACAGCTGATCAAGTTTATCTATCTCCCTTACTCTGCTTAAAGCATCTTCAATGGGAGCATCTTCCAGATATTCAAACATCTCATCATCAATGTTTCAGTGTATATTTCTAAGAAATAAGGGCTTTGGGGACTTTCCTGGTGGTCCAGTGGTTAAGACTTCATGCTGCCAATGCAGGGTACACAGGTGTGATCCCTGGTCGGGGACCTAAGGGGCTTCCCAAGTGCTACTAGTGGTAAAGAACCCACCTGCCAATGCAGGAGACATAAGAGATGCAGATTTGATTCCTGGGTTGGGAAGATCCCTTGGAGGAGGGCATGGCAACCCACTCCTGTATTCTTGCCTGGAGAATCCCCTGGACAGAGGAGCTTGGTGGGCTATAGTCCATGGGGTTACAAAGAGCTGGACACAACTGAAGCGACTTTAGCACGTGCTCACGGGAAACTAAGCTCTGGCATGCTGCATGGTGAGGTGAAAAAGAAAGGAAATAAGGGCTTTATATAAACATTACTGGAGAAGGCAATGGCAAGCCACTCTAGTACTCTTGCCTAGAACATCCCATGGACGGAGGAGCCTGGTAGGCTGCAGTCTATGGGGTCGCTGTGAGTCGGACGCGACTGAGTGACTTCACTTTCACTTTTCACTTTCATGCATTGGAGAAGGAAATGGCAACCCACTCCAGTGTTCTTGCCTGGAGAATCCCAGGGACGGGGGAGCCTGGTGGGCTGCTGTCTATGGGGTCGCACAGAGTCGAACAAGACTGAAGCGACTTAGCAGCAGCAGCATAAACATTACCACAGCACCATTATTACATCTAAAAAGGGTAACAATCTCTTCTTAACCTCAGTGAATATTCCATCAGGGTTCAGTGTTTTTGGATTATTTTATTAATTTATTTTTATAATGGTTTGTTTGAATTGTAATCTGAACGAGATCTGCACAGAGCATTTGTTTGCTATGTCTCTTCAGTTTCTTTAAGTCCGTAAGTTCCGCTTGGGATTTATGATTGTCTGTGTGGTTTTTCCTGTGGTTTCACACACACACACACACACACACACACACACACTCATATTCTGGATTATGCTGATTATATCCCTGTGGTGTCATTTAAGATGTTCCCCTGTCCCATATTTTTCCTCAAAACAGGGAATTACATCCAGAAGGCATTCAGAATCGCATCAGGGTTTTTTTGGCCAAGAAATCCTAGCTTTTTAAGAAGGAGTTTGTTGAGCACTTCTGATTGGAAGCGGCTAGGAGTTCGTTGAAAGAAGGTCCAGACTTTGGGCTAGTTTGAGAACAAAGATCGATTCCATGGGTCATTTTTCCATTCTTTTTCTAAAGTTCTCCTTCCACCGAGTAGGTTTGGTTCTGAGTTTAAGAAATCGAGGCTTGCGGACCCCCTAGCTCATGCCTTTTCACCCCAGCGTCACAGGTGGAGCCTTCCCTGTATGTGTATTTTATGTACTATATATGTATAAGTAGCTGCCAGGAGATAAGATCTGGGGCTTCAGTAAATCCTCCCTCTTCTCCTAGGTCCTGCCCATTTCAGTGGACCCCTTTCCCCGTGTCTGTGATAGAGGCAGGGAGGGACAGACCTTGCTATGTGTTGGTTACCTGGGGAGAATCTGTTCTGGAGCCTTTGGCCTGTGTGCTGTGAGTTGGGGCTGATTGTGGAGGTAGGCTGGCAGAGCTGTTGTAACAGTTAGAACTACCACTGCTGGGTGCCTGCTCCGTCACAGTCGTTCCTCTAGGTGTTTATACACACTTATTCCTCACTCCGGGCTTCCCAGGTAGCTCAGCGGTAAAGAATCTGCCTGCCAATGCATCAGACGCTGGTTCAATCCCTGGGTCAGGAAGATCCCCTTGAGTAGGAAATGGCTACCCACCCTAGTATTCTTGCTGGCAGAATCCCCATGGACAGAGGAGCCTGATGGACTACAGTCCGTGGGATCACAAAAAGTCGGACACGACTGAGCAACGGAGCATGCACACATTCCTCACTCCACCTACCTGGCCATGCAGCTGCCGCAGGCTCTGTCTGCCCTGGCCTCACTTGCCCTTCCTGTCTAGGGATTCACTTTTTTAAATGGTGAAATGGTGAGCGGAGACCTGCATGCCTGCAGCAAGGGCCGAGTGTCATGCTAGGACTAGAGGCCCTCCTGGTCAGCTGGGCCTCAGTGGACACTCCAGCTGTGGGGACTCCCATCTCAGGTGATGCCTGAGTATGTCATGTGGGTATTGGTCCTGCCTCTGGAGGACTTGCTCAGGCTCCTTTCCAACAGGGCCATCTGCCGTCTCCATTCACCAGTGCGGTGATGGGAGCTGGTCGAAGCTGGGGATGACTTGGGACCCTGGCCTGTGTTCAGAGAGATGGGATTCTGGTGACCCACCCGCTGTGGATTGGGCCTCTGGTGGGGGCCTGTCCTCTTCTGGTATTCTCTGAGCCCGTGGTCTTATCCTTCAGCCTGTGGGACAGCTGGGCCTGTGGGATGGAGCCAAGGTGCTTGTTCCGATTCCCCTGGGCACCCAAGCTGCTCTCTCCTTCCTGTAGTTTGCTGTTAGGGGCATCTAGGGTTCTTAAGAGAACTTTGCTCTAGCAGACATTTCTTACCTGGTATCCTCACTTCTTTCTAACAAGAGGCTCACCTGGAAGCATATTGTGAGTCTCCAAGGCATTGTAGGTCACCCCTGGGGCCAAATCCAAATTTCTTTGGAGGGACCTGGCTACTTCTGAAATGGTGAGACCACTGTCAGGACCAAAGGTGAGGATGAGATTTTCCCTAAGGAGTTGTAGAAGAGCTTGGTCTCAACCACTGAGGAGATCACGGAGCCTCCACAGATTGTCCAGGAGCTCACACAAGGGGTCACTGGGCCTGGTCCCATCTGGCACCACCACTTGTACCCAGAGGAGCCCAAGCTCTCCACTGCCCCAGGCTCAGGGAGGGGGCTGTCCCCCCAAGGATGCTGGAAGAACCAGTAAGACATTGGGTGCTTTGAAAGAAAGGGGAGGTAAGGAAATTTGCCAGTAGGCACATCCGTACACTGGATACATTTGTGTGTGCTGGTAGGTAATCAGGGTCATCTGCACTTTTCATATATGGGAGTGGATATGAGGAGTCATATATGTGAGGGATTTCTACAGTTAAATTCTACTTAGAAGTAGGAGGACTTTAAAGTGAAGTTCATCCATGTATTCTGGAAACCTTTGCTCAACACCTATCAGATGCCTATCCCTGGGTGAAATGAGAGGAAGAAAGAAGCTCAGGAGGTAGGCTCTGCCCTCAAGGGGCTCACAGTGTGGTAGGAGAGAAAGAGACACTTCAGTTCAGATCTTTACCCTTGCCTTCCCTAAATTAGAGTTCGCTCCTGCCTTTGTCTCACAGAGGTAAGGGGAAAGAGCGCACCATGAAAAGGGGTTGTATCATTTCATCTTCTAAAATAGTAGAGCACATATTTGTATGATGTTTTACAGCTTACAAAACACATTCACAGCACTGACTTACTCTGTTGGGAGCTCCAAAGGTCTAACATGAGAGATTCAGAAGAACAGCCAGCTTCGCTGACTTTAGCAAACCCAAATGCCATACACTGAGCACAGCTGGAGAACCACGTCACTTCCCTGCCTCCTGCTCTCAGAAGATGGAAAATTTAGCAAGAGGATGGCGAGGGCTTTGAGGACAGGGAAAAGATCTGGAAGTAGGACATTTGAGCAAAGGAGAGGGTAGGGTGGGGTGGGGGATGAAGAACAGTGGACACTGGGCGGTGGGAAAGGGGGGTCAGAAACTCAGGTTGTAATGAGTCCTGACATTGCCTGAAATGGACTGTACCTGTGGGCTTGGTCCTCGGTTTTTTTCCATCTGTAAACTGAGAAATTTAACTAATCTCCAAAGTCCCCTCCACCTCTGACAGCTTATTTCTGTGAGATGATTGAAAAGGAAAGGGGAAGCTTCCCGCTGTTCAGCTTCACAGAGTAGAGAAAACAAGTCCAACCGGCTGCCTTTAGGTTAATTAGAAGAGCTTTAAATGAAGAGGATTGCTCTCCCATTGTGGCCCGGAAATCTTCCGGAGTGGACAAAATGACTTCTCAATCAAGCCGGGAGCCAGGAGGGGGACTGGCTGCCGCCTTGCCACTTGGTCGCTCCTGGTAAGCAGGGGCTCTTGAAAAGCTGATGGCCTCCTACTGGCTCTGCCGGCGGGCCAGCAAGGCGCCCAGGCGGGCCGGCAGAGCCCGCTGCCGGCGCCCTCTCCCCAGCTGTGCTCGACGGCTCACCTCCTGAGTGTTGTCCCCTCCACATTCCACAGGAGCTCTGGCGGCAGCCTGTGTGCTCAGGACTTCCAGGGGAGCGGGGGT
>NW_011494876.1:15966134-15996531 GCF_000754665.1 Bison bison bison | reverse complement strand
GGTTGGCAAACCCTTCGTGGTGGGGGAGGGGGGGCATGGAAGGGGCTGGCCTGAAGGAGACCCTAGTTCTGCCCTCTCCAGTCAGGCAGCTGTTCGGCTTCCTCCACTTGTAAAGCGAGGAGCTGGATGTGGTCTTCTCTGCAGTTTCTCCTGCAGCTGCGTGGGTTCTGTGGGCTCAGGCCAGGTCTCGTTCAATGTCAAGGTCTGGCCTGTGAGGCCACTTCCTTCAGGAGCATGTTTGAGCTTCAGCACCTGATATGTTTGCTCTGTCCTCCTTTTATTTTGAGCATCTAATCAAACCCCTAAGAGATGCCAAGACGGCGGCTTCCATATTCCCCAAAGGTAGGAGCTCCGCCTTGGTGTGACTTCCCCAGTGGTCCAGGCCTTTGCTCCCACCCAGGCAGATGACCCCCATGTTGGGAAGTTCTTCTCTCCCTTTGTGGGTTTCCTTGTACCTCCCGTCTCTTGGTCCTGGCTCCGCCCTCTGGCCCCACTGACTTACCCGCTACAGATTTGACAGGATTGCGTGATGCCCTTACCTCCTCAACCCCGGTCCTTTCTCGAGATGACTTCTCCAGCTCCCGTGGCTGGGAAGTGGCTCTGGGACCCTTGCTGACCAGGGCTGTCCACCCAGGGCTGTCAGATCCTGAGGCCAGGGAGGCTCGGAGAACAGGGCTCAGCAGGTCACGTGGACTGTGAGTGACACAGCCTGAGGATGAAGTGCCTTGGCTCATACAGCCTGAAAACACCACCCTACACCTTCCTGAGCACTCCCGTGGCCCTGCACTCCATGGTTGTCCAGCCTCATTCTGGGCATCTCATCGTGAAGGCTGGGTTCCCTCCTTCCTGGGCTTGTGCGACCTGAGTGTGAATCTTTGGGGGTTCTGCAGGGGTCCCTGGCATGACTTCTCTGGTTGCACTTAAAGATCCCTTCCAACCTAGTGAGACCTCTTTTGGATCCTGATTCTTACCTCTGAATTGGGGTAATAACTAAGGCAGTCATTGTTTTGGTAATTATGTTATGAGAACTTCTCCCCTTCCTATGGCCCCTCGAGCCCACTTTCCAAACCCCTTTGTCTGCTCTTGAGTGGCCAGTGTTGGGTCTAGAGGCCACAGCCTTGCCGGCTTGGGTTTGGAGCGGTGCCAGCTGAGGATGGTGGCAGAGTCAGGGCTCAAATGGAGAGGCAGCCACTGCCGGCATCCTTGCCATGGCAGACCCGGTGCAGGCTTGTCCTTCGCTGGTGGCCAGGTCATGCTGACCACTCTTCAGGGTGCCTTGGCCTTTGGCTCTGTAGGTTAGATGTCCCTGGGACTGCAGATGCTCTGAAGGTGAGTTTCAGAAACACGTAAAAGGAGAAAAGATGACAGGGTGAACTCCCTCCTATGAACCCATCACATCGGCAATGATCAATGTTTTGCCAACTTGTTTCATATATATTCCCCCCACTTTTTTTTGGCTGGAGTATTTTCAATGAAAATCCTAATGTATCATTTGAGTCATAAATACTTTAGGATGTACGTCTAATAGTTAAAAGATATTTTTATTTTCATCCAGTGACATTATCACAGACAACAAAGTTAGTAAATTCTTAATATAATCTAAACCTAGTCCATGTTCAGTTTTCCTTGATTATCTCAAAAATGACTCTTTATTTTTAATTTTTTAAATTAAACTTTTTTTTTAGCAAGAGAAAAGATAGATTTTTATTTATGTATGTCTGGGGGAGTTCAGAGAAAAATGTGATTTCCAAAAATGACACTTTAGAATTTGTTCTTTCACATCAGAATGCAAACAAATCTTGCATATATATAGACTGATATATGTATATATATATATGTGCTTGTTTCAGAATAATAATATAGATATTTTTACTAGCAGTAATACTAATGAGCCTGGTAGGCTATAGTCCATGGGGTCACAAAGAGTCTGACACGACTGAGTGACTTCACTTAATACTAATAATGAATGTAGTTTAAGATTCCCTTGTGGTTTCTTTTGTCCTTAGCTTTTATCTTTTCAGGAATTTGTAGTCAAAGTTTGTGTTCTAGAGTTATTATAAATGATTCTTCTCTGTCTTGTTATGCTACTAAGAGGATATGCAATTAAGTTTGTTTTTCCAGTTTGTGTTCAGCTTGTAGAGATTGCTTTTTGATCACTTATCTGTTGCTATTGTCATACTGCACAATAAATCAACCAAACTCAGTGGCTTCAAAAGCAGTTGGTTTTTTTTACCATTTTTTTAAAATTTTATTTTATTTTTAAACTTTACATAATTGTATTAGTTTTGCCAAATATCAAAATGAATCCATCACAGGTATCTCATGCATTTGCCTGCTGGGTAGAATTCACTGATCCAGGCTGGACTCCAGGCTGCAGGTGAGTCCAGGTCTGCTCCGTGTCTCCCATCCTCCTCATATAGCAGGCTGCCCAGGGCGTGTTTCCCATGGTGATGACAGAGGCACAGGAGGGCATGCCTAACCATACACACACATTCCAAGCCACTGCTTGGAATGACACATCCACTAAGATTTCTTGAGTCAAAGTAATTTATAGTTAAGCCCAACATCAAGGTGTGGTACTGTAGTTACAGTGGCGATATAACAAATTACCCCAAAAGTTAGTGCTGTAAAACATCATTGCTTTGCTCACAGATTCTATAGGTCAGAAATTGAGGCAGAGAACAGAGGGATGGTTATTTCCGCTCTACAATGTCTGGATCTTCAGCTGGAAGACTTGAAGGCTGCGGACTGGAGTCATTTGACATGTCTTCATCATTAATGCGTCTCACAGCTTATGCTGGCTATTAGCTGGGGCCTCAGTACTTCCCAGTGCGGACTAGATTGAGCTTCCTCACAACATGGTTCCTGGGTTCCAAGGGTGTCCTGCGAAAGGAAGCAGGTAGGGGCTGTGCTGCCTTTATTGTTGTTGTTTAGTTGCTAAGTCATGCCCGTCTCTTTTGTGACTCCGTAGACTGTAGCTTACCAAGCTCCTCTGTCCATGGAATTCTCTAGGCAAGAATACTGGAGTGGGTTGCCATTTCCTTCTGCAGGGGATCTTCCCTATCCAGGGATCAAACTGTGCGTTTCCTTCTGGCAGGCAGGAAAGCCTACCTTTCCCTGGTGGAAAGCCACCAGGGAAGCCCACTTCTTTATTACCTAATCTCAAAAGACGCGTTGTTACTTCTGCCACATTCCATTCATTGGTGCAGTCACAAAGTCCTGCCCAGATTTGAGAGGGGGAGACAGACTCCATCTCTTGATTGAGAGTGTCCAGGTTTTATAAGAGCATATGAGGGAATTCCCTGGTGGTCTAGTGGTTAGGACTCTGTGCTTCCACTGCAGGGGACATGAATTCCATCCCTGGTCAAGGAACTAAGATCCTGCATGCCATGTGGCTTGGCCAAAAAAAAAAAAAAAAAAGCATATGAGACTGGAAATCTTGCTGAGATTATTTTCAAAAATAGAGTCTGCTGCAGCTGGAAAAATATACTGCACCTCTAGTGGGAAAAATTGCAGAGTCACATGGTAAAGAGCAGAGATCCAGGGAAGGTAAAGATTGAAGAACAATGCCATCTACCCTATTTTTTCTTTTCCACTTAATTTTCTTAAAATTATGTACAACTTTCATGTGATTACAAATAAAACAAGGTGTACTGAAAGAGGGCTAGCTCCATCTTGTTCCCTTCCACCTTGTTCTCTGCCTTCCCTGATAAGAAACCATTTTTTATTAGATTGTTTCTCTTTGAAAATGTAAGGAAAAAATACATTTCTTTTCTTTTCTATATATGAGTCAACAAACCCTAAACACTATGCTATACTTTGCCTTTTTTTCACTTAATGTCTCCTGAAGATCATTTCCTAGCAGAATCCAGAAATCCTCCTGATTCCTTTTTCCGTGTGTGCACTGCTCTAGCACGCGGTCATGCCATGGTTAATCCATGAACATCAGCCTGTGTCCAGTCTTTTGCTCTTACAAAGTGCAGCACAGTGAGAGACCTGGTGTATATGTCATTTGTATTTTACCAGTGTGTCTATGGGATACATTGTGTTTTTTCCAGTGTACCTATAGGATAGTTTCCTGTTGGATGTGGAAATGAAATGGTAAATGCATATTTTTCTCTGTTTTGCCAAGTCTGAGGGGCAAAGGCGGAAGCTGGGAGCTAGTGAGGGGTTTGGGCAGTATTCAGGTGAGAGAGAATAGTCACTGGATGAGGATGAGGAAGGGGTGATGGAGTGGGGAGGGGGCTGAGAGTGCTGGTAAGTGCTCGACTTCTGAATAGATTCTGGACGTAGAGTCAGCTGGGTGGCTGGAGGGTTGACTGTGAAGAGTTAGAAAAAGAGAGGAGTCAGGAGGACCCCTGAGTTTTGGCCTGTGTGTCTGTGTACACTGGCGGCAACAAGGATGGGCCTAAGATCAGGATTTTGTTCCAGGACAGCTTGTGTTTTAGGGGCATCCAGGAGAGATGTTAGGTAGGCAGTGGGGTCGTTAAGTCTGGTCTGGGCTAAAAAAATAAAGCAGCATTTCACCTTCAAATGCTTTAATATTAATGCCACCTGGTTGCTACAAGCACTCGGAGTCAGAGATAAGGAAGAGGAATAAATTGAGGCAGTACTGGAGTTCCAAGAGGGCAAGTCAAGTATATTTAGCTCTACAAGCATTTACTTTATCAAATGAAATGCTAGAAATGAAAGCACTCACAAGAGACCTGGCATTAAATACCAGCTGGTGCCCGGTTCCTGCCCAGGGCTGAGGATATAAAGATGAACAGGTAGATTAGCATCCCTGTTTCCTGCTACAGAGCATCTTTGAATTAAACTTGATTAAAGGTATGGTCTCTGCCCTCTGGGAGATGCTCAGAGGATGCAGAGAGGACTGTGGTCCATCCTGCTCATCTTCACAAAAAGCTACTAAAGCAGATACAGAAATTTGAACCTTAGACCTGACAGTTTACTTGAAAGTCCTGGCCCGTACCATAGGCTCTCAGAATTCATTGCTGGTTGGGTCTGAAGCCCAGACCACCAGAGCCACAGAGAACACCCTCTCGCTGTAGGGAGAGTATCACTGTTCCCTCTTGACCCTCCCTTGTGTTCATAAACTCCAGGAAGGCTGGACTGTGGTGTGGGACAGGGTCAGGAAGTCTCCATGGCCGCTCCGGATAAGGAGATTCTTGTGTGTCCAGCAAATGGATCAGACATCTAGAGTCCAGGACTGGTCTGCTTGGTACCCCCTCTGCCCCTGGGTAGAGTGGGCTCAGGGTGGGAAGCCGGTGACAATCTCAGGGTGGCCTGGGGGTATAAAGCTCCAGGGCCAGAGAGAAAAGCCCAGCCCCCACTAGGTGGAGTTCAGGGGCAAGGCCCCTGCCGCAGACTCCGAACAGCTCAGTCTTGTAGTGCACTCACTTCGTGCCAGACCTCAGGGTGCAGTCGGGAGCAAGCACAGAGACGGTTCAGTCGTCTCACGTGCTGGCGTGGATGCAGGGGCCCCTTGTGTACAAGCCCACAAGCTCCAGGGTCTTGTGGCATGCACAGCCTTCAGATTAAGACCCACAGCCGTATAAGCGATTCTGATAAAGCATGCTAGTTATTACCCCATGACCTGCCTTGGGAGGTAGGTGTAGACAGACACCTAGGATCTCTGCAGCACCAACACTTTCCCCTGACAAATTGATTTCTCCAGAGGCCCTGCTTTATCCCCAGGGAAGGCTTTGCTCTCAAATGATTCCCATCCTGAGAATGCGGTTTCTTTGTCCCACATTTTTGTTCATTATTTATTTTTGTTCAGTGTTTGTTCATTCAACAAGCCTTTATTAATCCCGCAGTGTATCTGGGTCTGTGCAGGCTCTGGGTTTACAGAGGAAATGCAGTAGTTAGCCTACTTGGACCCCACAGTCTGAGTGAGCATGAGGGACTCAGCCAGAGCCACCCAGTTCAGAGAAAGGAGTGAGAAGCGCTGGGGTGGGATGGGGCTCAGGGCAGGGTGGTGAATTGTGGCCTCCCTGGGGAGAAGCTTCTGGGTGGGCCCAGGTGTTTCTCTTAGAGTTGAACTCTGTCCTGTTGGAATCTCCCCTGAGGATGCTGCCAATTTCCCTTTTTTAAGCAGGTGTGCAGCAAGGTCTCTCTGGAGCAAGCCCGCTAGCTCTCATCAGCCTTATCAGCTTGTGACAGTGCTCCCAGGGAGGCCTTCTTGCAACTTTGGCTTCAAGGTGAGCCTCTTCAAACCCCCACAGCACAAGTCACACCTTTGGGAAACCAAGGCCAGGCCTCCAGACAGATGGAACAGAGACCCTGCCTCCCCCTCGCCCATTCCCCCTCCCCAGGACTGACCAGAAGGAGAGGCAGGGAGAATGGCAGGGGGGCAGGAAAGCCTGCCTGGGGTGGCTTCCACTGGGTGACCGTGATACCACTGACCAAGGTGCTGACTGTGTGCTTGCTTAGCATGACTGGGACATGGAGAGCAAGTTTACTACGTTTTCATCCCAGACATAGTGGGGGCCCCAGGAATGGGCTGGACCCTCAGCAGGGACTTTGGGGAGGAATCTTGGGGAAGGGTCCTCTTTGGATCCTGCTGCCCCCTTGCTTCTCGGAGATCTTGCCTGACCAGGACTCCTGTTGCCAGTGAGGCTTATTTTCTGTCTCTGTTCCTGGGCTTTTTCTTGGCTTCCCTGTTTTATGTTACTCTCCCTCCTCCTGATATATCCAGGTAGTTCTGAGTTTTAGCTTTGTTGATGAGAGTCTTCTGGAATTAATTAAAAATTATATAAGTAAGACTTGAATTTATTTTTGATGTAAACCTTCAAACCATCCAATCATGTACTGAGTAAAACTTCTGTTTTGCTTTCTAGCATTATTGCTTTTCTATCTATACTTCTAAGATCTTTCTCCAAGTATTTATATTCTTGAATCTGTTGTGTACACACACACACACACACACACTTTTTAAAAATAGCTCAGTGTTATTTTCTCTAGTAACAAACATTTACTCACCAAACAAATCTTGTGCCCCCTCTGGACAGGCGGAATGTTTGGCTGCAACAATAAAGTGGCAGCTAATCCAGAAATCAGCGCCCTGGGGAAGGATGTGCTGTCTGGGAGGGGCATGGAGTTAGACTCAGCTCCCTTTTCCCCTGCTAGGCTTCACAAAAAATATGCCACAAAGCTCTGCACCACCAGAGAAAGCTGGTCAAGACAGGAAGGGATGGGAAATTCAGAGTTGACCAGGGTTTTCAGCCATTCACATGGAGCTATATCTGAACTGTCCCTCAGAGGTAACCATTTGGAGTCAGAAACTGGTGGGTGATCTCCGCCTCCATGGGTCCTAGCAGAGGAACAGTGAAGCTTGGATTGGAGCACTGAGTTACATGGACCTCGAGCCACCGGGCCTTGGTGTATACACCTGGGTACCTGTTCTATCTGGGGGGTGCCACAGGCTATGGCATCTTCCTCTCCTGTGATGCCAGGGCCTTAGATCACCCAGAGTCCCTAGGGTGCCAGGCCCTGAGCTGCTGGGGCTTCCAGGACCACCTGGCCTGCCTTGGCGGTTGGCAGTACCGACTGCATCCGCTGCACTGGCCATGGCTCCTGCACCTTTCTCCACTGTGCTTGTGGCTCCTTCACCGTCTGCCATCTTGAATCCGCCCACCCTCTCCACTGGCCACTAAAAGATCAACACACATACTTTTTTTTTTTTTTTAAAGAAATGGGATCACATTGAATATGTTGTCTTGTAGCCAGCTCCCCCCACCCCACCCCACAGAACAGTGTGAGGAAACATTTCTTCCTACCCTCCCACTTTTCAAAGAATCAGCAGTTTGGGCCCTAGATAACCTTTTGTCACCTTGTCCCTTCCTGAATGGGAGTAATCCTTGTGCCTTTTGGGGTCTGTTGGTCACCTCTGTGTCCCAGACGTATCTCCAGGCAAGCTACCAGACCTTTGTCTAGCTGGACACCTAACTGCTCAGCCTTCAGGGTAGCATGAGCTACAGCAGCAGCCTGCAGGGGTGGTATAACAGTGGTCTTGACCCTGAGGCTCTGCCTCCAAGCTTCAGAGAGTTTCAGGGTCCTGGTCTGTTTTGCCATCTAGGGCTGTCTCCTGGATGCAGAGGTCCCTGAAAAGTTCCTTTTTCTTCCCTGATATGTGGTGTGAATTCCCTTTCTCTCTTCGTAGCTTTTGCAGTTCAGTCATCTGAGTAGAAGACTGCTTGCAGGGCAGGGCCACCTACAGCACGAGGAATCGCCTGAGCCGCATCTTGTGTTTCTTCTTGGTCCCCCTGGTGGCCTGTATTAGTACACACTGCCTATGCCCCTGCAGAGACCCACCCCCCAATCTGATGGAGGCTGGACTCCAACTCTCTAACTCTTCCCACTAAGAGTTTTGAGGTTTGAAACTTGAAGGTTTTTTAATGCAGCCCAGCTCCATGTTGGGTCAGACCTCCACTCCAGGACAGAATGTACTTGAGGTCATTTATGTATTCAGTAAATATTTATTGAGGACATGCTACATGCTAAGTACTGTTCTAGGCAGTCCTTGCTGTTGCCTATTAATCATGTCCTCCTCCCAAATTTCTTCTTTGCTTTGCTGGTTTCCTCACTGCTTGCACAGGCTTTTGCCTCTAAATTTGCCTCAGGAACATGAAAATTAAATGTCCAGCTAAATAAATCACAAGAATTTTTTCCCTGAGTTTTTACTCAAATTCTATCCTACCAGGAACTAAAGTTTTAATCTCCTTTGAAATGCCAAACAAACAGGAGGCATGTTTCCTAGAAACTAGCCTTGGTATGTTTCTGATGAGGCGTTTATTTTTAATGCAGCTCTGTTTGCTTTTTGGCTGTGCCAGGTGTTTGTGCTGTGGGGCTTCTCCAGTGTGGTGAGCAGGGGCTACCCTCTAGTTGCAGTGTGTGGGCTTCTCACTACAGTAGCTTCTCCTGTTGCCGAGCACAGGTTCTGGGGCGCTTGGGCTTTAGAAGTTAGGCACATGGGGCTCAGTCGTTGTGGTTCCCAGGTCCAGAGCACCAGCTCAGTAGCTGTGGTGAATGGGCTTAGTTGCTCCACGGCATGTGGGATCTTCCCGGATCAGGGATGGCATCTGTGTCTCCTGCATGGCAGGTGATTGTTCCCACTGAGCCACCAGGGAAGCCCAGGCACTTAGTTTTAAGGATTGGGAGTTTGAGAGAGGGGCTTGGAGGGGCAGCAGTTCTTAGGCCAGGACCCAGCCTTGCTGTCTGTTTTTCTGGTGCCCTTAAGCTGCTTTGTTTCTCTGTTTATTTTATTTTTTGGCCACACAGCCTACGGGATCCTAGTTCCCCAACTAGGGATTGAACCCATGCCCTCTGCATTGGAAGCATGGAATCTTAACAACTGGACCACCAGGGAGATCCCTACTGCTTTGTTTTTTTAATCTTCAGTCTTCTCATTGGAAAAAAATGGAAATGATAAGAATACCCACCCTGCGTGGCTGTTAGGAGGTCAATTACGTAAAGGGCCAGTCTGGCACACTGAGTGAGCTGAGAGCGTGATGGTGCTGGGGGTGATGATGTTTGTGACCTGACTCCCAGTAAACGAAAGGCAGTGAAGCTATTATGTATTTCATCAGCCAGGATTTTTCTTTAAATATTACTTTTTATTTTCTGATTTTGTGAATGCTTAATACATTAGCACAATAGCACATGCTTATAATTTTGAAATAAATATTGCGTATTTGAGGGTACTATTTTGAAATCCTTTTCTAAGTTATAATTCACATACTATAAAATTCACCCAATTTTAAGTGTACCATTCAATGGTTTTTAGAACAGAGTTGGATCACAAAAGCTATAATCTAAGTTTAAAACATTTTCATCACCCCCAAAAGAAATCTCACATCCATTAACAGTCACTTGTTATTCTTTCCCGCCCCTAGGGTCAGGCAGCCAATAATCTATTATACTATTTGTGTCTATAGATTTGCCTACTTCGGACATTTCATGATTAAATAGAATCATGCAATTGCGGTTGTTTGTGTCAGACTTCTCTCACTCAGCATGTGTTCAGGGTTCCTCCATGATGTTGCATATGTCATTTGTTTATTCCTTTTTACTGCCCAATAATATGCCCTTATATGGATCTACCAAATTTTATTCCTTCATCGGCTCATGGACATTTGGGTTGTTTGCACTTTTGGCTTTGGCTATTATGAATAATTCTGTTATGAATGTCTGAGTACAAGTTTTTCTGTAGACATATGTTTTAAATTATTTTGGATGAATTCCTAGGAGTGAAATTGCTGGGTCATTTGATAGCTTTACGTGTAACATTTGGAGAACTACTGGACTCTTTTCTAAAGTAACTGCACCATTTTACATTCCAACAAGCAGTAAATGATGGTTCCTTTTTTCTGCATCCTTGCCCATGTGTGTCATTATCTTTCTCTCTGATTGATTTTCTAATTTCCCTTGTGATTTCTTCTTTGACCCATTGGCTGTTTAGGAGTCTGTTGTATAAGTTACAGTTACTTATGAATTCCCTAAATTTCTTTCTGCTAGTGATTTCTAATTTACTCGTTTGTAGGTTGTGTTCAGAGAACATCCTTTTTATGATTTCGTGTCTT
This sequence comes from Bison bison bison, assembly GCF_000754665.1. Taxonomy (NCBI): domain Eukaryota; kingdom Metazoa; phylum Chordata; class Mammalia; order Artiodactyla; family Bovidae; genus Bison; species Bison bison. Next base: position 15,985,948 of record NW_011494876.1, on the reverse strand, counting down.
TTAAATTTATTGAGCCTTGTTTTATGGCCTGGCATGTGGTCTGACCTGTAGAATGTTCCATGTGCACTTGAGAAGAATGAGCATTCTGCATTGGTGGGCAGAGTGTTTCATAGATGCCTGTTAATTCTAGTTGGTTTATAGTGTTGTTCAAGTCTGTTTTCTTGTTGATTTTCTGCCTGGTTATTCTATCCATGGTTAGTAGGGTATCGAAGGAAATTTCCTGGTGGTCCAGTGACTAGGACTTGCACTTTTCACTACCAAGGGCCTGTATTCAGTCCCCGGTTGAGGAACTAAAATCCCGCAAGCCACGCAGTGCAACCAAACAATTAAAAAAAAAAGATATTGAAGTCTCCAATTATCGTTGTTGAATTTTCCGTTTTTCCCTTTAATTCTGTCAGTGTTTGCTTCATGTATTTTGGCACTCTGAGAAGGCGATGGCAGCCCACTCCAGTACTCTTGCCTGGAAAACCCCATGGATGGAGGAGCCTGGTGGGCTGCAGTCCATGGGGTCTCGAAGAGTCGGACACGACTGAGCGACTTCACTTTCACTTTTCACTTTTCATGCACTGGAGAAGGAAATGGCAACCCACTCCACTGTTCTTGCCTGGAGAATCCCAGGGACAGAGGAGCCTGTTGGGTGCTGTCTGTGGGGTCGCACAGAGTCGGACACGACTGAAGTGACTTGGCAGCAGTTCTAGATGTATATATGTTTATAATTATATACAGTTAGATATTGTATACTGATTATATATAGTTATATATAATTTAAATCTTTATAATGAATTGATTTCTTAAAATCAATCTTTATCTTCAGTACACTTTTCTTCTACAGTCTATTTTGTCTGATATTAGTATAGCCACTCTAGCTCTCTTATGGTTGCTGTTTGTGTGGTAATCTTTTCCCATTTAAAAAATTTCGAACCATACCTTTGACTTCAAAATATGTCTCTTATAGAGCATATATAGTTGAATTTTAAAAATCAGTCTACTAGTTTCTGCCTTTTGATTCGATTGTTTGATTTTTATTTAAGTGATGTTATTGATGTAGTTGGGTTTACATTTGCCAGTTTAGTTTTTATGTTCTCATTGCTTTTAATTCATTTTTTCCTGTTTACTGCCTTGTTCTGTATTAAGTGTACTCACTTTTTGGAGTAACATTTTAGTTCCTCCGATGATTTTTAAATTACTTATGTTTAGATTATCTGCCGGGTAGTTGCTTTAAGACTGACACAGTATACATCTTGGTTTGTCAGAATCTACTTCAGATTTATGCTAACTTAATTTCATTGAAATATAGTAATGTCACTCCTTTACAATTCTATTACTTTACCCCCGTTTTTTATATGATTATTGTTACACTTACTATGTCTCTTACCCTTGGACTGCAAGGAGATCCAACCAGTCATCCTAAAGGAGATCAGCCCTGGGTATTCATTGGAAGGACTGATGTTGAAGCTGAAACTCCAATACATTGGCCACCTGATGTGAAGAGCTGACTCATTTGAAAAGACCCTGATGCTGGGAAAGATTGAGGGTGGGAGGAGAAGGGGACAATAGAGGATGAGATGGTTGGATGGCATCACCGACTCAATGGACATGAGTTTGGGTAAACTCCAGGAGTTGGTGATGGACAGGGAGGCCTGGTGTGCTGCGGTTCATGGGGTCGCAAAGAGTTGGACATGAATGAGCAACTGAACTGAACCGAACAAGTACATTATTATAATTATTGTTGTTGCTCAGTTGCTAAATCATGTCTGACTCTTTGCCACCATGAGCTGCAGCATGCCAGCCTTCCCTGTGCCTTGTTATCTCCCAGGGTTTGCTCAAACTCATGTCCACTGAGTCAGTGAGGCCATCCAACCATCTCATCTTCCGTTGCCCCCTTCTCCTCTTGCCCTTAATCTTTCCCAGCACTTTATATAATATTGTGTAATGTTATATACAATCATATAAGACCTTTTACAGAAATTGAGAGAAAGAGGGGAGAAAGTATATATTTGCAGAATTTGTTATACTGACTTTCTTATTTACTGAGTCTCCTCATTTTTTCCTGAGACTTCGAGTTACTAGCTGATGTCATTTCCCTACCTCAATATAGCTTTGTTCCCACGCACCTCTTTTCTGCTCTTTTTGTCAAACATATTATGTTTCTATACATTATAAGCTCAACAACACACACGGTTTTATGCAGTTGCCTTCTTATCAGTTAAGAGAAGAATATGCAATTATACATCCTTTTATACTTGGTTTCATAATTATCTTCACCAGCACTGTCTTTTTGTGTGTGGATTTGAATTACTATATGGTATCACTTGTTATCTGTCGAAATAATTTCCTCTATTATTTCTTTCTTTATTTTCTTAGCTTTATTGAGCTATAATTGACTTTTATTGTTTCTTATGGGGCAATTTGATATCAACACTTTTTTTTTTCTGCTTTTGTTTATCTGAGAATGCTTTATTTTGCCTTCATTTGAAAATATCTGTTTTTTCCAGAGATTTTTAAACTCATTTTATGTTATTAAAAAAATTGTTGGCGCTGATAAGATTGAGAACCAAAAGGACAAAGTCATGTTATGAAATGATGAAATATCAACATATTTCTTATTCAGTTTTTAAAAACTATTAAAAATGTTCAAAAAAAATTTAATGGCAAGCCAATGGACAATTGGCTTTATTAAAAATGGACAATTTGAGACACATTTTTAAATTTAAATTATTGTAGATTCACATGTGGTTTCAGAAACAGTGCAGAGACATTCCTTCTATATTTTGCCCAGTTTCTCCCAGTGGTGACACTTTGTAAAACTACAGTATAATATCATAGCCAAGACACTGACATTCATACCATCTTATTCAGGTTTCCCTAGTTTTACTTGTACTCATTTATATGTGTGCTTATTAATTACTAAGGTATACACTTTTATCACCTGCGTAGATTTGGGTACCCACTACCGTAGTCAAGATTCTGAACAGTTCCAACTGCACATTTCTCTTGTGTTGTCCTTGTATAATTGTGTCCAGCCTCCCTCCTGCCTCTGCTCTCCTCTCCATCCCTAATCCCTGGCTACACCAGTCTGTCCTCCATTTTTAAATTTTGTCCTTTCAAGACTGTTGCACAAGTGCAGTCACTACAGTGCATAACCTTTTGGGATTGGCTCTTTTCCCTTTTTTAACCTATAATTCTATCAAGATTTGTCTAAGCTGATGTGTCTATCAGTTGTTCGTTCCTTTTTATTGCTAAATAGTACTTCATGGTATGTATATGCCACAGTTTGTTCAACCAGTCACTGTTGAAGGACATCTGGGCTGGCTTGAGTTTTGGTCTTTTACAAATAAAGCTCTTAGGAACACTCGTGCGCAGGTTTTTATGTGAACATAAGTTTTCATTTCTCTGGGATAAATGTCAGGAATGCAACTGCTGAGTCTTTTGACAGTTGCAAGTTTAGTTTTTAAAGAAGTTGCCAAAACGTTTTCCAGAGTGGCTGTACCATTTACATTTTCATCAGCAGTATGTGAGCGATCCAGTTTCTTTGCATCCTTTCCAGCCTATGGTATATTCATTACTTGTTTAGTTTAGTTATTCTGATACGCATTTTGGTTTCAGTTTGCATTTCCCTAATGGCTAATGATGTAGAACCATCTTTTCATATGCTTATTTGCCATTTATATATGCTCTTTAGTCTGTTCATGTCTTTTGCCCATTTTTGAATTGATATTTTTTCTGTCGAGTTTTGAGAGTTCTTCATATGTTCTGAATACTAGTCCTTTATTGAACATGTGATTTCAGATACTTTCTCTTACTCTGTAGCTTTTCTTTTCAGTCTCCTTACATAGGCATTTACAAAGCAAAACTTGTGAAATTTGGTGAAGTCCATTAATCAATTTTTCTGTAATGGATCATACTTACAGTATCAAGTTTAGGAACTATTTGCCTAGCTAGATCTTGAATATTTTCCTGACCTTTATGTTTATTATTTATTTTGAATTAGTTTTTGTATTAAGTCTGAGGCTTAGGCCAAAGAGTTGTGTTTTGTCTTTTTTCCCCTGTCTTTGGATGTCCAGTTGCTTCAATACAGTTTGTTGAAAACGCTGTCCTTCCTCAGTTGTTTGGTTTTGCACCTTTGTAAAAAGTCAGTTGAGCAGATTTTTGTGCATATATTTCTGAATCCTTTAATCTTTTCCATCAACTTATATGTCTATCATCTTAACAATACCGTTTTCTTAACATAATTATATAGTAAGTGTTAATACTGGATAGAGTTATTCCTCTCACTTTACTCTCCTTTAACAAGATTATTTTAGTGTTGTAGGTCCCATTCTTTTCCATATAACTTCTAGAATAAGTTTGTCTATGTCTATAAAAACTTTACTGGAATTTCGATATGAATTGCATTAAACCTAATAGATCAGTCTGGGGAGAGTTGACATCTTTTCTATGCTGAATCTTCTAGTTCATGAGCATAGTATGCTCTTCCATTTACTTAGGACTTCTTTGATTTCTTTCATCAGCATTTGGTAATTTTTAGCTACAGATTCTATAAAAAAAACTTTGTTTACCTAAGTTTTATTTTCTTTGGAATGATTATAAGTGACATTGTGTTTTTACTTGTGATTTCTTCATGTTTATTGTTAGTATCTAGAAATAGAATTGGTTTTATATATTTATTTTGTATCTTTCAACCTTGTTGAACTTATTTAATAACTCTATTTTTTTTTGTGGACTCTGGGATTTTTAATGTAGATAATCATGTCATCTGCAATATATTCAGTTTTACTTCTTCCTTTCCAGTATGGATGTCTTTTATTCCTTTTACTTGCCTTATTACAGCAGTTAGAATTTGCAGTACTACGTTGACTAAGAGTGGTAAGGGAGTGCTGGGCCAAGGGATGTCTGGGTATCAGGTTTAAGGGGGCAATGAGGCCAGAGACCAAAGGGCTTGGAGTGGCCAGCGGGATTTGGACTTGAGTTGACTTGGACAGGAAATTCTTCTGGACACTGTCTGTGACATTCATCAAGGAGGGGAGCCTGGAGCCCTGGGAATGAGTGGAGGCTATAGTCACAGCCCAGAGCCTCATCTTGGAGCCAGTGTCAGAGGTTTCTGAACATGGGCCTGAGATAGAAGAATGGCATACAGGAAGTGAGGAAGAAGTAGATGAGGCGCCATCTTCAAGACTAGACCAAGGCAAGACAAGAAGCCCCCATTTATTTTCCTTGCCCCCGTGACATGGTCAGTGACCAGTGGCAGGTACCAATGCTGTATCAGAGGAACTCCTCTCGGGGAGCAGAGAAGAGAGAAAGTAGGGAGGCTCCTAGGCTCCAGAAAAAAGGGAAGCCATGGTGGGTGCGGTAGGCTGGAAGAAAAATTGGAGGGACTGAGGAGGTGGCCTGCAGTACAGGTGGCAACCTTCAGAACTACCTGAACATCATACATGAGACCTGCCCCCTGAAGGTTCTGGAGAAGTTAAGAAGGTCCTTACTTGCACTCCAGTGTGCAATGAGCTTAACTCTGCTTTCCTTTCTGAGGCCTAGAGAGCTATGTGAATAACCAGAAACCTAGAAAGACCTCAGTAAGAACGTGGTTTCTTTGAGGTTGGTCTTCTGATTGTAACACCTCTTCCAGTGCTACCTTATGGCTCTGTGTCTTGGCCAAAAAATTTGAGGGCGAAGCTAAGTCCAGAGCTGGTAAACAGAGGCCAAGGCTCTGGCGCTAGTCCCCGGGGCAGATGCCCCGGATGTGGTTTTCCTCAATGAATTCGCTCCATGATGCTTCAGAGTGAAGGCTCTCTATCTAGTCTCAGAAAGACACCAGAAAGCTTCCCAAGTTTTTGTGTGTTATCACTAGCATTGTTTGCTTCTGAAGAATTTATACTTTTATTTCTCCATAGGAGGTAATTATTAGATTTCTGGGAAATGTGGGGTTTGTTTAAATGAGTCACAGCAGTTGGCTGAAATAGATAGGACTCCATCTGTTGCCTTTGCGTGGTCTCCAGTTCTGTTCTCTGTGACTAAGCTATAAAGGAGGCAGGAGAACTTGGTGTTCTGGGCGCTCACCATGACTGGCCCTGCCTGTCAGGCCCAAGTCTCACAAGCAAAGATGTGGGGAAGAGGACCCTGTTTCCTGAGAACTTCTCAACGTGTGATCCATGCAATTTGTCCACTGAGCTTGGGTGAGGTGGGTATGGGCAGGAGCTCACACCCAGGGCTCCTTGTCCACTGATCTCTGCCAGCTCCTTCATCAGTGACAGGTCTCTCTCACGTGCTGAGTGAAAGAAGAGGTGATCTGGGAGTCAGGGGCACAGCACGTGAGGTGGTCATGTCCCCTTTCACCCTGCGAGGCTGGCTGCTCTGTGGGCGGAGCAAGTTGCTCTCAGATCCCAGCCTCGTTGCCATCAGCAGATTGGCCTGCCTCACTCGCCTGCTCACAGACCTGCCTGTTGCTGGGCAGCTGGGGCCTGGCCTTCCACACCCATCAGAGGGGCTGGGCCCATAGAGCCGTGCCCAGCTTCTGCCGGCTCCTCCAGGACCAGGAGCCTGGGGACTCCGGAGGGGCACAGGTGCTACACTGCTGCTTTCCTCTTCTGCTCGAGCTGGGAGGCCTTGTTCTGAACTGTCACTGGACACGCCGTGCCCCTCACCTCTGCCGGTTGGTGGTGTGCTGCCCGGCCAACGTATAGCCTCAGTGGGCTCCTCCTCCTAGGGGCTCACAAAGTGACTGTGAGGCCACTGTAAGCAGATGCCATCAGCTCCACCTGATTCCTTCTTCAGTTTCCCAACTACCCAGGTGTGTCACAGGATTGATTGGCACCCCAGTCCACACAGGCCTATCAGGTTGCATTATGAGTACAGAACTGGCAAACGACCAGAGGCCTTTCTCAAGAGTGAGCCTTGTGTGAGGAGTCCTGAGTGGACCCCACTCCACTGCTGGAGACTCCCAGAAGCTCTTCCCTACAGGGATACTGGTAGCTCTGAGGGCCCAGGGAGATAGCGTTCCTGTTGGCTGTTCTTCTAGCAGGTTTTGGTGAGCCTCGCTGTCACTCTGTGCTGAAGCTTAAGGCCCAGCTCAGCCCAAAGAAGTGGCCAGCTAAGCTCGCCAGCTCCCAGTGAGTGCAGAGCCCCCACACCTGTCCAGTTCTAAAACATTCTCTTCACCCCACAGAAAACCCCACACCCATGAAGTAGTTGCTCCCCGTTTCTTCCCCCAGCCTCTGGCACCCAGTAGTCTGCTTTCCCTTTCTATTGATTTACTTATTCTAGATACTTCACATAAATGGAACCACAACATATGTAGCCTTTTTGTCTGGCTTCTTTCAGTGAGCCTAATATTTTCAGGGTTCCTCTACACTACCTGCATGAATCAGGATTTCATTCCTTTTGTTTTGTTTTGTTTATTGTGGTAAACTATACATCACATACAATTTACCATTTTAATGATTTTTAAGTGTATAGTATATGAGCGTTAGGTACGTTCATTGTTGTGGAGCCATCTCCACAGTTCTGTCCGTCTCCAGAACTTTTTCATCATCCCAGATTGAAACCGTGGCCATTCAACAGAATTCCCCATCCCCCTCCCCAGCCCCTGGTAACCACTGCTCTCCCTTCTGCCTCTATGAACTTAACTGTTCTAGGTACTTCATATAAGTGGAATCATGTAATATTTACTCAGACTTAATTTAACGTAATGTCTTCAGTATGAACATCCATGTTGTGACATGTATCAGCGCTCCATTCCTTTGTAGGTCTGAATAACATGTCATAGTGTATATATGCCACATTCTGTGTATCCATTTAGCCATCCACGGGCTTTGGGGTTGTTTCCATTTTTAGGCTGTTATGAATAACGCAGGGATCCTGCATCTCGGTATCCTGGTGGACAGGGAGAGCACAGACATAGCCCAGCCCTGGGACGAGGTCCTGAGGCTTGGGGACGAGTCCAGAAGCAGGGTCTGCTCCCACGTCCCATGGCCTTTGTGTGGCTCTGCTCAAGTGTCCCCTCTTCCGAGGGCCCCCCCACTCCTTTCTCATCTATATTGTTCTGAACAAGTCAGGCTTACCCATTTGTCTTCTTGGTGTTTGCTTGTCTCTGCACCACACGGCAAGTTCCAGGAGAAGAGAGGCCTTGTTTGCCTTGCTCACTGCTAGGTAACCATGGTCTGCAGTGCAGCGCAGTGCCAGGCGCCCTGGAGCTCTTGGGAAAATGGGTGTTCAGTGATGCCTCACACTTGTGCCGCTGTGGCTGCTGCCGGAGCCCAACCCCCTTTTATCTCCCCATCGTGTATTTGGATTGCACCCACCACATCCTCTGTCCAGGCATCACCCCGTTATCAGGAACCCCAGACCACCTGAGTCCCCAGCACCTTCCCCAGACATTCCCTCCACTTCTGCCAGCTGAGCGCCTGGCTCTGCGTGAGGCCGCAGTGTTCCCCTCACCCCCTCGGCAGGGCGATCCAGACCCCCTCTCACTCACTTGTCCCTCCTGGCCAGGGGGCCTTTGGGGTGGCATGAGCCCAGCCCTCAGACCCCGGTCCTTCCTCTCCTGTCAGCCACTGGCCATATGGTTCTAGTCCTTTCTCTCCCTCGGCATCGCTGCCTGCACCTCTCATTACTTGCCACTTCTCTAAAGACTTTGGCATCAGAATCCCAGGCTCCCTGCCCACTCCCCTTGCTGTAAGCCAGGGAAGGAAGGAAGGGAGGAAGGAAAGAGCGCATGTTTTTCTCAGCGCCTGCTGGGCACCTGGCATTGCTCTTCTGCAGGCTGGGTGACCCTGTTCTCTCTGCTGGCTCAGGCTGGCCTGGGCACTCTGGGTGAGGACGCAGGGTTGGGTTAGTCCCTCAGGACATCGGCCCTTCCCCTGGGGAGCAGACATCCTGGACTTTACTTGTTACTCAGAGAGGTAACTCCATGTACCATGAAAAACGTGGTCACACATGTGCTCACACATGTGTATGTGCAGTGAACTGCCCACGCACATAACAGCACCCACACTAGTGCCCACATGCACACCCAACCTTGCACACACATGTGAGCACTCACGCGTACCCCCCACTCACACGTGTGCATGTGTACTCACAGAGCATCTCATCATTTCAGTCTTAATCACCACTCTCAGACCCACATTTTCCTTATGAGTACATCTGTCTTAATAGATTTTTTAAGCCCAAGTGGCTGAGTTTAATGCTCTCGACATGTGAACACGTGTCAGGTAGGAACACGGTCATCCCCAAGCCTGTGCTGGTCGGAGGCTGAGCCCTGGGAAAGGGAGGAGAGTAGGGAAGGGAGCTCTTGGTCGAGGGCTTTTCCTGGCCAAGGGCCCCCACTGAAAAGGACTTAGGCTGCTTGGATAGGAAGTTCTGGCCTTAGGTCAGGCCCAAGGGACCTTGCAAGAGAGCTATCCTACAGCAGCAGGCTGAGCCGTGGGAATCAGCCCCTTGAAGCAGGAGGAAGAATGGGGTGGGGTGAGGAGGGGTGGGGCGAGGGGAGCGCCTCCTACAGGAAGCCTCCCTGGCCTCTCATGTTATTGGGAAATCTCTCCCAGTGGCAGGCAAGCTCCCTGGGAGGCTGGTAGGTGAACCTTCAACAGGAGGAATCTAGAAAGGAACTCCCAGCACCTTCCTAGCCCTCACAGTCTAAGGGAGAGGGAGGTTCAGGAACCCAAGTGCCACAAGTAGATGTTAGATTTCTCCCTCTGAGTTAGAGCCCTCAGAAGTGAAAGACAAGAGAGCCACAGAGGAAAGGCTGTGAAATTGGCAAACAAGGAAACTGAGCCCCCAGCCATGTGCATTTTTCTGCAACTAGGCTGAGGGGGCAGGTAGAACAATGGACACGGGGATGCTGAAGGCTGGAAGGGTGGTGGGAACTCTTGCTTTTGCAGTGTCGTTTAAGGCCTGCTTTTTCCTGATGGAATCTTGAGTCTCATTTCCCATCTTGAGATGTCAGTTTTTTGTCATTCTGATTTTTTTCACAGGCCCTGTAAAGAATTGCATTCACTAGTTAAACACTTCCTCAGCACCTTGACTGTAATAAATTTGAAATCGCCAGGCAAAGGCGTTGTTCAGAGGCTTCTCTTCTCTTTTCAGGACCTGCGGTTTCCAGTGCTGCAGGTCCTCGTCGGAAGGCAGGACTCTTTAGCGGTTGGAATAGCCCTGCCCAAGGACTAGCTCTGTGCCCTGGGCTGTGGGCGCAAGTGACAGAAGGCAGGTGCAGGCAGGGTGGCTCTGGAAGATGAGCAGGCGGGGACCCTCTTCTGTTGTTTCATTTAGAGCTGAAACTAGGGGCCAGACCCTCGGTCACAATTTTCTTTTACCATTTTTGGGTCACAGGTAAGTTTTTCCTTACGGTATAGAAGCATAAAGAGCAGACAAGCTCTTACTAGTTTAAAAAATGTTAAACTAGGGGGGGCGGAAAGGAAAAGAGCAGGCCTTATTTCTGGACAGAGAGGTTTTTAACATGGAGATATTATTTTGGTGTTTCTTTCTCTCCCAGAATACACAATAGTTGTAGTTTTTGGATCCCACTGGCTTCCAGGAGAAGGGAGCTAAGGGTTCCTCAGGCTTGGTGGGGTTTCCCTGCTGGTCTTGGAAGATCAGGCAGTGGGAAGCCTCAGACACTTGAGGTGTGTTCAGGTCCCACCTGGTTGCCCGCGCTCGGCAGATGTTCAGCTAACTCACGTATTAATGATGCAGGCGCTGGCTTATCTTACTCACAGCATTGTTCTGGCCTGTCTTCCTTCCAGCGCTTGGATCATGGCCGGACATGAAGCGGGCCCGTAGCCGTGTTTGTGGCACAGGGTGTGTCCCTGGCCCTTAGGCCAGGCTGAGGGCTCAGGCTGCTGTGCTAGGTCTGAAGACAGGACTGAAGCTTGTCAAGCTTTGTGAGCCAGAGTCCTGGCTTCCAATTGGAGTGAGGGGTGAGGCCTGCCGCCTCCGTTGTCACAAAGAGTTAGAGTCTCCTCTTGAGTTACCTCCTAGTTTCAGCAGAATCTGGAGGCGAGCTGACAAGCATAACGCTGTCCCCTTGGTAAAAGGCTACAGTTGTAGAATTTGCTGGAGCGAGAAGCAGGGAAGGGCTGGCTCAGCTTTATGTAATAATGCCTGGCTCCTGATTAGAGCTTCCTAGCTCAGGAATCTTCCCCCTGAGCCAGAAAACTGGGAGGTTTTGCAGCTCCAAGTGGTCCTCATGTGGGGTCCCGGTGCAGATGTCTGCAAACCCAGGGCTGTCTGGGGGCAGGTGCCTCAGTGGCTTGGGCTGGGTTAGAGCTCCTGGGCCATGCCTGGAAGCCACAGCACTCCCAGAAGACAGGGTTGGTAAATGAGAACCAAGGGCTGGACTGGGGCCAGAGATCTTGAGAAGGCTGTAGGAGGGGTGAAGAATTTGCCTGTCTGCCATGTGTGCCCTCAGAAAGCTGAGCCTGGGAGGGGAGTCCACGGGGGCATGTGACTGGCCTGGATGCACTGTTGAAGGGTACCCCAGTCACCACAGGCTAGAAAGGCCAGGGAGTTCTTTAAAGTTCAAATGCTGTCGATGCCGTAGCCCTTAGGACAGGAATGTGCAGGGATTAGTCCATATGAATGTCAGCATACTAGGTCCAGTCCTTATGGTGCCCAAAGGGAAGGGTCCCTAAGGTGGGGCCCTTGTTTCCTCTAATGTCCCAGGTCAGGCCACCTGGAACGCCTGGCAGGGGTTGGGGAGAGCCTTTGAGGAGCTGCTGACCTGGGTCTCAGCTCTGGGCGGTGACTCTGGTCACTCTGCTCTGACCTGCTGCTTCTTCCCTCCTCTGGCCCTCTTGGCTCCGGGGCCCCTGCTCCCGGCTCCCTCAGTAATCTCCTACTGATGTGCTGTTACCCAAGACTGATGAATAAGTGGGAATAAGACATTAGAGCACTAAAAGCAGTAACGCTCCCCTCCTACTGAGTTCTACCTAAGGAAGCCGGTTCCTTTATATGCTATAGTAAAAACAATGTTTGGATCCCTTCCCCTTGGAATTTGTGGTAATTGGCTGAACCAGACATTTGTAAAAGGTAAATGATGTAAATATGACTGTTTAATTCACCTAAAATACGAAGTTGCTTTCAAGCCCTACCAGACTCATTTCCTACAAATCTTGCCTAATTGCAAGTTATTTTTCATCAGTTGATTTTAACTACCTGTGTGAACTTCTGCTTCCTTCGACTGGCAAACAGAGATTGCAACCAAATTAGATTCTGGGAGCCCCTGGCCTCCTGGGGGTGCCCAGTCTGACCAAAGAGACAGACAGTGGGCAGTGCCTTGCAGTGGGGCAGCACTGGGACCGGGCTGGTGGGGGACATACAGGGAGGGGGACCCCGGGAGGCTCCGCGCCAGAAGCCGCATTGGAATGGTGCTGTTCAGCCAGCGCTCTGGGGAGCCTGTGGGCACGGATGCAGGAAGGCCTCTGGCCCCTTGGGGAGTTCCCAGACCTCAGGCAGGGCTTGCATTAGGGGATGTGTGGACAATGCTTGAGAGACAGGATGGTGTGGAAGGTAGCGGCCTGTGACTTGAGACCCAGACTAGGGAACAAGGTTCCTATGAACTTTTAAAAAATGAATGAATGAATAAAAATGTCTAGAGATGCACTCTGAGCCCCTGGTGCTGGCTTTGTGTCCACTCACAGGCTCCTGAGGCCTGCAGCTGAGTGTTGCGGAGACCTCACCTCTGTGCTGCTGCTCTTAGCAAGACAATTCCTTTTTGGTTCATCTGGTCAGAAAGGCTGGGGAGGGCCCCCCGATAGCCTCAGGCCTCCCCGACCCTGACCTCAGTACACCTGCGATGGGGCAGGGCTGAGAGCAGGAGAGAACCTGGTCTTGGCAACCGGCAGAGACCCCTTTAAAGACTGGGAAAGTAAGAATTCCCTCTGAACCGGAGCACACGTGCTGGGAGAGGAGGGAGACAGGACAGTCAAGTGAGGCATGGAGAAAAACATGAAAACTCCTATTTACATTGTGCCCTATCTCATTCTTTCAAACATTGCCAGTTAGGGAGGTGTGTTTTAGCAGTAATATATATGCACTTAATTGGTAAATAGTCATCTGTCGGGGATACGTGAACATGTTTTAGCGATAGGGACTGGTGATCAAAAAGGCAGGAGGCTACTGGCCTGAAAGTGTGCAAGTCAGGAAATGTTTTCTTATGTGAAAACTGGCTTTTTTTTTTAAACTCAAACTTTCTCAATTCTACCATCCCTTCTTGAGAGAGCTGCTCCAGGGCCCAGAACTAGATCCTGGTGCCCACTGTTCTGCAGCCCCTGATTCTCTGCCTGGACACACTGGTGTGTGTGACCATCCTAGCGGTCCTTCCTAGCCTGGGCCTTAAAGAAGTCCTCCCCCTGCATCTCCTTGGCTGTAATTGCCCGTTACAGAAAGGTCAGCCAGGGATTTATCAAAAACCTTGTTTGAACCCTGCAGGGCTCTTCCGGCTGCTCTGACTTAGAAAAAACAGTGTCCTTAAGTTCACTCCCCTCCTGGTGAGCAAAGACAGCTATTTATTTGTGTGAAGTATCTTTCTTTCAAATACTCAACTGGAGGCGGCAGGGGGCGGGCGGGGGGTGGGGTGTGATGCTCTAGAAGGCTGCCATGTGGAACCCAGCCTAGTTTTCCCTTGGGACCCCGCACAGTCTCTCCCCGCTTTTCCGGCCAGTCTGCCCAGCCTGAGCAGGCCCCCCTGAGCACACCTGCCAGGGCAGCCCCGGCTCTGACCCTAGGGACATACCTGGGGTCAGAGCATCTTCAGCCACTGGAGCTTGTTGGCCTCCTGCCTTTCTTGGGGGTTTTTGACAGAGCAGAGCCCAGCTTCTGACCAGCGCAATCTGGATTATTCCTCCTGGCACTGGTCATGGAATGGGACAGCAGGCCTCAGGTTACTGAGGAGAGTTGCAGGGGAGGCCGATGGGCTGGGCCTTGTGGCGGAGGCTCCTTCCTGCTTTGCTAACCAGCTTTAAGACTTGTCTCTGATCAGTCAGTAGCCTTAAATGCTGAAAGGGAGGAGAGCTGGTGGAAATACAGCTATTTTTACATCCTCCACCTTTCGTGGCCATCTTTTAAAAATATCTAGCCTGGATAAGGCATTTTTAGTCTTCCCCTCCTTGTCTTCCAGCCACTCCTCCGTGCTTCTGCCCTCTCCCTCCTCCGCCTGCCTGTCCTCCTGTGTCTTTCCCACTTCATGGCAGTTTCCTCTCCCCCTCCTGCTCACCTGTCCTCATCCCAGCCCTCCCCAGGGAGCAGGGCTCCCGGAGGCTGAGGGAGGTACACTGGCTTCCAGGGCTCTCACTGCTGATGAGCCACATCCATGAAACCAGGGCTTCCTGAGGCTGGGCTGGGTCCTGCCTATGGACACCTCCCTCCCTCCCTTCTGTGCCCAGTGGAGACCTTTGTTAAGGAGGTTCCTCTGGAGATTTGCCTATGAACTGAACCCTTAACTCTCCCAGGTAAAAATATCTAGACCTGTCTGAATTGAACCCAAGCTCCAACCCATCTCTTGATGTCTCTTGGATGCCCCCACGGAGATCACCAATTCGAGAAAACCAGCTCAACCTTGTGATTTTGCTATTTCACCCCCCAGTCTCCACCCACCAATTGGCTTCTCTCCCCGGATCCTCCAGTTCAGTCAAAAGGACCCTGCTCCCCAGACCCCAGGCCAGAATACTCCTGCTGAGCCTTCCCTCTCTCTCAGCCCCTGGACTGTCTTTTGGGCTGTCACCTTATTCTATCTTCCTGGTAGGGTTTCCCTGCTAGCTCAGCTAGAAAAAAATCAGCCTGCAATGCAGGAGACCCTGGTTTGATTCATGGGTCAGGAAGATCTGCTGGAGAAGCGATAGGCTACCCACTCCAGTATTCTTGGACTTCCCCGGTGGCTCAGCTGGTAAAGAATCCGCCTGCAATGTGGGAGACCTGGGTTCGATCCTTGGTTAGGAAGATCCGCTGGAGAAGGGAAAGGCTACCCACTCCAGTATTCTGGCCTGGAGAATTCCATGGACTGTATAGTTCATGGGGCCACAAAGAGTCGGACACGACTGAGCAACTTTCAGTTATTCTCTCTGTCTCCCTACCTCCACCGTCTCTTTGTCACAGAGTGGAATACTTCCTTGTTTGAAAAGCTTAAAGGCCCTGCTCTCCTGGCCCTTCCCATCTTGTCTCTGAATTCAAGTTGTTTGCTGCACGCTGTCTCCAGGAGCTGTTCTAAATGCTGAGAACAGCACTGACTTACACCCTGTCATGGAGCTACCCCAGTGACTTAGTGATAAAGAACCCACCTGCCAATGCAGGAGATACGGGTTGGATCCCTGGGTCAGAAAGAACCCCTGGAGAAGGAAATGGCAATCCACTCCAGTATTTTTGCCTGGGAAATCCAATGGACAGAGGAGCCTGGCAGGCTACAGTCCATGCAGTTGCAAGGAGTCGGACTTGACTTAGCGAGTCAACAACAGCAACACCTTGTCATGCATCTGGGTCTTTGCACGTGTTTTCCCTTCTGCCTCAGTTCCCCTTTACCTGGGAGGGGGGCGGCAGGCAGCCCATCCACGAAGACTTGGTTTAGACGCCTCCGAGTTCTCAAAGCCTTCTCAAACTCCACCCCGGACTGTGTGGACGTGTCTTGCAATGATTTGTTTGCACATCTGGTCTCATCTCTGGACTGGAGGCTCCCCGAAGACTGGATCCCTATCTGATCCACTTTTTAAAAAATTTATTTTAATTAAATATTGAATAGGTGTTTATACAGAATCGGAGAAGGCAATGGCACCCCACTGCAGTACTCTTGCCTGGAAAATCCCATGGATGGAGGAGCCTAGAAGGCTGCAGTCCATGGGGTCGCTGAGGGTCGGACACGACTGAGCGACTTCACTTTCACTTTTCACTTTCATGCATTGGAGAAGGAAATGGCAACCCACTCCAGTGTTCTTGCCTGGAGAATCCCAGGGACGGGTAAGCCTGATGGGCTGCCATCTATGGGGTCACACAGAGTCGGACACGACTGAAGTGACTTAGCAATTATACAGAATATAAGAATACTTATAAAATATGTATAAAATGTAAAGAATAGCAATACAATGAGCACCTGTGGACCCACCTTGCATTTATGAGTTGCAATCCATTCATACCATCAGCACCTATCACACAGCCTGGAGCTATCATTCCAGGGGTCAGTGAATGTTTGTGAATGACTGAATGCTCGAATGAGCAAGTGACTTGAGTGTGGTTTTCTCTGTGAATCACATTGCCGTGCTTCCCACTCCTCTACAGCCTCACTGTGCTCACCCAGAGGCAACGCGGAATGTTTTAGGACAAGGACTGGTGGCCTTTTTTTTTTTTTTGACCACACTATGCGGCATGTGGTATCTTAGTTCCACAACCAGAGATCGAACCCATGCCGCTCGCAGTGGAATCATAGTCTTAACCACTGGGCTGCCAGAGAAGTCTGAACTATTGGGCTTGGTATTGGAATCACAGCACCACCACTTACAGGTCATAATGGCTTTGCAAGTTCCTTAACTTCTATGTGTGGCAGTGTTCTCATCTGTAAAATAGGCAAGTTGCATCCTACCACATGGATTTGCCGTGACAGGTACCTGGCATATGGTGGTGTTCAGGTGTGTGCAAGTGCACGGTTGGCACAAGCACTTCTGTGGTCAGTGGAGTGTTCTGTGTGGTGGAACTGGGGGTATACAGCAAGTGGCCAGAGAGGGCTCGGAGTGTTGCTCCTGCCGTTCTGCCCTGCATGAGGCCAGATCCAGGGCGGGCCAAGTGCACGCCCATCATGTGCCGTGTTTCCTCAGCTCAAACACATTTAGGGGCCACGTTTTACTGTTCTGAGTCGTGATATGAGTGCAGTCCATCCACCCAGGAGACACGTATGAGCATCCAGTGAGTGCTGAGTTCTGGGGCAACGCTGTGGAGGAAGCCCAGAGGTCTTGCCAGGACCACAGAGGGTGCACGGGTGCAGCAATGATGAGTCAGGAGGTCTCAGTGCCCTGGAGCACAGAGAGGCCGGAGGGACGGAAGCTGCATTTTTTTTTTTTTAGATGGACCAGTTTTAAAGTCTTTATTGAATTTGTTAGGGCCTCCCTGGTAGCTCAGCTGGTAAAGAATCTGCCTGCAATGCAGGAGACCCCAGTTCGATTTCTGGGTCGAAAAGATCCCCTGGAGAAGGGAAAGGCTACCCACTCCAGTATTCTTGGGCTTCCCTGGTGGCTCAGACGGTAAAGAATGGGCTTGAATTTGTTACAATATTGCTTCTGTTTTATATTTTGGTTTTTTGGCCTCCTTCACCAGGAATTGAACCCACACCCCCGGCACAGGAAGGTGAAGTCTTAACCCCTGGATGGCCAGGGAAATCCGGAAGCTGCGTTTTTTAATAGGTTGGTCCGCAAAAGTGTCCCCACAACAATGCCACCAGAGCCAAGACTCTCCCTGTGTCTGCTCCCCTTCTGCCGGTCCCGCTCCTGTCTCTGGGTGTTTGTATCTACATGCACTCCCTTGAGTGTGCGTGCAAGTGCCAGCAGGTGCCAACATCCAGAGACAGGAGCGGGCCTGGCGGAAGGGCAGCAGACCCAGGGCGAGAGAGAGAGTAGGAGGCTGGAGGGAAAGGGCCCGAACCTCACGGGACCTCACGGGCCATTATAAAGCCTTTGGCTCTTCCTGTGGGAGGGAAAGGAGGGTTTAAGCAAACAAGGGAAGCAGTTTGATTCATGTGTATAAAGGATTATCCCAGCTGCCGCACAGAGAAGACCGTAGACGGGCAAGAGGGAGCAGCCCAGCTTGTGCAAAACTGGAGAACAGAGGGCACCGCAACTTGAACTAGGTGGAGCGAGGAGGCAGCGGGATGTCCAGACACTGAAGCCCAAGATTTACTGATGACTGATAAGGCCTGAGAGGAGAAGGAGTCAGAGTCTCCAAGGGGAAAATGGGGAGGAGCACGTATGTGGGCAGATGGGGGCCTCAGTTTGGGCATGTCACGTTCGAGGTGTCTGTAAGACATCTCGGTGAAGACATGGGGTCGGCAGGGAGAGGAGAGGGGAGTTCAGGGGAGGGGTCTGGGCCAGACACACATTTGCAGTTACCAGTGGGGAGTAGGAGATAAAGCCTTGAGCCTCAGGCAGCTGTGGGCTTGGAAAGCCTCGTGTGCACAAAGGCTGAGTCCCTGCAATGTTGGAAGTGGGATTCTGGGTTTGGGAGATGAGGAAGCACCTGCAGAAGAGCTCAGAACAGCATGACCAGGAGGGAGGAAGCCGCCTGGCAGAGGGTGGTGTTCCCAGAGGAAGCTGAGAAT
The DNA here is from genome assembly GCF_000754665.1 of Bison bison bison. Lineage (NCBI taxonomy): Eukaryota > Metazoa > Chordata > Mammalia > Artiodactyla > Bovidae > Bison > Bison bison. The sequence goes on along the minus strand of NW_011494876.1, from coordinate 15,967,671 downwards.
TTCTTTCGGGAGAGAGGGAGGCCTCAGCACTGTCGGGTCAGGGGATGATCAGGTGAGAGGAGGAACCTAGAAGCGACTTTTGGATTTGATGCCGTGGAGGTCACCAATGACTATGACCTGAGAGACTTCTGTGGAAGGATGGGCGAAGCCAGGTGGCCTGGTTGAGAGGAAGGGAGGAGTGGGGCTGGAGGCCATGAGTGGAGGCCACTCTTTCAGGGAGTTTTGCTGTAAGAGAAGCAGAGAAATGAGGCAGTAGCTGAAGGGGAAAGTGGGCCAGATTTCCTTTTTCTTTTTCAAGATGGGAGAAGCATCTTTGTATGGACATTAAAATCATCTGAGTAGAGAGGTAAGCAAGGATGATGAAGGAGAGGGGAGAATTTATGAAGGTGAGAAGTGGGCCTTGGGAGCAGGAGACTGGCAAACATAGGGACAGTCGTCAAGAGGCCTTAGTTGTACAAATCCCCCCCCAGCCGCTCCCACTTTCCCAGCAAGATTGTGGACAGTCTGTCAGTGGCAGTGAGCAGAGGGAGGTGGCTGGCGGCCTGGAGATCAAGGAGAAGGTGTGAGGAGTCGTCCAGGAGACAGGAGAGTTAAGGGTCCACGGGTGTGTATCGCGATTGCCGGGCGTCAGTTGCAGCCACCACATGGTGTGTGGACACACATCGGGCCTGTGTGCAGGGGGCACCAGCCTCGCCACACAGGCTCTGCTGGGTGCAGAGGGCATTGCTTGTTTGTTCACTGCCACCACAGCTGAGTTGAAAGTTAACCTGAATTTGGATCCCTGATGGTCACATACAGTGTCCCCAGAAAGACTGCATTTTGACGCAACATTGAATTAAAAAGTCACTGTGTACAAACAAACACAGTAGAAATTGCTTACTTTCTCAGAAGAAACCACGGACCTTGCCCAGCCTGGAAACAGGGTTCTGGTCCCTTTGCATATTATAAAGGGCTCTCCATAGCTTCTGATGAGCTTGCAGCCCCAGGTAATTTAAGTAAGATATGAAACGATGCATTTAACCAAGTGGGGTTATTTCTTTATGACACCTAGAAATTAGTCTACTGAAAGGCCCTGGAGCCCTTTGGGCCTAGAGATGGCTGCAGCCACCACCAGCCACCACACTGCACTGGGCCTCACAGCTGGCGGCAAAGGTGACTTCCAGAGGGCTAGACTCAGGCTCTGGCCATCCGAAGTGGCCAGTCTGTGAGACTGGATGGGTGGATGTGTGCTGTGTTGGCTGACAGACAGTTAACAGTGTCCTTTTTCTTTTTCCTGGAAGAGTCTTTATTAGACCGAGGGTGTGTCTCCTCCCTGGCAGTCCCTTGGAAGGGAGGAAGGACCATAGAGTGTCTTGGAGTGGATCTCCCGGCGGGCTCTGCGGTTCCCCTCTAAAATGGCTTTACCTGAGACAGCCTACCAGTGGGCTCCTGAATCTTTTTGGCAAGCAGATGGCGTTCACATAAGGGCAGCAGACTTAGAGTCTCCTTCTGTTAGTCAGACCCTACAAGGACTGGGGGCACAGGGGCCGAAGGGGCC
>NW_011494876.1:15963854-15966034 GCF_000754665.1 Bison bison bison | reverse complement strand
GCCGAAGGGGCCAGGCCAGGATGCTCCGCAGGCGGCTGTGGCCAGGCCTCCGCAGTGACTTTCAGCCAGGCTGCCCTGTTGCCTGGGTTCCAGCATCCACCCAAATGAATACACACTGAAGCAAGTATAAAATGTCATGGAAGCAGTGTGAAGCCTTGCCTTTGGCTTTTTGTACGTGGCTTTCTTCAAACTGGAAAACTGGGAGGGGGGTCAAACGAAGGAATGTGGGGCATTGAGTTTAGCCTCATGGTTTGCCTTCTACTCAGCTCTGATGCCTCTGCTGCAGCTGGGCCATGTCGGATGGAGGTGGGGGTCAGGCATATTGAACTGCCCTCAATGGTTCCTCAAGGCCTGGATCCTAGAGCTCTGGCCCTGTCCTTTCTTACAGTAGCAGAAAAGTAACAAACACATCACCCATCTTGATGGACTTGGTCTGGCATTAGACATTCTGGAAGACCACCAGAAGGAAGGCTCCATTGTCCCTGCTGGAGGTGGCATTAGCTGGGCCTTCGAGGGCCTCCCCTGCTTACCTCCAGCTGCCCAATATGGGCCTCTGAAGCAGACAAGCCAGAAAGTAACAGACCTGCCAGAGCAGTTGATCTAAACTAGCTGCATGTTGAAATCACCTAGGGAGGGAAAAAATACTAATGCCAGGGTCCTGCCCTCACAGATATTGATGTAATTTGGTGTGCAGTCTAAGAGTCAGAAATGTTAAAATCAGTCTAGGTGTTATTCATATATAGTTTAGAACCTTGGTTCTCAAAGTGTGGTCTGCAGACCATAGTAAAGGCATCACCTTAGAGATCGTAAAAATACAGACTATACCGCAGACCTACTGAATCAGACTCTGCATTTCAGGGAATGAAGGGAACGTTCCTGAGCCGACCACATGGCCTGGTGCTGACGGCTCAGGTGGGGACACTTGTCAGGGCTCAGCATGGAGCACAGTTAGCACTGGGCTGGTGGAGGGCTGTGCTAATGGCACCGGCTGGCAGCCACCTGGGTTGGTGGAGACCTCTGCAAGCAACTTCTCTAACCTTGTCATTTTCAATGTCATTTCAGTGTTCCCCGGAGACTGGACCCCAAGGAGCCCCTGGGTAGCCAGAGAGCAGCTTCCCCAACCCCGAAGCAGCCTTCTGCTACCACTCCCGGCCGTGAGAGCCCCCGGGAGACGAGGGCACAGGGCCCTGCAGGCCAAGAGGCCGACGGCCCCCGCAGGACGCTGCAGGTAGACAGCAGGACGCAGAGATCAGGGCGGTCCCCCTCTGTGTCACCAGACAGAGGCAGCACCCCCACATCACCCTCCTCCGTCCCCCAGATCGCCCCCCTTCCCAGCAGCACGCTGTGTCCCATATGTAAGACCTCGGACCTCACGTCAACCCCCAGCCAGCCGAACTTCAACACCTGTACCCAGTGTCACAACAAGGTCTGCAACCAGTGTGGGTTCAACCCCAACCCTCACCTCACCCAGGTAATCACCTCTGCGCCGGCTCCCCCCACCCCACCTGCCTTCCCAGGCCTCCCCTGGTTCCCTTTCTCTTCCTGGTCATTTCCCTTGGCCGTCAGCCCCTGCGTCTTCCCTGGGCTGGGATTCTGGCTCCCAGGTGTGGAAGTAGAGAGCAAGTCCTGGTCCCAGATCTCCAGAGGAGCTGATTACTGCGCCTCCTGAAAGCTTGGGCTCAGTCCTGTGTAGAAGGTGCTTTCCTATCTGCTCCAAGTCCGACCTGGAAAAATGCCCTAGGGAGGCCAAAGAGAGCCTTACGGATAGCTTTTCCCATGGGTGCACACTTGGAGAGGGTCATGAGCAGCCTCAGGACCCAAAGAGAGGCAAATCTCCCTGACCCCTGGCCAGCCTCCCTCCAGTGGGTCCTGGAGAGGGGACCAGGGGAGGGGAGCAGGTGTTAAGGGAGGCAGGGGACTGGGCTTTGGGAAGAGCCTCCTCTGTGTCCCCTTCCAGTTAGCTGGGGCCTGAGGGGGCAGAGCAGCTCCCCTTCGCCGGTGAGGAGCCAGGATTCACATGGTGACAGTGTCCTACCCTCACTCCGAGGCCACTGGAAGGCCATTTCCATGAGATTGGCCTCCTTTCTGCCCTAGAGGACCCAGGGTCCCCAGCCCTACCCTGGCTGTGTTGGGATGCTTTGAATTGCTGTGGAGTGCTCATCCAAGCCCAGGAGCCTCTC
>NW_011494876.1:15959409-15963754 GCF_000754665.1 Bison bison bison | reverse complement strand
GAGCCTCTCTTAGGTGCCCTGGAGGCCAGGTGCTCCAGTTTACTAGCTGGGCTGGGGCCCGTGCCTCTGAAATGAGTGGCTCCCTCCCTCCCTGCTGCAGTAACCCCCGGAAGTCTCCGATTGTCCCCCCAGAGCTCTGCTCTTGGGCTGGTTGGAGCATGGTGACTGCGTGGCTGTGGCTGCAGCTGGGATTAGCAGCAGCAGGAGCCGTTTGGATCACGTGGGTGGGGGAGGGCTGAGTGAGAATCGTTCACAGGTCGGGGTCTATTTGTGACATGAGGTGCTGTGGGTGTGGGACGTGTGGTTTGCGAGAGGTAAGTGTGAGATTCCGAGGAAGGAGCTGCCGGTGTAGGGAGATGACTCAGTGCGTTTGGAGTCGCTCCTGGAGTGTGGGGGCTTCCTGCGGAGGCGTGCACACTCGTGATTATTACATCTGTGATTAGAAACGGCCCGTCCCTGCGCTGATCAGTTAGGTAAGTGTTGCTCCGTAGTATCTAGAGCACTGTGATGAAGGCCAGGGAAGCTCACCTGTGATCCTGCTGCCGAGAAGCCAGAAGCACCCAGCCTCACAGGAGCAGGGGGTTTGGCAGGTAGGGATGAGAGGCCACTGCGGGAATCTCCCCACCCCACCCCCCGCCGCCTTATGCTGGCCCTGCCCCCTGGGATCCAGCCTCTGGAGAGGCTCATAGAGCAGCAGGACCTGAATGACGCTGGGTGTGGTGGGCGGAGATCAAGGGAGAGCCACACATGCAGCACCAGTTCCACGGTGGGCCTCCCAGCCTTTCCCCCACACCGAGGACCTTCGGTGAGCAGGGAGGGGAGCCAGCCTTGGGCTGTGCCTGGAAAAACAGCAGAGTGGGAGGGCCTGGCGACACTCGGTCCATCTGCCTCATTGTGCCTGGAGGAGCCGAGGCTCTGGTCCAGGAGGAAAGGGGCCCCCAACTTACTGCAGAGGAAGAGCAGGCCTCCGGGCCAGGCCCTTCATGGCACGTCCAGGCAGGAGCTCCGAGACAGGGCTGTCACTGGCCGCCTTCCCCAGACCTGCTTTCATGGCTGCGGTTATGGAACCCAGTTTGGGAAATGCTGACCATTCTCCAGGTGCTCACCTGACAGGGTCCGAATGTTTCTCGCCAGCCCCAGGAGACCCTCCCAGTGAGGACGCACTGACCAGGAGCCCAGAGGTGTTCACATTTAAGCCTATCCAGTGCCCAGTGATGGGGACAAGACAGGAAGGCTGTTCTCTCCCTGGATGTGGGTTCCTACACAAGCACCATAACCTCCCGAAGGTTGCATTTCTCTCAGGGAGAAGCAGGCTGTGGGTGCCAGCCTCGGTGGCTTTGCTGATGCCCCAAGCCTGCTCCACCCTGTTAGCCCGCCTCTCTGCTCTTCAGTGACTCTGCATTCAGGTCTGCCACCCCTTTCTCCTCCAGGACAGAGACACCTGTTCTGATAGCTGGGCGAAGCATACAGGTGTGGCCGTGGGCCAGCAAGTAGAGGGGAACAGTGAGGTCGGGGTGGGAGCCACTCCTGGAGAGGATGAGCCGTGCCCTGTCTGTCAGCCCCATCAGGGGTCTCCTTGCCCCGCTCGGAGCTGCCCCAGCAACGCATGCTGGCTTGGAACTCCTCCAGAGGAGTCCGTCCTCACTCCAGGAACAGCACCACGGGAATGAGTGCTGTGCGGAGGCAGGGTTGACTGCACGCCTGCGTCTCACTCCAATCAGCAGAATTCTCCTGGAGCACCACCCGAAATGAGGCTGCAGCCTGCACCCAGGGGCGCCCACCCTCTGCCCCTGTGGGTACAGCAGGGCTGCCACCTCCTCCCCACTCTTCCAGGTCCAGGAACCCGTGTGCCTTCCACCCCCCTTGCTCTAGTCAGAATCACTCACAAGCCCCCTCTAAGAAAACTATGGAAACATGATCACGGTCTTTCTTCACCTGTTCCAAGGTCTAGATGTTGTTGAGATCAAGCTACTGTGCCATCACCCCACCCCCACCCCCCTGGCAAACCTTGGGCTTAGGTATGTACCCAGGGTGGGTGGTGTGGAGAAGGGAGGGAGAGACGCAGTGGCCACAAGCCTCTTCCTCTCCTGACTGCATCCCACTCTTTCCGGCGGCGAGGGCCGGGCCACCAGATGGCCTGGGGGTGGTGCTGTGAGTGCAGCCTGGATCCCTCTGCCGCAGCCTCCAGCTTTGCCCCGTTCCCTCCGTTCCTTCCTGGTCACCTTGCCACCCGCCCAGGCCGTGAGGAAAGAGGAGCACGTGTTAGAAGGACATGGATCAGCGGTGGGCTGCGGAGCGGCTAAGGTGTCTTCCTCTCTTCCTGGGCCTAGCCCTCCCTGTTCCACCTCCAAGCAGAGGGGATGTGAAAGGACCTCTAGGTGGCCTTTGTCCCTTCTGGGTGGGTTTGCTTGGCAGTAGCCACTTTGACCCAAACCATCTCTGAGTCAATAGGGAAATGCCCTGAAGCTTCAGCCAGCCCTGGGCAGCTAGCCCTACCAGCCCTGGTCCCAGGAGCTGGGCCTCTCGGTTGTCTCGCTTGGATCACTGCGAGGTGGAGGCTAGAGTCACTGGGGCAGACCGATGAGGCTGCTGTGCAGGAGAGGGGGTTTTTCACTGCTGCGGCCATCAGGCGTGGCACACCTAACTTTAGCTATGAGAGGAGGCTGTAAAATTATCTGAGAATGAATATATAGCGCAGAGAAGATAGGCCTGGGAGGGAGGGGGGCCATCTGGTGTAGGACCGGGGGAGTTGAGGGCTCTTGGGAGGTGGGGAAGGACCAGCAAGGTATAAACTCTCTTCCTTTCATGGAGCTTCAGGCTAGTGAGGCCTTCCAGCACCAAGCAGCAATTGGGTTCAGCCTCCACTACCCAAATCCTGGCCTCGGATGCTAGGCGGGTTCCGAGGACCTTTCTCAGGGTCCTGACCCAATGACATTGGCACGGACCTCCCCTGTGGGCCAGGCCTGGCTGAACAGGCTCTGGGCCAACGTGCCCTGTCCTGTGGGACCCTGTGGTGCCCACCTCTAGGCCTGAGGTCAACCAGTTGACAGGGGAATCAGTTTAGTGGCAGACTTGAGACAGTCGGATGCTGGATGAGGCAGGTGACGTGTCGATGCCGTGGGCAGTGTGAGCACACAGTCCTGCCCCCGTCCCTGGCCCACAGTGGGCTGCATGCCTCCAGTCGCGGCCTGGCTCATGACTCACAGCCCGGAAGGGCATGGCATCATACTGGCCAGTGGGGCCCTCCCAGGAGCCTCTGGACTTGGCACCAGCAGGGAGGGCTCATTTATAACCCACTTCTGTGATGTTTCAGCTTGTACCAAAATGGAAAAAGGCGTGAATGCAGCATCAGGTATGATGTCAGTGCAGTGATCCGACACGCAGCCTGCCTGCTCTCCCTGGGAGGGCTGGGCTCCGAGGCAAGCGGCTGCTCTCCGCAGGAAGGTGGGCCACGTGACGTGTGCCACCCTCCTTCCTCCTTGCTGATGGCGCCGTGGAAGGGGATGCTGCAGGAGCACCCATTACTGCTGGGGGCCCAGAGCTTCCCGGCAGCCCTGGAGGTGACAGCGCCACAGGCCCCACCCTGGGCAGCCTTCTTTGGGGCCAAATAACCACATGCAAGGCTGGATTCTACCCTCTGGGGCTGAGACACAGGGCGGCAGGTGCAGTGCCACCAGCGTCCCTGTGGGAAAGATAGAGAAACCCGTCCCGAAAGGTGTCCCCACTCCCCTTCCTGCCCCGGAGCCCCATGGAGGGAGAGGCCACGCAGACGTGCGGTTCCCAGAGCCCCCAGCCTCCGGCTCCTGGAGGATGGCATCACTTCCATTGCCCTGTTGTGCACTGAACGGTACGAGGAAGGGAGCAGCTGAGAAGGCTCTCCCGGGGAGGACCTCCCTTCAGAGCCCACGGGGCTTGCTGTGCTCACCCTCGAGCTGGCTCCTACAGCACAGGCACTGCCTCCCTGCTGGAAGCCACTTTCCTAGAGCCTCTGCTTCCCTGCCTCCGGACCAGCACACCGCCCTGAGCCTCCCCACCCCCACTGCTGCTCAGGCCCCCACTGGGCGGGGTCCAGGGGCCTCTGCGCCTCTGAGATGGCAGGATGGGCCCCTCGCTTTCAAGAAGGATCAGCCACCACCTGGCAGAGCCATCTACCTGGTAGCTGGAGCCCTGGGAGGTCCCCTTAGCTCCACCTCTGGGTCTTGGGACAGGAGGTCTGTGACTGGCACATCTCCCAGCCGAGTGCCAAGTTAGGCTTACGGAGTTATCTGATAACAAGGCTCTAAAAGAGGTCCTCTGTCACACTGATGGAAGGCCTGCCCTCTGATTCTAGTGGGCAGTAGGCTAG
>NW_011494876.1:15946642-15959309 GCF_000754665.1 Bison bison bison | reverse complement strand
GGCGAGGGGGGTGCCCGGGAGCCACAGACACGGTCCAGCCAAGGAAGACTCTCTCTGTGGTTGGTCCCGGAGTCTGGGGACCTGCCCCAGGCCTGGTCATGGATCCATAGCCTAGGTGGGCTGGTGATGCACAGCCATCTCCCTGCCCAACCAGTGGGCCACCCACATGTCCCTAACGTGGGATAAGGATCTTGGAGTAGGGAGGAAGAGGCTGAGGATGACCCCCTCCCAGCAGGCTCCCAGGGGTCCACGGGGGAGCCAGAGAGGGGAGTCTTATGGATTCAGAGATTTGCTCAGCCAGCATCCTCCCCAGGAGGCCTGTGTGCTGGTCCTCTCGGCCCAGGCCTGGGCCTGGGAGGGGCTGGGAGAGGGCACAGTGCAGGCTCCTCGCCGTCTGGAAGATGCTAGATAGAAATAGTTGCGCCCATCTGGGAGATGACTCACTGAGGGGTGTTTTAGCCGTTTCTTGGCGAGGTTCTATTTTGGGTGAGACGCCTGTGACAGCCTGGGTGCCGGGGGCTGGATAAGGGGAGCTTCTTGTGGTAAGTGCAGTTTTAGCACAGGCCCTTGTTGACCCCTTGTTGATCTGGGACCCAAAACAGGGTCTCCCTGAAGTCTCAGAATCAAAGGGTCTCACCTCCCAGATTCCTCTTCTCCGGAAATCCCACCTCAGGGCATGCTTCATAGACAGAACCTTGGGTGTGAGCAGTGTACTCACCTCAGGAGCTGAGTCTGTGGCTTCCGCCCTGGGCCAGGGCCTTGGCATCCTGCTCAGGAGGGTGATCATCTCCTGGGTTTCTTTGAGGGTTAGCCCAAACAGCTCGGCTCTGCAAGCTCCTACTTTGGACAAAAATGAACCCTGACACCCCTACCAAATATGACTTCTTTAAAGGAGTCTTGGGGCTGAGTCCCAAGGACACACATTGTCTTCTCTGTGACTTTCTCCGTCCAAAAGTATACAGAGCTGCCTTGGGTCTTCAGAGCGCTTAGATGAGTTCACAGTTCCCAGCTTGGGGCGGGGCAGTTCACACCCAGTGCTATGGCATGACTAATCTTATGGTTTCCAGAGCTGGGCTTGGTCTTTGAGTTTCTTGAGGGCAGCTTCTAGACCTCTCACTTGACTTGCATGAGGCTCAGTGGCCTGAAGAAGAGGTAGACATATGAAAGGCACTGGGCTCCAGGCTGCAGCTCAGGAGCTGGGCAGGGCTGGCAGGGCCAGTCTCTCCAGCAGCATCACTTCCTAGCTGGGTAACCGCAAGAGCCAGAGGCTAAATCATATTAGACCTTGGTTTTTCTCTACTGTGAAGACAAAATGAAAGAATGCCTGCAAAACATGCCCTGCATGATGCAGGGCGCCATGGGGTACTCACCAAAGTGCATGTTTCTCCCCTATCTCAGATGCTACTCTTGGTTTCATGGCAAGACAGCCAAGCCCAGGCTCCCAAACTCCAAGTCAGCCACAGTGGCAGCCGTACAGCCTTGTGACCTCAAGGCAGAGAGCAGGGCCAGTGGTACCTACTAAGGATGGGCAGAAGGGGCTTTCTGCCCCAGGGACCAGACTGAACTTTCCCTGGCAACTAGGCTACTGTGGTGCATTCAGACTCTAGTTGCAACCATGGATGAGCAGACTTGTCCTCTGCCTTGGCTCAGGTTGAGAAGGAGGAGCTCCTTCCACACCATGGGGTGCTGACTCTCCAGTCTCATGGCTGTAGCCTTGTAAGAGCCATGCCCCTATTGATAGGTTATCAGGCTTCATCCCCCAGCAAGACTCTGTGGCGTAAGCTCTGCTCTGTGCCCGGTACTATGCACTGTCCCTGGACCACCTCAATAAGAGCTCATGGGCAGGGCAAGGAGACACCCAGAGGAATAAAGTAGCATACGCTTTGGGAAAGAACAAGTACCATGAAGACAAACTGGGTGGTTAGCTACAGAGTACTTCGGAGGGATTTTCAATCATATGGCCAGGAAGGGCCCTGATGGGGAAGTGATCCTGGCTGAGACATGTGCAGGTAGCTGGCTCCGGGGCTGAGGAAAGGGTGAGTGAAAGGCCTGGTTATGGAAGAGAGCGCAAAGGATCTCTTGGTAGAAGAGGAGACCAACATGCCTGAGGTGAGAGGGCAGGAGAGAGGGACAGAGAGAGGCATAGGCTGGAGTAGATGGGGGCCCTCCTGGATTACAGAAGAGAGTTCCCATGGTAAGTGAGGGGGGAGTCCACTAGAGGGCTTTGAGCCTGTAAGTGACATGCTCTGATTTATATTTGGATTTTGAGAGGAAGATAATATTGGCTCATATAACTGGGAATCTGAGGGTAGATTTAAGGCAGAGCTGAATCCAGAGAAATAAATGAAGCCATGGGGTCTGCTCGTTTCTCCTGTCTTGGCTCCACTTCTGACTGTCTCTTCACTTCATTCTTAGCTCCTCTCTGCACGCTGGGCAAGAAGGCTCCTGCCCACGCCACTGCTACGTCCTTCTGATGAGTGACGCTATCTCCTACTGTTCATTCACCCTGAAATATGGAAGGGCACTGATTGGCCCTGTTTGCAAGGTCATGTGCCCATCCCTGCAACCCTGGCTGAAGCCAGTGATTGGCTCAACCCAAATGTGAGCCTGCTCTCCTTGGGAAGGAGCTAATGACAGAGAGAAATGACACATCCATCCTGTGAACAGCAGCACATGCCTTGTTTAGTCTGGAGGCACAAATTATCCCTAAAAAAAAATTTGTCTTCCTTAAGAAAGCAAAAGATTTTTTCATTTGGCTTACGTCACTCACATCGTATCACTTTGCCCTCATTTATTTTGCTCTCAAGAAGTTTCATTTGTATCTTTTCTCCTCAGCAAGACTGTGAGCTCCTCAAGGACAGGGATCATGGTTTCTTTTTGTTTTCTTTTCCTCCCTCTCCCACCTACTATTCTTCACTCCTTTATTCATTCTGCAAGTTTTTATTGAGTGCCTGTTGCATACCAGGCACTTGTTCTAGGGCCATGCGGTCTGTCCTGATATACGTTTTAAAAGATCACTCTGCTGCCCTGTGGGAGTGACCTGAAGCAGGCAGCAGGGGAAAGAGAGTGAGCAGTTGGAGGCTATTCTTAGGTGGCTCTAGTGGTAAAGAATCCACCTGCCAGTGCAGGAGACACAGGAGACATGGGTTTGATTCCTGGGTCGGAAAGATCATTTGGAGAAGGAAAGGGCAACCTACTCCAATATTCTTGCCTGGAGAATCCCATGGATAGAGGAGCTTGGCGGGCTACAGTCCATGGGGTCGCAAAGAGTCAGACATGCCTGAAGTGACTTAGCATGCACAACGAGGGGTCATCCAACCAGGAGGATGGGAGCGTGGGTTGGCGAGGTGGGATGTGGAGACGCACGATGTACCCAGGTACAGCCAGTGGGTGTGGGGAGGACTGTGGCCGGCAGTGGGTCGGCAGTTTGGGGCTGGGGGGTGTGTGAGTGCCTCCGTTCATCTCCGTGTACCTGGCAGCCCAGAAACACCTGTCCCAGGCTTGGTGCTCCTGCCTGTGCGAGGAGCTGGCCCTGGCTGCTGGGGGCTGCGAGGACCTGAGCCGTGGGTGCCCCAGTCCTTAACGTCCTGGTGACCCTGCTGCTTCCTCCTCAGGTGAAGGAGTGGCTGTGTCTGAACTGCCAGATGCAGAGGGCTCTAGGGATGGACATGACCACGGCGCCTCGCTCCAAGAGCCAGCAGCAGCTGCACTCCCCGGGCCTGTCTCCTTCCCACTCCCCAGCCAAACAGCCCCTGGGGAAGCCAGAGCAAGAGAGAGCTCGGGGCCCAGGGGGACCACAGCCTGGCCCCCGGGCAGGCCGAGACAGCCAGGGCCACCTCAGTGCCGGGGCCTGCCCCAGCCGCCGCCCCTCCGGAAGTGGGGAAGGTGTCTCCCCAGCCCTCTCTCCCCATCAAGCCTTCCACAGCCGAGCCTAGGCCCCCAGCAGGAGAGGCCCCGGCCAAGAGTGCCACTGCAGTGCCCTCCGGGCCTGGTGCTGCTGAGCCAACCCAGGAGGGCCTCACTGGGAAGCTTTTTGGCCTTGGTGCGTCGCTGCTGACCCAGGCGAGCACCCTCATGTCTGCGCAGCCTGAAGCGGACTCCCAGGGCCAGCCTGCCCCGAGCAAGGGGCCGCCCAAGATTGTCTTCAGCGATGCCAGCAAGGAGGCTGGCCCAAGACCCCCAGGCTCAGGGCCTGGGCCCCGGCCCACAACTGGAGCCAAAACTGAGCCTGGTTCAGGGCCCAGAGCCCAGGCGAGAACGGGGGGAACCACCAGCCCAAAACATGGCAGAACAGAACACCAGGCAGCATCGAAGGCTGCTGCCAAGCCAAAGACCACGACGAAGGAAAGGGCCACCTGCCCACTGTGCCAAGCTGAGCTCAACGTGGGCAGCAAGGGCCCCGCCAACTATAACACCTGCACCACCTGCAAACTCCAGGTGTGCAACCTGTGTGGCTTCAACCCGACGCCCCACCTGGTGGAGGTAAGAGCTGGACCAAGAAGGTTCCTCTGGGCCTTGGTGAGGGGCTGAGCCTGGGGTGATGGAGGGCATCAGAGTCAGAAAGGGCGGCAGAAAGCTGATTCTGGAGCAGTCACGGGACTGTCCCTATCGCTGCAGCAGGGCTCCACTCCCTTATCTGGCCTTGGCCCCAGCCTCTCCTTCCACTCTGAGAGTTAAGTGGTGCAGTGAATGGAGTCCTGGTGTCCACTGTCTCTGACCAGCTGACCAGTGCCTGAGGCTGGTCCCAAAGGTAACCAGGCTTAGGAGGCCCTGTGCTGGCTTCCCCATTCCCAGCTATCATGGGCATGGCCCTGATGGAAGATTCTAGTCACCCCTGTGCATGCAAGAAGGGCCTGAGGTCCCACCTTGCCCACTGTCTGTGACCCTCACAGGGGTTGAAGGGAAGTTAGGCAGTGGGCTATGCCCCCATGCCCAGGGCCGGGCAGAAGGCTTCCTCATAGCACGACAGCCCAGCCAGGCAATGTCCTCCCTTCATTTCCTCTTCCGAGGTCATGGGTGTTAATGTTTACTTGTCAATGCCATAACCTTTGGTCCACAGATTATCCCTGGCAGGGCCTGGCTGTCCATGGAGCTATTTGTGGAGATGCTCAGAGATGTTCTTCTTACCCAGAGGGAAGTCTGAGGAAGTACTGGGGTTGGGGCCCATCTCTCTGTAGTCCCTCTTCCACTGGAGGGCTCTGGCCCTGTGCAGAGTTGGGTGAAAGTGGGCAGGAGGCTTGGTATTCTCGTGAAGCTTGGAGCCCACCCTGGGAGGCTCCGAAGGTGCCCATGGAGCTACCCTGGCAGAGCAGGGTGAGCCTGGGCTGGGAGGCTGCTGTGGCTCCTCCCCTCACCCCACTCCGTCCCACCAGGTTCATCCATGCAAACTCCACTTTTGCTGCCTTGCACATAGCTGGGTATGTCCCCTTCCGAGAGTGCCCATGGGGTCTATGATTGGCTCATCTGGGCAGGTTGATGTGTCCCTAGCTGTGTCACATCAGGAGATGTCAAGCCCCCTTCTCCGGCACACAGCAGTTTCCTGAGTCTTGGGGCCCCTGGGCTGAGCCATGTGTAACTGATGGCGGGCAGAAGAGTGTGGTGCCATGACTGCCGGCCCAGAGACAACAGAGGAATGTGTGTGGTGGTGGAATGGGCTCTGTGGCACCTAGTTCTGACTTGTCTTGGGTCAGGCCTCCGTGGGAGCAGCTCGATAATGAGAATAACTTTGGCTGCGAGAGGCCATGTTTTCCAACATGCAGAGAGGGGTGGCTTGAGCAAAACAGATGACCTCTTCATGGATGCCTGTGTGGCCCTCCAGGCCCTCAGTGCCGCTGCCCCAAGCCCTAGGTCTGGTGGCTCACCGGAAGATGGCTGGCCTGGCGGCCCAGAGAGCTGAGGGGACACCAAGGAGCCACTGCAGAGCAGAGGCGCTCTGGTCAGAGCCAGGCACGCACACACTGCTGGGTGGGGGGACCTGAGCCAAGCCCCTCTGGCCCACTGTGCTGCCTAGCCTAGAGGACCTTGTCCTCAGGAGACCTCCTGGCCCACATTTCCTCATTAGGCAGGCTGTGCAGAGGGGAAGGCAGAACTGTCTCTGGCCAGGAGGATGAATGTTCCCGACAGTGCCTTTCAGCGGCCTCCGGGCCGGGCCAGAGGAAGTGCTGATTCTGCCCAAACAGAAGAGTCTCAGTCACATGCTGACTCGGGGTGAGCGGTCTGGATTCTCAGCTCAGCCTCTCGTGAGAGGTTGGCTTGTCATCTTCCTGGACTCTGGAGCTTCTGCCCCTTGGTGGTCATGGCCTCTGCCCCCATCGTCCATGTCCCGCTGTCTCCACATCCTGCCCCACTGCCTCCTCCTGGGCCAGGGCCACCCTTGCCTCCACAGGATCTGTGGGTTCCATGGGCTTGATGGCAAAGCTGCTGGGTGTCCTGGTCCTGTGCTCCTGACAGCAGTCCGGAGGTTGCCCAGCTTCTCTGACTCATTTCTCCTCAAGGCTCTGTTGCTTAAAGCTGCTATCCCCAGAGGGCCCGGGGCTGCTCCTGGGGAAGTGTGGATGGGCAGCCATCATGCCACTTCCCATGGTTCCTACCATTAGACCATGCCACCATTATCCATCAGAGGTGCCAGCTGGCAATCTGGGACATCCTCAGCTCCCTGTCCCCCTGAACATCCTCCATGGCCCAAGCCTTGCGGCTCTGCCTTCTCACTGTCTAGACTCTGGCCTCATCTCTCCATCCCAGTAGCCACAGCCTTACTCCAAGCCTTTGTCCTCTCTCCCTGCAGACAATGATCAGAGTTTTCTCACGGCTCTGCCTCTTTGGGTCTTGCGAGGGGCTGATGGGAAGGGACTGGTGCTTGGTGTGTCCCCCTCCCCCGCCTTTCCCACCAGCACTGTTGCCTGTCCTCAGTGGGCCATCTTTGGTGTTGTCTCAGCGAATGGCCGCTTGGCTCTTGGAGCAGTTTTGTGTTTCCCTGTGTATTCTTGGTAAGAGGCTCTTGGTTTCTCAGCAGGTGGCCCAGACACATCCCTCCCTGGGAGGGAGGTGGCAGGAGGAGGTAGGGAAGAGAGCCTTCTCCAGGACCAAGGGTTAGGTCTGCCTTGGCAGTCTCTCCCCATCAAGCTGCCTCTATGCACAACGTGGAACAGAGGGAGCCATGTCAGCATGCGTGCTGGGTACCTGGCGGGGACGGACCAGCTCCCTCCAGGCCTCTTAGACCTGCTGTGGCTCCAGCCACCTGTCTGGGCTGCCAGGGTGGGGACCATCCCCAACATCTCTGAGCCGTAAAAACCTTTCCACCTTCTTTCTCCAGAGGGAGTCCAGAGCACACAATGGAGGTGGCATTGAAAAGCTAGATCTCTTTTCCCTTTGAAATTTCCTCCGAAAAATTAACCATAGTGCTACTTAGTGAGTCATTTCATAATTAAGAGTTGTTGATTCCAAATTTTTTTTACCTATTTATCTTTTTAAAGGATAATAGTACCCTCTGGCTTAATTTTTAATTGGCTTTCGGTTCAAAATAGGGTTTGTGAAGAAATTAGTGCAATCGGAATAGTTACAGTAATGCCGCCAGCTTCTTATTTTATTATAATTGCTGAACTAGCAGCCATGGCCTTGAGAAGTCAGACCTTCCCGTGGCAGAGGGCCTGGCGCCTGTGATGTGGAAGGGGCTGGGGGAGGGGGCTACCTCTGCTCTACACCTGCCTCAGTCTGCCTCTGGGAATAGATCTCAGGGAGCCTCATTTCCTCCACGCGGAATGGGAGCCATAGCGTTCTCTCTTAGGTTTCTGTGAGAACCAGTGAAATGCCATGCCTCAGACCCTTGTGCGAGGTCCAGCACACAGGCAGCCCTTCAGCCAGGAGGTTGGAACCAGAGTGTCCGAAAAGGAAGTCTCTGCAGGGACAAGAAAGTCCCTACCAGCCCCGACTGCCTGGGTGTGAATTGAGCCTGTGGCCAGTGCAAGCCCCTTGTTTCATCAGGTTTGGCCCCAGGGAACGAACACATTTGTTGTTGCAGCGTGAGTAGAGGGCAACCCAACTGTGAAGGCACACCTTGGGGCTCTCAGCAAGGATTCCTCTTATTGGAGGCAGAGGCCACAGTCAGGAGAGGAGCAGCAGCCCAGTAATGGCCATGCCTGTGGTCCAGTGTGCCACTCTTGGGCTTTTATTTTTTTAACCTCTGGGCATCCTTGTCTCAGGAGTTCTCATTGGCTGTCCCGGGTCTTGCAGTAGGACTGGGGATACGTTGGGCTAGGCAGCCAGCCCAGTGTCACTGTAACCAGGTGGACACCTCAGCCAGCAATACCTGCAGAGAGACTGTGTTCAGCAGGGTCATTCAGGCACAGTGTGGGGAGGAGGCGCGCTGGGCTCTCTCGGCCCACGAGGCACAGCAGCTAGTGATTCTGGAAGGCAGGAGGTCTCACATGCCTGCCGGGGGTTCCCTACCAACTCTCTGACAACTCAACGTCCCCTGCCTCGCCCCGAACCCACCTAGCTCCGTCCGAAGGGTAGCGCGTGAGATGGTGATTGCCCTTGGGGGCTGCTGCCTTCCTGCCCCCGGAAAGGCACTGGACAGAGGGAGGCAAAGCCGACATGGTCATCAGAGCCTCCCATTGTCTATCCCCAGGTCCCAGATCATCCCCAGCCCACTTGCCAAAGAGGGTAGGAAAAGAGCAAGCAAGCAGCTCCTCAAAGCTGGGGCTGGGTGACGGAGAGTATGACAGAGAACACGCAAGTGAATGAATGAATGAGGGGTAGACACTAAATGGGGAGAGGGAATGAATGAACAGGGAATGAAGGGGTGGTGGTGGAGTAGGGGCAAGTGAGGGCCAGAGATGCGAGCAGCACAAACAGAGGATTCAGGGCTGCAGTTCCAGCTTCTTCCCACCCCCAGGCACGGCCTGCCTCCCATCCCAGCCTCATCCTCCAGAAGACTTGGGCCTTGGCCAGGTCTCCCTCTGGCTCCCCTTCTAATGGTCCCAATGCCCTATACCCTTCTCCCCCCACCCCCAAGGGGCTCGGGAAGGGCCTCCAGCTACCAGGTCAGGTGTTTATTTTTAGCTGTTCCCTCACATGCCTCTGCCTCCCCCACCTCCCTCCCCCGCTGCCTGCTATAGCAGAGCCAGGAGCAAGAGGGCCAACTGGGGCACCCCTTCTGCAGCCTGGCTGCCTCTGTGAGGAGTAAGTGTGGGAAGGAACAAGGCCCCAGGGAGCCTGTGACCACAGTCGACACACTCTGCTGAGGGCTGGGCCTCTGGGCTCGGGTAAGCAGGCCGCTGCAGGGGCTGTTCTGAGCTCTAGGCATGAAGTCTGTCGCCTCCATTCTGGCCACCCTTCCAAGGTGTCCTTGCTTCATTTGGACTGTTTCTTCTGGGGCTGGGGCTGCCAGCCAGAGGTGGAGGTCAGAGGTTTGCCAGATTACCAAGGTGAGCAAGGCAGATGACCAAGCTTCAAGAGGCCTAACCTGGATGGCCATCTACATGGGGCCAAGGGAGAGCCAGGGCAGTGTTACCTTGGGCCAGCCCCCCTATCCAGGCCCAGATCCTCACCCCGTGATGCTGATCGTGGGGCAAGGGAAGGGACTGTTTGCTCATTTCTAGAACTTTCTCTGGGCCTATGCTGACACCCCTCTCAATCTTTTTGCCACCTCACGGCTATCTCCAACATGGAGGGATTCCCACTGTGACCCAAGGTGATGCTGGCCCAGCCCACCCAGCAGTTTCCCTAGGCACCAAGTGAGCCCATGGCCCAGCCAGGGGCAGCACCCATGACCTTGTAGGAGTTTGTACAGGGGACACACAGAGCATCAGATAAGGTCCCAGGGAGTCAGCAGTGGTGCTGGAACCAGGCCCTGCAAGGAGCAGGGTGAGGACATGTGGGACCTCTGAAGGGTTCCCCTCCATAGCAGAGCCCCTCTGCTCAGGACCTGGGTGTGGAATTCAGCCTCCAGGAGCTCCAGTCTCAGGGAAGCAGTCTCAAGGCCCGAATCCTAAGCCTGTGGAGCAGACCTATCCCTCAGTCAACACCCAGGCCCTGCCACCAGCCTGGCCTGGCCTTCCGCCGGGGCCCAGGGCAGAACCATTGATACAGCACCCACTATGGTGGCCTGCAGGTGCCAGGCCAAGAGCAGACATCTTGGAGGTACCATACTTCCAGGGTTCTGTTGGGTGGACTCAGGGATGTTGTGGGCCCAGGGGTGGTATGTGAGCTAAGAGTGCTAAGGATTCTGGTCCTCTGGGCTGGTAAGGGCTGAGGGCGCTCTCTGGCCCTGTCCCTGGCTCTCTGACCTTGTGGTTCCATGTCCTCTGGTTCCCCTGACTCCCCATCCTGATGGTCAGGCGGCTGGCAGGATCCCAAGAGTCTGGGCACCCTCATGTGTAAGAGCAGGACAGTAGGGGTGCCAAGGCTCTGCACCCCTGGGGCAAGAATAGGCACTGGGGTGCCTGTTACTCTCATTCCCCGCCCAAGTCCCACCAGGGAGGAGCTCTGACTCTGGAGGAGGCCCTTGGAAGACATCCCCTGCCCGCCGCTGAGCTGCTACAGAAATCACCTGCTCAGAGGTGCTCAGACCCTTCCCTGTACAGACAGTGGCACCTGGGGGGGGAGTTCGACTTGGTTGCTGGGGTTCTGGAAACTTCACCATTGATGTCCACGTCATACTTGGAACAACCCCTTTGGGCTCTGGCTTCCAAGAAGACTGTGTACCAGCCCATGTGTCCGTCTTAGTTATGGCTGTGTCTCCAGCCCCCAGCACTGAGACTGACACAAAGAGAGTAGTCTTGAAAGTGAGGGGCTGATGGTGGAGGAGGATCCCAGCCTGGCTCTGGAGGGAGCAGGGCCCCTGGCCTCAGAGCCAGCACACAGTCCCCATCAGAACAGCCCAGAGCCTGGGGAGCAGGAGGAGGCTTTTGCATGGGGGTCTTTGCTGGTCTAAGACAAGGTGAGTTGGGTTGGAAGGTGTGAGCAAAGGGGACTGCTCGGCCCCACCCCCAACCACCAAGCAGGACTTCCTCTAGACCGCCTCCCCTGGCCCCGCAAGCCGGTCTCCTCCCAGCACAGCACTTACTTGGGAATGGAGAAGGATGGTGCCTGAGGCCTGAGAATTAGGAGGCTGGGGAGGGGCAGTGCATCTGGGAGGTGCTCTCAGCCTGATGCCCTTCCTGAAAGGGTGTGCTCACCTGG
Organism: Bison bison bison; assembly: GCF_000754665.1. Classification (NCBI taxonomy): domain Eukaryota; kingdom Metazoa; phylum Chordata; class Mammalia; order Artiodactyla; family Bovidae; genus Bison; species Bison bison. The sequence goes on along the minus strand of NW_011494876.1, from coordinate 15,948,128 downwards.
GGGACTCTGCTCCACTCCCAGGGGTGTTCACAACCTGGGGGGGGTTCCCAGCCCCCCTCTTCCCTAGACCATGTGCTGCTTTTGTAGCCTCCTCTCTCATACAGGTCCTCCTTTTCAGCCTAGTAAAAAGCTCCCTGTGGGGTAAGGAAGGGATCCTTCCTTGGGGTTTGTCTTTTTAATGCTGTACACGAGCATCTAAAGGCTGGGGCCCTCTGTCATTTGGGACCAACAGACCCATCAGTCTTTTGTTCCTCATCAGTCCTTTTGCCTGTAGTGTCATGCTTTGGGAGTCTTTCTCCTCATGTTTATAGAAATAGTCATGGAAGTCATCTTTAAGTACTTCAGTGTCTTTGTGATTTTCATCAAAACCCTCCTCTCTCGTTTCCTTACAGAAAACCGAGTGGCTCTGTCTGAACTGCCAAACTAAGCGGCTTCTCGAGGGCAGCCTGGGAGAGCCGACACCCCTGCCGCTGCCCAGCTCACAGCAGCCCCCTGCGGGGGCCCCTCACCGTACAGCTGGAACAGCCCCTCCAAAGCAGAAAGGGCCACAGGGGCTGGGCCAGCCATCAGGCCCCCCGCCTGCCAAGGCCACCCCCCTGCCCACCAAGGCCAGTCCCCTGCCCACTAAGGCCAGTCCCCTGCCCACCAAGGCCAGTCCCCAGGCCAAGCCCTCTAGGGCTTCTGAACCCAGCAGAACCCCGAGCAGTGCCCAGGAAAAGAAGATAGGAGTCCCAGCTAAAGCCGAGCCTGTGCCGAAGCCCCCTCCAGAGACCACCCTGCCCCCTGGGACTCCTAAGGCAAAAGCTGGGGTGCGGAGGACCGAACCCACCACCCCCATCACCAAGGCTGTTCCAGAAGCCCCCAAGGGTGGGGAGACAGAGGTCAGTCATCATTCCCAGGGGTCCTGGCTTTCAGGCAGGGGAGTGTGGAGAAGGGTTTAGCTCCCTGCGGGACTGGGATATGGACCTGGGACGGCCCTTTGGGCCAGAGAGGACAGCAGGGCCGCCTTGCTGAGGCATGGTGGGCCTGGAGCCTGTGGGTTCTAGGCTGATCCTGTGTTTGACGCCTTTTTAGATGCTTTGTTGCATCTTTGCTACCATTAGATCTAGTAACACTTCTCTTTGAGAACCTAGGGATGCTTGTGGTTTGACATGGAACCTGTGAGTTATGCAAGCCCAGAGCAATGGAGTGGGTGGCGGGCCCTGATTCCCCCAGGAGTGGAGGCACCCCCTCCCTAGGGCTCCGGGGGTTGACAGAGAGGCTGGGGCTCCCCCAGGAGCCGTCTGCCATTGGCAGTCAGCATCTACTTCTTGCCCGCTGTAGGAGCCTGGGGGCAAGCCTTACTCTCAGGACCTGTCTCGGAGCCCACAGAGCCTCAGCGACACAGGCTATTCCTCTGACGGCATCTCCAGCTCGCAGAGCGAGATCACCGGTATTGTGCGGCAGGAGGTGGAGCAGCTGGACAGCGCCGGGGTGACGGGGCCCC
>NW_011494876.1:15941778-15946315 GCF_000754665.1 Bison bison bison | reverse complement strand
CCTTCAACTCCGATGAGGAGCTGGAGGAGATCCTGGAGGAAGAAGACTCCACAGAGTGGGGGCGCCGGGGGGAGCAGCAGGATGCAGCAGAGTCCTCCGACGACTTCGGGAGCCAGCTGAGGCACGACTACGTGGAGGACAGCAGTGAAGGTGGCCTGTCCCCCCTCCCGCCCCAGCCCCCGGCCCGGGCGGCAGACCTGACCGACGAGGAGTTCATGCGGCGGCAGATCCTGGAGATGAGCGCGGAGGAAGACAACCTGGAGGAGAATGAGGCCGCCCCCGCCAAACACGCCTCCCAGAAGGGTGGCCCCCGGCCCCGGCCCGAGCCCAGCCAAGAGCCGGGAGCACTGCCCAAGAGGCGCCTGCCCCACAACGCCACCACGGGCTACGAGGAACTGCTGTCCGAAGGAGGCCCTGCAGAGGACGTAGACGGCACTGCTGGGGCCCTGCAGGGTGGGCTCCGCCGCTTCAAGACCATCGAGCTCAATAGCACGGGCAGCTATGGCCATGAGCTGGACATGGGCCCAGGCCCCGACCCCAGCCTGGACCGGGAGCCAGAGTTGGAGATGGAGAGCCTGACAGGCTCGCCCGAGGACCGCTCCCGTGGGGAGCACTCATCCACGCTGCCAGCCTCCACGCCCAGCTACACGTCGGGCACCTCGCCCACTTCCCTGTCCTCGCTGGAGGAGGACAGCGACAGCAGCCCCAGCCGCCGGCAGCGGCTGGAGGAAGCCAAGCAGCAGCGCAAGGCCCGGCACCGCTCGCATGGGCCCCTGCTGCCCACCATCGAGGACTCCTCGGAGGAGGAGGAGCTGCGGGAGGAGGAGGAGCTGCTGCGGGAGCAGGAGAAGATGCGGGAGGTGGAGCAGCAGCGCATCCGCAGCACGGCCCGCAAGACCCGGCGGGACAAGGAGGAGCTGCGGGCCCAGCGGCGGCGCGAGCGCTCCAAGACCCCGCCCAGCAACCTGTCGCCCATCGAGGACGCCTCGCCCACGGAGGAGCTGAGGCAGGCGGCCGAGATGGAGGAGCTCCATCGCTCCTCCTGTTCCGAGTACTCGCCCTCACCTTCCCTCGACTCGGAGGCTGAGGCCCCGGAGGGGGGCCCCGGCCGGCTCTACAAGTCGGGCAGCGAGTACAACCTGCCCACCTTCATGTCCCTCTACTCTCCAACCGAGACCCCCTCGGGCAGCGCCACAACCCCCAGCTCCGGCCGGCCCCTCAAGAGCGCTGAGGAGGCCTATGAGGAGATGATGCGGAAGGCCGAGCTGCTTCAGCGGCAACAGGGCCAGGCGGCAGTGGGCCGCGGGCCCCACAGTGGTCCCTCTCAGCCCGTAGCTCCCCGGGCTCAGGGTTCCTTTGAATACCAGGACAGCCCAGACCGCGACTACAGCGGGGTTGCTCAGCCGGCCGCGGAGGGCACACCAGCCGGCTTGGGAGCAGCCGTGTACCAGGAGATCCTCCAGACGTCCCAGAGCATCGCCCGAATGCACCAGGCCTCCTCGCGGGACCTGGCCTTTGCTGAGGACAAGAAGAAGGAGAAGCAGTTTCTGAACGCCGAGAGCGCGTACATGGACCCGATGAAACAGAATGGCGGCCCACTCACCCCTGGTACCAGTCCCACCCAGCTCGCTGCCCCTGTGTCTTTCGCCACCTCCACCACCTCAGACAGCAGCGGGGGCCGAGTCATCCCTGATGTCCGTGTGACTCAGCATTTTGCAAAAGAGCCTCAGGACCCCGTCAAGCTGCACAGCACTCCTGCCTCCCCCAGCTCCACCTCCAAGGAAGTAGGCATAGGCTTTGCCCAGGGCCTCGGGGCCTCGGCCTCCATGGCTGTGACCCCTAGTCCGGCTGGCCTGCCACGAGGGTACATGGCTCCGACTTCCCCAGCAGCCTCGGAGCGTAGCCTTTCACCCTCTTTCGCTGGCCATGGCTATGGACAGAGCCCGGCCACTGCAAACTATGGGTCTCAAACTGAGGAGCTACCCCAAGCCCCCCGTGGCCCAGCTGTCAGTGGGCGGGCTACCAGAGAGAAGCCCCTGGGCATGAGTGAGGGTGAGAGTGGCCCCCCACAGACCTCCGGGGGATATCCCTACTTTGCGGGCTCCAGCCCCCCTCTTTCTCCATCTTCTCCCTCAGAGAGTCCCACATTCTCCCCTGGCAAGCTGGGCCCAAGGGCCACCGCAGAGTTCTCTACACAGACGCCAAGCCTGACCCCTGCCTCGGACACACCACGGAGCCCTGGTGCCCCTGCACCGACACCCACGGTGGCTCAGGGCACACAAACGCCACATCGACCCAGCACGCCTCACCTGGTATGGCAGCAGTCCTCTCAGGATGCCCCGTTCATGGTTATCACCCTGGCATCAGATGCCTCCAGCCAGACCAAGATGGTCCATGCCAGTGCCTCCACTTCCCCAGTGTGCTCACCTGTTGACACCCAGCCCATCACCCACAGCTACAGCCAGACAACACCTCCAAGTGAGTCTCAGCCCCCTGAGCCACCTGGGCCCCCTGGCTTCCCGAGGGCACCCAGCGCTGGTGCAGATGGGCCCCTGGCAGTGTATGGCTGGGGCGCCCTGCCTGCTGAGAACATCTCCTTGTGCCGGATCTCCTCCGTCCCTGGAACGTCTAGGGTTGAGCCTGGCCCCAGAGCCCCGGGCAGTGCCGTGGTAGACCTTCGCACTGCCGTCAAGCCCACGCCCATCATCCTCACCGACCAGGGCATGGACCTGACCTCTCTGGCCGTGGAAGCGAGGAAGTACGGCCTGGCTCTGGATCCAGTCCCAGGACGCCAGTCAACTGCTGTGCAGCCTCTGGTGATCAACCTCAATGCCCAGGAGCAGACACATGCCTTCCTCAGCACCGCCACCACCGTGAGCATCACCATGGCCTCCTCTGTGCTCATGGCTCAGCAGAAGCAGCCTGTGGTCTATGGAGACCCCTTCCAGACCCGGCTTGACTTTGGCCAGGGTGCAGGGAGCCCAGTGTGCCTAGCCCAGGTCAAGCAGGTAGAGCAGGCCGTCCAGACCGCGCCGTATCGTGGTGGGCCTCGGGGAAGACCCCGGGAGACTAAGTTTGCCAGGTATAACCTGTCCAACCAGGTAGCACCTCTGGCCAGAAGGGACGTTTTGATCACTCAGGTGGGCCCGGCCCAAAGTGTTGGCCTCAAGTCGGGCCCAGTGCCAGAGCCTGGTACTGAACCCCATCGGGCCGCCCCTACAGAGCTGCGGTCGCACGCCCTGCCAGGCACCAGGAAGCCGCACACAGTGGTAGTGCAGGTGGGCGAAGGTGCAGCAGGCACCGTGAGCACACTGCTCCCAGAGGAGCCGGCAGGGGCCCTAGACCTCACGGGGATGAGGCCAGAGAGCCAGCTGGCATGCTGCGACATGGTCTACAAGTTCCCGTTTGGCAGCAGCTGCACGGGCAGCTTCCGCGCCACCCCAAGTGCACCTGAGAGGAGTGTGGCAGAAGTTGCCCCACCTGGCCAAAGCAGCGGCCCCTTCTACAGTCCCCGGGACCCAGAACCTCCCGAGCCCCCCACCTACCGGGCTCAGGTGATCGGGGCACCTGGCCCCCATGACGAGCAGAGGCCCTACCCACAGGGCCTCCCTGGCAGGCTGTACTCCTCTATGTCTGACACTAATCTGGCTGAGGCCGGCCTAAACTATCATGCCCACAGGTTTGGGCAGCTCTTCCAGGGCCCAGGGCGAGACTCAGCCATGGACCTCAGCTCCTTGAAGCACTCCTACAGCCTGGGCTTTGCAGATGGCCGCTACCTTGGGCAGGGCTTGCAGTACGGTTCATTCACTGACCTGCGTCACCCCACAGACCTTTTGACTCACCCGCTTCCCATGCGGCGCTACAGCTCAGTGTCAAATATCTACTCGGACCACAGGTATGGCCCACGGGGAGATGCAGCTGGCTTCCAGGAGGCCAGCCTGGCCCAGTACAGCGCCACCACAGCGCGTGAGATAAGTCGTATGTGTGCGGCCCTCAACTCCATGGACCAGTATGGAGGGAGGCACGGCAGCGGTGTTGGGGGCCCCGACCTCATGCAGTATCAGCCCCAGCCCGGGCTCAGTGCCCCACAGGGCCTGGCTCCCCTGAGACCTGGCCTCCTTGGGAACCCCACCTTCCCAGAGGGCCAGGGTAGTCCTGGAAGCCTGGCCCAGTACCGGCCTACAGCTGGCCAGGCCGCAGCAGTCAGACAGCTGCTGCCATCCACAGCCACCGTGCGGGCGGCCGATGGCATGATCTACTCGACCATCAATACTCCAATTGCTGCAACACTGCCCATCACCACGCAGCCTGCCTCAGTCCTGCGACCCATGGTGCGTGGCGGCATGTACAGGCCTTACCTACCCGGTGGAGTCGCAGCCGTGCCACTTGCCAGCCTGACGCGCATGCCTGTGATTGCCCCGCGCGTACCTCTCGGGCCCACGGGGCTGTACCGATACCCTGTACCAAGTAGATTCCCCACCCCTGCCAGTGTTCCACCCACTGAGGGTCCTGTCTACCTGGGGAAGCCGGCTGCTGC
>NW_011494876.1:15939847-15941487 GCF_000754665.1 Bison bison bison | reverse complement strand
AGAGAGGGTGGAGCTGGAAAAGCTGCGGCAGCTGCGGCTGCAGGAGGAGCTGGAGCGGGAGCGCGTGGAGTTGCAGCGGCACCGTGAGGAGGAGCAGCTGCTGGTGCAGCGGGAGCTGCAGGAGCTGCAGACCCTCAAGCATCACGTGCTGCAGCAGCAGCAGGAGGAGCGGCAGGCACAGTTCGCCCTGCAGCGGGAGCAGCTGGCCCAACAGCGCCTGCAGCTGGAGCAGATCCAGCAGCTGCAGCAGCAGCTGCAGCAGCAGCTGGAGGAACAGAAGCAGCGGCAGAAGCCGCCCTTCCCCATGGCCTGTGAGGCACCTGGCAGAGGGCCACCCCCGGCTGCCCCAGAGATGGCCCAGAATGGCCAATACTGGCCACCCCTGACCCATGCAGCCTTCATCGCCGTGCCCGAGGGGTCCGGGCAGCCGCGTGAGCCCATGCCGCACCGCGGTCTCCCCAGCTCTGCCTCGGACATGTCGCTGCAGACGGAGGAGCCGTGGGAGGTGGGCCGCAGTGGTGGCCTCAAGAAGCGGCACTCCATGCCACGCCTGCGGGATGCGTGCGAGCCGGAGTCGGGGCCTGAGCCCTGCGGGGTCAGGAGGATCGCGGACAGCAGCGTGCAGACGGACGAGGAGGATGGAGAGGGCCGCTACCTTCTGACCCGACGGCGCCGGGCGCGGCGGAGCACCGACTGCAGCGTGCAGACCGACGACGAGGACAGCGCCGAGTGGGAGCAGCCCGTGCGCCGCCGTCGGTCCCGTCTCTCCCGCCACTCAGACTCTGGCTCTGACAGCAAGCACGATGCCACGGCCTCCTCCTCCGCTGCTGCCCCCACCACAAGGGCCACTAGCAGCGTGGGCATCCAGACCATCAGTGACTGCTCTGTGCAGACGGAGCCTGACCAGCTACCCCGAGTCTCTCCAGCCATTCACATCACAGCCGTCACTGACCCCAAGGTGGAGATCGTCAGGTACATATCGGCGCCCGAGAAGACTGGGCGTGGTGAGAGCCTGGCCTGCCAGACGGAGCCAGAGGGGCAAGCCCAGGGCGTGGCTGGGCCGCAGCTCATGGGGCCGACCGCCATCAGTCCCTACCTGCCTGGCATCCAGATCGTCACCCCAGGGCCCCTGGGCAGATTTGAAAAAAAGAAGCCGGATCCCCTGGAGATCGGATACCAGGCCCACCTGCCCCCGGAGTCCCTCTCTCAGCTCGTGAGCCGCCAGCCTCCCAAGTCCCCCCAGGTCCTCTACTCACCAGTCTCCCCTCTGTCCCCACACCGGCTCCTGGACACCTCCTTTGCTTCCAGTGAGAGGCTGAACAAGGCTCACGTGAGTCCCCAGAAGCACTTCACAGCTGACAGCGCTTTCCGCCAGCAGACGCTGCCGCGCCCCATGAAGACCCTGCAGCGCTCCCTGTCCGACCCTAAGCCCCTCAGCCCCACCGCCGAGGAGTCTGCCAAAGAGAGGTTCCCCCTCTACCAGCACCAGGGGGGACTGGGTAGCCAGGTATGGGCACCGGGGCTGGGCCAGGGTGGGACAGGGGTCTCGGCCTAGCCTGGGGGGCCCCACAGGGAGGGGCATCTCCTGGGGTGGGGGTGGAGTCACCTCCAGCTCCAGAGGCCCAGAGCTAGAAGTCGAG
>NW_011494876.1:15938996-15939747 GCF_000754665.1 Bison bison bison | reverse complement strand
TGCTGGCAGGGAGGGCAGGACAGAGAGGCGGGGGTCCTGCCTCCACACAAGGGTCAGCACAGAGGTCCCGTGCACTGGGCGCTCTACCGTGAGCACTCATGGCGTGTGGTCAAAATGACATGCAATGGACAACAGCGTGAGGAATTCAAAGAGGGAAATTTGTTCCATTCCCTCAAAGGCCACCCTTCGTCCTGAGGTTTAGGGACACATTAGCATTTCCTTTAGGACACGTGTTGAAAGCAGGTTGAGAGTTGCTTGGCAAGTCCAGTGTTAGTCCCCAGTGTATTTGGGGGTTTGGGTGGGCCATAAAACCCAGAGGCCAGGGAGCTAGAGGGCAAAGTTGGAGGGCAAAGCTTCTGGCAGGGTGGACCTTGCGGCAACACAGAATGAGCAGGTGAACAGGGCCCCACGGAGCGCACATTAGGGAGCCCGGACCAGGAAACTAAGGAGCCAGAGATACGATTGCAGAGGCCCTTGAGGGGTCTGGCAGCCTCAGAGTGCGGGGCCTGATGGGGATGTGGAGGAAGCTGGGGCCAGGTGGAGAGCATGGCCTGGCAGAGGGTGATATAGGGCTGCAGGGCAGGAGACTGCAAACAGACAGCTGAACTGCCTTTCACTTGAGAGAGGAGGAAGGCAGGAGGCAGAAAAGAGCCTGCAGCCCCTGACTTTGTCAGAACGCACCCCTGACCACGACCCTCTAGGGAACCCAGTGGGCCCAGGACTCTCTCCACTCCTGTCCATGGCCCTCCGC
>NW_011494876.1:15938068-15938896 GCF_000754665.1 Bison bison bison | reverse complement strand
CGGAGGCACATTGGGTCCATATCTGGTGGAGCCCATAGCCCAGCAAGGTGATCCTGGGCAAGACAAACTCACACTTGGGACCCCGCGGCCATCCAGACCCTGCTGGAAACTTCAGCTCCTCCCTAGAGCTGCCTCTTCACGGCCCACAGCTGGCCTAGGCTCTGCCACTTCCTCCTTGTGGCCTCCTCAGCTCTCCCATCTGGCCTGTGCCCCTCCTAGTGCAAACCTCTTCTCTGGATTTTTCCTGGGAAAATGAGTAACATGGACCTGGCTGGGCTGCTTCCCAGTCCCCAGCTCCAGCCTGGCTCCCCTTGCCCCACACTAAGCCCCAGCCCCCTGAACTACCCTTCAGGGCCCATCCCCGTAGGTTGCAGTGTGCACTCCACCTCATCTTGTCCCGTGCCCACATCCAACCCTCAGCGAATCTGTTCACACACCTGTCTGCTCCCCTAGATAGCAGCTCCTTGTCTGTGACTTTAGTTGCCAGTGATGTCCTGGAACTGTGAGAGAGGGCCTGGCGTGTTGGGAAGATGGGGATGGCTAGGGCCTGACACCAAGGACTTTGAATGCCAGGCCAGGAGGGGAGGGCTTTTCTCAAAGGCCCTTGAAGCTTCTGGATGTTTCAGGCAGGTGAGACAGGACGAGATGAGTATCTTAGGAAGCTTCCTGGGCAGAATGTGGGCAGGTGGACTGAAGGAAGCGCCTGTACAGTGGCCCTGGGGAGAGCCTGGAGGAGCCAGAGGCGTTGTGAGGTATACTTCTGGGTAGGATGCAGAGAGGGGAGAGGTGAGGCCTCGGTGGGTTGGGTTGTGCAGGAGAGCCCTAGGG
>NW_011494876.1:15920964-15937968 GCF_000754665.1 Bison bison bison | reverse complement strand
GCTCAGACCCACACCCAGAGCCAAATTTGTACTCTCCTGCCCTCAGTACACTCAGTGGGATGCAGAAGGTGCTAAGCCCACTGGAGATGAGCAGGGGTTCTCAGAGCTGCTGGGGGCCAGGCCAGTACTGGGCATCAGCCAGAGGGGCCTCTGCTCCTTCCTCCCCTCCCACTGCCCTGAGCTCTGGGAAGGAAAAGGCCCATAAAACAATCACAGGTCCTCCTTCCAAGGCCATTGGGTGGGCAGGGCAGGCCTCGAGGCTGCCTGGAGAACCAGGGCGTTGACCCCGGCCAGGCCAGGGCTTTTCTACCCCGTGCCCCAGCAAGCCACCCACACCTTGGGTCTCAGTGCTGCCCGCCCTTCCCTCTGTCTCAGGTGTCGGCGCCGCCGCCCAACGGCCTGGTCCGCAAGGTGAAGCGGACGCTGCCCAGCCCCCCTCCAGAGGAGGCTCACCTGCCCCTGGCTGGCCAGGCTGCTCCCCCGCAGCTGTATGCAGCCAGCCTGCTGCAGCGCGGGCTGGTGGGGCCCGCCGCTGTCCCCGCCACCAAGGCCAGCCTGCTCCGGGAGCTTGACCGGGACCTACGGCTGGTGGAGCATGAGTCCACCAAGCTGCGCAAGAAGCAGGCGGAGCTGGACGAGGAGGAGAAGGAGATCGACGCCAAGCTCAAGTACCTGGAGCTGGGCATCACCCAGCGCAAAGAGTCTCTGGCCAAAGACCGGGGTGGCCGGGACTACCCACCTTTGCGTGGTCTCAGCGAGCATCGCGACTACCTGTCGGACAGTGAGCTCAACCAGCTGCGGCTCCAGGGCTGTGCCACCCCGGCTGGCCAGTATGCGGAGTTCCCTGTCACTGCCGCCGCCCCTGCTACTCCCTCCGGCTCCGCTGCTTTCCAGCCGCCCCAGTTCCCACCTCCAGCGCCACTGTACCCTGCAGGCAGCGCTGGGCCAACTCAGAATGGATTCGCAGCCCACCAGGCACCCACCTACTCTGGTCCCAGCACATACCCAGCACCTGCTTTTCCTCCCGGCACCAGTTACCCTGCTGAGCCTGGCCTGCCCAGCCAGCAAGCGTTCCGTCCCCCGGGCCATTATACAGCCCAGACGCCCCTGCCAACCACACAGACCACCCTTTTCCCAGCCCCGGCTGACAGCCGTGCCCCCCACCAGAAGCCGCGCCAGACATCACTGGCCGACTTGGAGCAGAAAGTGCCCACTAACTACGAGGTGATCGCCAGCCCCGTCGTGGCCATGTCTTCAGCCCCGTCGGAAACCAGCTACAGCGGTCCTGGCCCCGCCGCCAGCAGCAGCTACGAACAGGGCAAGGCTCCCGAGCTGCCACGGGTCAGTGACCGCAGCGGTGTGAGCCTGAGCCCAGCCCCCATCTACTCCTCTGACTCACACTACACCAGCCTGGAGCAGACTGTCCCCCGGAACTACGTGATGATTGATGACATCAGCGAACTGACCAAGGATAGCACCTCCACTGCCCCCGAGAGCCAGCGCCTGGAGCCCCTGGGGCCAAGCAGCAGTGGGCGTCCAGCGAAAGAGCCAGGAGAACCAGGGGTCCTTGAGGGGTCCGCACTGCCCTGCTGCTACACCAGAGGGGAGGAAGAATCCGAGGAAGACTCTTACGAGCCCCGTGGTAAGAGTGGCCACCACCGGGGTGTGGAGAGCAATGGCCGACCAGCCAGCACGCACTATTACAGCGACAGCGACTACAGACACAGCACTCGAGCGGACAAGTATAGTCCAGGCCCTGCGGGGCCCAAGCACCCCTCTAAGAGCCTGGCCCCAGCTGCCGTCCCCTCGAAGCGCAGCAAGCACCGGAAGCAGGGAATGGAGCAAAAGATCTCCAAGTTCTCACCTATCGAAGAGGCCAAGGATGTGGAGTCAGACCTGGCTTCCTACCCCTCCTCTGCAGTCAGCAGTAGCCTGGCTTCTCGGGGAAGGAAGTTCCAGGACGAAATCACCTATGGGCTCAAGAAGAACGTGTATGAGCAGCAGCGGTATTACGGGGTGTCCAGCCGGGACCCAGCGGAGGAGGATGACCGCATGTATGGTGGGAGCAGCAGGTCCCGGGGGGCACCTGCATACAGCGGGGAGAAGCTGTCCAGCCACGACTTCGGGGGCCGGGCCAAGGGATACGAGCGGGAACGGGAGGCTGTGGAGCGACTTCAAAAAGCGGGCCCCAAGCCCTCATCTCTGAGCATGGTCCACGGCCGGACCCGGCCCCCCATGCGGAGCCAGGCCTCTGAAGAAGAGAGCCCCGTCAGCCCCTTGGGGCGGCCCCGCCCTGCTGGGGGCCCTCTTCCCCCCGGGGACACCTGCCCACCATTCTGCTCCAGCCACTCCATGCCTGACGTCCAGGAGCACGTCAAGGAGGGACCGCGGTCCCACTCATATAAGCGTGACGAGGGCTACATCCTGGATGATGCCCACTGCGTAGTTTCCGACAGCGAAGGTAATGGCAGCTGGGGGTGATGTCTGCGGATGCTCAGCACCTGGGGGGCCTTGCCTACCCGTGGGGTCCTGAGCCCTGAGGTGTCCCAGCAGGGCCGGGCCAGGTGCCTCACCTGGTGGGCCCTGCTGCTGGCTGCCCTTCCTCCTGCTCCGCCTGTGCCCTGGCCCCAGCGGTGGGGGGGGGCTGGGGGCCTGGCGTTAACGCTTGTGGCTGTGGCGCCCACTCTGTTTTCCTTGCATGGCTTCAGCTGGGCCAGCCCCCTGCGGCCAGCCCGGGGGTTGACCGTGTTCTATTTTTGGTCTCTGAAGCGTATCACCTGGGCCAGGAGGAGACAGACTGGTTTGATAAGCCCCGGGATGCCCGCTCTGACCGGTTCAGGCACCATGGGGGCCACGCAGTCTCCTCCTCCTCCCAGAAGCGAGGCCCTGCCAGGCACGGCTACCACGACTACGATGAGCCCCCCGAGGAGGGCCTGTGGCCACACGATGAGGGTGGCCCCGGCCGCCACGCCTCAGCCAAGGAACACCGACACCACGGTGACCACGGGCGGCACTCGGGCCGCCACGCCGGCGAGGAGCCGAGCCGACGGGCTGCCAAACCACACGTTCGGGACGTGGGTCGCCATGAGGCCCGGCCTCACCCGCAGCCCAGCCCTGCCCCGGCCATGCAGAAGAAAGGTCAGCCTGGGTACCCCAGCTCCGCCGAATACTCACAGCCATCCCGTGCCCCATCAGCATACCATCACTCTTCTGAGAGCAAGAAGAGCTCCCGACAGGCCCACCCTGGGCCCGCGGCGCTGCAGCCAAAGCTAGAATCCCAACCGCAGCCTCAAGGCCGGCAGGCAGCCCCAGGGCCACAGCCGTCCCAGCCGCCGCCATCTAGGCAGATGCCCTCGGCAACAGCGTCGCGCCAGCCGCAGACACAGCCGCAGCCACAGCAAGGTCTTGGGCTGCAGCCTCCGCAGCAGGCCCCATCACAGGCACGGCTGCAGCAGCAGGGCCAGCCAGCTGCCCGGGGTCCGGCCTCTGCTGCCAGCCAGTCAGCAGGGAAGCCTCAGGCAGGCCCCCCGACAGCCACAGGCCCCCAGCCGTCAGGACCAGTAAGTAGGGCTCCGGCACATGGATCCCCTGCAGGGTGGATGCTGGGACCGCAGCTTGGATGGGCCCTGGGTTCCAGGCTGGGCAGAGTGGATGGACAGTAGCTCAGCTGTGTTCTGTGTTTTGCAGCCACGGGCAGAGCAGACGAACAGCTCTAAAGGGACAGCCAAAGCGCCCCAGCAGGGGAGGCCTCCTCAGGCCCAGCCACCACCAGGACCTGGCCCTGCAGGTGAGCCTGCCTTTGGGCACCCTTGGCTATCACCCAGAGTACCTGGGCTGCCCTCTTCCTACGCTGACCGGGACCCTGAGCTTCCCCACACTGCGTGCTGTCACTGGTTCCTGAGAAGTGCCCAGTGCAGCACTGCAGGCGTCCCCAGCAGAAACGAGCCTGGGGTTAGAATTAGCCAATGGGTCACCAGCACGGGGGACTTAGGGCCCAGGCAGCTCCGAATGGAGAGCCTGGAAGGGGCTGGTGAGCACAGTGCCACGACCTAGCTCCTTATTTTCCTTCCTCCCTCCTCCCTTTCTTTTCCTGCCTTTCCCTTCCTTGCTCCTTCTTTATCGTCCTCAACTTCTTTCTTTTTTCTGCTTCTTCACACCTCTTTTCTTCCTGTTCTTACCTTCCTCTCTTGATTTCTCTATCATCCTCCTCACCTTTCATTGCACAGGGCACCTGTGTTGCCATTACTTGCCTGCTCAGACTCTGAAGAGCCGGTCCAGGCACGGCTCATGATGGTGGCTTCTTTCCCCCTAGGCGTGAAGGCTGGAGCCAAGCCTGGAGGGACCCCAGGGGCTCCTGCCGGCCAGCCAGGTGCCGAAGGGGAGAGCGTGCTCTCCAAGATCCTCCCCGGTGGGGCCGCGGAGCAGGCCGGCAAGCTGACGGAAGGTAAGCAGTGCCTACGGCCGGGTCCGTGGTGGGCGGTGCTCACGGGCCCTACCGTGGCAGAGTTCAGGTCTGGGGAATGGTTCCGGGCTGGGCCACCCGGGCACGGGCCAGCCCAAGGGTGCACCTGCTGCTGCCTAGTTATTCTGAAGGCAGTCCCTGCTCCTCAGGCCAAGCTTGGCTTTGCACCAAATGGCCTTGACTAGGAGGAAGCCTTGCCCACTTTCCTGACACCTCTCTCCTTTCTCCTGTGTCACAGCTGTGTCTGCTTTTGGTAAAAAATTCTCCTCCTTCTGGTGACCATGCCCTCAGGGTGAGTATGAGCCTCCTGTACCCACCTTCCCCTGGGAAAGGCCTGAGGCACTGGACTTTGGGGAGGTCTTCTGGGAGGAGCATGGTCTTCAGTGATGCGGAAGCATTCACTGAAGCATTCACTTCAGGAGCGGGTGATGTGGTCAGAGCTGCAGTGAGTGTAGGAGGAGGAAAGGGAGGAGGGGCCCTCTGCACAGAGGGCCCAACGTGGGGCCTATACAGTAGAGATCCCCAGCTAAGGGAAGCCAGGGCCAGCTTCCCTTTGTCCTTTTTCAGCATCCCAGCCCCTGACAGGGTTCTGAGAGCTACGCGTTGACATTAGGTTGTAGGGGGTGCCACAGGGGTGCAGCTCCTCCCAGCCCTCCCTTGTGTATACTCCACAGGCTCTTGAAGAAATGAAGGGAGATGATATCATTGCTGTGGAAAAATCTCTGGAGCCAGAGGCCTGGGCGCAGCTCTGGACTCTGCGTATAACAGTGAGTATCAGGACCAGGCTGGGCTGGGCGGAGGAGGAGGTGAAGGGCCCAGGCCTCCGATCCAGCTTCTGCAAGTGTGAACTAGGAGGGGCCTACGGGAGCTTCCTTCAGCTGGGACAGGCCCAGCAGCTACCTGGAGGCAGAAACAACTGAGCTGGCTGAGATGACTCAGGTAGTAACCTCAGGAAAGGGCTGGGCAACCAACTGTGCCCCACAACTGGGGCTCCATACACTGGGCGCTGATTCCAGAGCCCCGTCTCTGAGGCCTAGTGCTGGTCACTTTGTTCCAGATGTTCAGATGAAGCTGGAGTCCCCAAACCCTGTAGAGTTAGCAGTCCTCAGTGTGACGTCAAAATAAAATCGACCTCACAGTTGCAAGAGGGACATGAAGAATGAGCGGAGAGGTGGATGGGAAAGGGACAGAGAGTCAGGGGAGGACACCCAGACGGGAGTCTCAGCTCCAGACCAGGTAAGCCCAGGAAGAGAGCAGAAGGGCCTCAGGACGGGGGCCCTGGCTCTTGCTGGGCTGTGGTGATCAAAGCAGGATCAGAAGCCTGGACCTAGAGCCTTCTCTGGCCCTGGCCTTGCCTCTGGGCAGGCAAGAGGAAGTGGTACCTCCTGCAGGATGGTGGGTAGGGTAGGTTGGCTGTCTGCGTTGCTCTGTGCGAAACCAGGGGCTACCTCCTCGAATTCCATAGCCTTAGGGTCCTCTTCCTACCCCTCCTTTGCCACTTCTGCTGCTAAGAGTACAGAGGTATGGGTGGTTCTCATGGTGGGCAGTCATGTGGGTGGCAGGGCCAGGCGCTCAACAGTCAAATCACAAGGGAGGCCTGGGACCAGCCAGGGCCTTTGCCCAGGCCTGGCCTGCTTGTAGGAAGGAGTGAGATCGAAAGGTCACCTGTCTCTGGAGGACCAGTGGGGAGACTGGAAAGGTCCAGTTCCCACCCATTTATTCATTTATTCAGTAAGTGTTTGTCAGGTACAAGTAGGTGCTGGGCCCTGTTCTGAAGAGTGCTGAGGATCCAGCAGAGAACAGGACTGGGTCCCTGCCCTCTGAAGCTGGCAGCCTGTTAAGAGGAGCAGAGAAGAAATAAGTTAAAAAAAAATGAGAAGGTAATTTCTGGGGTATCCCTGGAGGTCCAGTGGTTAAGATTCTGCACTTCCAATGCAGGGGGTGCATGTTTGATCCCTGGTCAAGGAACTAAGATCCCACATGCCACAGAGCATGGCCAAAAATGTTAAATAAAATGAAATTGAGTCCTTAAGTAAAAAGAAAATATTTTTTAAAATGAGAAGCATATGAATCTATAAAAAAAGTCTTAAAAAAAAAAAGGAATTTCTGAAGGTTTTAAGTGTTCTAAAGGCAGTTATGGCTCAGAGGGGTCTACTCTAGAGAAGGTGGTTAGTAACAGGTAAGGCTCAAGCAGGGAGAAGAGGCTGCTGTGGAATGTGCCCAGGTGAGGGAACGGCACCTGCAGAGCCTCCAATGAGACAGACAGACTTCAGGGACAGACAGAAGGCCAGTACAGTCAGAGCCATAGAGGAGGGGAGAGTGCCCAAGGGTGTAGTCGGAGGAGCCAGCTGGGCTGGGCTTTGCAGGCCAAAGTGGAGAGCCCAGAATTTGTTCCAAGGAGACTAGTCACAGCGCAGCACTCCAGTGTTCATCCCGCCTTCACCCCCAGGGCAGCGGACTCCCTGTTGCCTTCCTGCTCCACCACATGTTTTCTCTGAGTTGCCCTGGAACAGAGGTGAAATGGCAATTTGTGTTGAAGGGAGGGGAGGTAGGGGCAGCTCGGGACCAGGCCCATGGCAGGATCTGCCTCGGGTGTAGGGCCGGGGCTGTGTCACTGGGGAGCAAAAGGAGCCACTGGCGTGGCTTCGTCCCACGTTCTGCCCCGTGACGTGCATGGGCCACTGAAGCCACTGACTGTGGACTTCAAGGAGTCTCCTCAAGGTCTGGCATCCAGCTGATGGGCCAAGCGGTCAGCGCTGCTGTGAGTGTCCGTCTCCTGGTGCCTTTTGTGGAGATTTCAGAAGTGGGCTGGGAGAGGCTCGTCATTTTAAACAAAATCCCATCTCCCTCATTCTTTTTTTAAAAAAATTTTTAAAAATAAGTTTATTTGTTTCAAGGTTTACAAATAACACAGGTGCACCTTGTATTTAAAATTGCCATTATAGATGAGAACATGCATACAGAGTCATTTTTGTTTGAGTAATATTTTTAATGTAATAGATTTTAAGATGTGGTGAGGGAGGAATCTGACAGAGATGAATGTGCCAAGCAAAACCACAACTGTGTATCCTTTAAAGCACATCATGGCTCTAAGTACCATGTTGTTAAGGATTCTAATGAGGTGCCATAGACTGTACATCAAATCAGTATTATTTTTCAGTATTATTGTTTTCAGAGCCACATTTTGTTGCTTATTTGCTAGTATTAATCAGTCAAAGGGCACCATTCTTTTTTTTTTTTTTTTGGAAACCAAAGCTGTCTCAGAAATGGCCGATTTAACTTTATAGTAACAAAATAGCACAACACAGACTCTCTCAATACAGATAAATTCACACAGACTGGAGATTATGTATAATAGATATATATGAAGCAACTTGTGTTAAAGAAATGTCCCTTCCTGGCCAACATGATTCTTCTTTCTTCCTGACCTTCTCTTTATGACCTCAAACCTGCCCCAGCACCCATCTCCTCCACCTCAGTGGGGCTGGGATCCCGTGGGTGCGGAGGAGCCGGGCCATCAGCCTGTGGCTGACAGCTGGAAAGAGGGCGGGCGAGAGGCAGCTGTCCACGGTGCTTGACCAAAATTTTCTCTTTCCTTTTTCCTTCTCTCCTTCCTCCTTTTCTCCTCCAAGCATCTACAATCTGACAAACCTTCGGCCCAAAGACTCACACGAGGTGGGACGTGGCTGTCGGGCCTCAGTTGAGGACAGGATGTTTTCTAACAGCAGCTGCCGGGGTGAAGCCTGTGCTGGTCACGTGGGACCACTGGACCCGGGTACCCGTGACTGTCTTCCCAGAGACCCTGCTCTCCTCCGGGCGCCACCGTCAAGGCGCAGCCATCGGTGGGAGGGAGGAACGCCCTCTGGAGACCTTGCCACACGGCAGTCTTGCTGCTCTTCCCATAGCTGCCCTCCGCGGCCCGGCCGGCCCGGCCTCCAATGCGTTATACACAGAGTTGGGGCGCACGCTGCCTGTTTTTGACGGATGCTGCCCTCCCTCTACCATGCCAGAAGTTTTTCCACAGCCTTGGAGAGGGGCTTTGACCGAGGGCTGGGGGCCCCAGGCTCCGTTTCCTTCACATTCCAGCTGGCCCAGATCCTTCCGTGGCCACAGGGCCCTGCCCCACCTCATCTTGCCCTCTGGGTGACACCGGAGCAGGTGTCCACGTGGCTAGCGTGGGATTGGGAGAACTTTACAAACGTTAGGACCTAACACTGTCTCATCGCTGAAATCAGAGGCCATAGCACCGAAAAGCAGCGTGGGCGCCGGCTGAGGCTTCTCCCAGCCTTTGGGTGGCCGCGTGCTAGCACGCCCGCCGCTATCTTCAAAGCCATTCCCCCCAATCATCATGAGCATCCCAGCGGCCCCTCCATTGTCTCCACCAGCCGGCTCCTCGTTCGTACACCTGGGGATTTCTTTTGATTTCGAGAACAGCCTTAATCATTTCAGTTTGATTTAAGTGTATACCTCATAAACATTGTTCTTTCGTTTCTCCTCCCACCCCTCCTTTCTCTCTTCCCTCTCTCGGCTCACCTCCTTGCCTCTCCCCTCCACCACCACCTTGTGACTGATGGTTTGGTTTCCTCTTTGCTCTGCCCCTGCTCAGCACAGGGAGAATGTTGACTAAGAAGCAATAGTGGGCAGCAGGCCACCAAGAGCACAAGCCCAGGGCAGGGTCTAGGGAGGCCCCTCAGCCCGCCTCTGTTTACCGTGGAACTCCAGTCCTTCTTAAGCCATCACCAGTGGACGTGCTCAAAGCAGAGGGGCCAGGGCTTCTGCCAGCCGAGCGAGGGAAGGGCCCAGAGTCCTGTGCTGGGGTGGGTGGCGCCGTCCAATCCACCCCAGTGGACTGGGCGGGGCTCCTCCCTGAGGCCCTTCCGTCTGGGGCCTCCCTTCATCTTGGGCACAGCCGCAAGTCTCATCTCTAACGTTCTATGCAATGAAATATAAACCCTCAAAGACAACTGTTAATATTTATTAAATTCCATGTTACGTATAAGGAGTTAATTGCGAAGATGCAATTGAGAAACTGGATAGATCAGCTCATATCCGACCCCTCACTCCCCTCCCCCTCCCCCACTCCCACCGTGTGTGTGAAGTTCTCAGTCTGTGGCATGTTCGACCTGTGGCAGGACTCGCTGCTGCCAAGCAAGTCACCGCCGGTCCCACAGCGGAGCATGCACAGCTCGCAGCCTCTTTGCACGATCTCATCCATTTTAAATGCTCGACCCTCTTGCTTGGAGTTCTTTTTGTCTCAGACCCCCTCCTTCAGGAGTGCTTCTAGCTGACTTCTGCACGAGCTAGTGAGGACAGCCGGAATTGCTGCCCAAGCATGCCAGGCCGCCGGCCCGGCAGTACAAGGCCCCACACACCCTGCGTGTTTCTCTGACCAAGACGTCTCCGGGGAGACACACGGTGGGAGCCCACACAGGATGTGTGCACGTGAACATTTGGAAGGTTGGCTGTGGGATTTCCATCTGTAAGTTGCCCCCCGCCCTTACCCTGGCCCTGAGCCAGAGACATCTGGCTGCCCCTTCCCAGTGGGGCAGTGTTTGAGGGCAGAGCTGGGCTGCCTCTGCAGCCAGAGACAGAAGCCAAGAGTGGGGCCTGCCTGTGTCCTAGGACCCCAGCTCCTGACCGTGCCTGATCTGTGCCCCTCCTCTGGCTTGTAAGCTCCAAGGTCTGTGAGCCAGGAGATCTAGGCCGGGACTGGAGGCCAGAGGATGCTCAGGAAGGGCTGGACCTTTGCATTTGTGGCACGGACAGCTGACAGAGTCACTTTGCATCAGAGTGGGTGTTCCTATACACAGTGGCTTCAAGCGGAGTTTTTTGGGAAGAATCTCAATAACAAGACTTCCAGAAGGTTCTGTGGTGACACTCTCTGCGTCTGTCCCCAGGATCTAAACACCCCACCAGCCCCCATCTCTGGAGCCTCAGCGTCCCACTGCTCATGACTGAGCCAAGCGTGCAGCAGGCACCTGACCCCTCCAGGCCTGGCCTTCCTCCAGAGTTTGCGCCATGCATTTCTCAGGGGTCCGCATTTCTCCTTTCCAAAAAGGTCTACAAGCCCTTTCAGAGAGGGATCCTGGCCCACCTCTGGCAGCTGTGGATGAGATAGGAGGCTATTACCCACTTTGTTGGGCCCAGGCCCTGCCCTTCTGGATTTGGGCTTCACCCATCCAACGGGACACCTGCCTCATTGCAGAGAGCAGGCCTGGGCTATGTGAGCCCATCTGCAAGGGCTGAGGGAGGCCATCATCTGGCCCCTCTGATCACCCAGGGCCAGGTTTTTGTGAGCTGTGCCTAGTGGCTGGATACGTATGTGAGGGACTAATGCAGTGAGCCTCCCCGAAGAAGGCCAAGGGACGGGTCCAGAAGCGGGGAACAGGCAAGGAGATGACAGCAGGCCAGCCCCCATCAAGGCTAGTTTCAGGCTCTCACACATTGACTTTTCAGCAAATCTTTCTGGTCAAGCTCTCTGAGTTGGACATTTCTGACATCTGCCACTCCCTACCCCCCCAACATATCCACAGGACACATCTGTACCATCACCCCCTTGTGAAGGTGGCTGGAGCAGGCCTCTGGGCCACAGGTGTGCTGGCCCTCATGTAGATACAGCTGTGACTCCAGGGACCAGAGGCTGAGGGACGAGTGTTCGATGCCTTGGGTGCTGGGGAGCACCAAGCACATCTCCACACAGGCAAGGGGATGTCTCTGGGAAGCAGTCCAGGCCTTCTCTATACCCTCCCCTGCCCCAGTGTCATGAGTAAGGGCACTGCCTCCTCTGTCTACTTCAGGGCCCAATGCATTCACAGCAACAACCCCTGCCCCACCATCGCTTAGTCCTTGGGAAGAGACTGTGGTCTCAGGGCCCATGGTGAGAGGCAGCAGTGGCAGCAACTATGTCCTGTCTTCTGGAGCCTGTGGGGAGTTTTCCAGGCCGATCCTTTGCCATGGCAACAAGGCCCTGGCCTGTTGGCCCCTCCCTTGCCCTCGTGCCCCCTCCCTGCACTCTGTAAATACTTGTCGTCATGGACTCCGACAGCGTCAAAGGGACAGGCCTGACCAACTGAAGCGCCTCAGAGACATCACCTCTGTCTCCCTGGGTACCAGCAGCCCTGGTGCCATGTGCACTGGGGGGAGCGGGAGAGCCATGGGAGTCGTGAGGTTATTGTGTGTGTGCGCATGTGAACAAGCGTGTGAGCGTATGTGTGTGTGTGTCTGCCTCACTCGGCCTCTGGGACCCAATAAGCCCGTCCTCTCTCAGAGCAGCGCCCTGGAGAGTGGTGGCCGCCCCACGCCTTTCCTCTGCTAGCTTCTATGTCTTGTTTTGGGTCCCCCCACACACTTCTTCCCTGCCTCCCTTCTTTCCTCTCTTCCCTTCTTTCCTTCTCTCCTTCTTTCTTTGAGGGGGGAAGAGTGCTGTACAAAGTCAAACAAACAAGTTTACAGTTGTAAGTGCAATGACCCGAGTCCTTCACGTGACCTTGTGAACCGTGTGCCGTCCTCCGTGCTCTGTGAGAACTCGTGGTACTTCAGTGTCCCTCCCCCTGTATTGTGACAAGGTAATTCTGTGGTATCAGAATAAAAGGACTTGATATAAACAACCTACAGACTGTCTCTGGGATGGTTTCTGAAATGGGCAGGCGCAGGCAGAGGAACAAATCCCCCAACTGTGACAGCCCCGTGTTTTCACGGTTAAAGGGAAAGAATGAGAAGGCAAAGTTGCGCAAGTACCGGCAAGGCCAGGGCAGAGCTCACAGCAATCTGGCCAAAGACAGTGGGTCCCTCCACAAAGGCAAAGTTTAATGCTTGAACCTGGAGAGAGCAGTTAGTTCACTGGGCAGACTTGTTAATTTTTTTAAGTTTTTTAAATTGGGGTTTAATTACTTTATAGTGTTGTGTTAGTTTCTGCTATACAACAAGGTGAATCAGCTATAAGTATACATATATCCCCTCCCTCCCACCTACCCCCCCTCAAGGGCAGACTGTTGAGGGTACCTCCACAGTCTGCGAGTGTCTGGGGTGCACACTTTTCTGGGGCCTGATTCCTGGGGACGCAAGTGAGCAGGTGCTGCCCCCTGGTGCCACCAACAAGCCCTACACCTGTCTGCCTTGGCTGTGTCCACTCCAACACCCAAACTCTTGGGGGTTACTAGATCTTAGTCCTTCCCCAGACTAGGAAAGCCTTCTTATCAAAGTAACCCTGAGTTTCTAGAAATGTTTAAAAACACAGATACGTAAAAAATAAAAAATAAAAAAAAATAAAAACACAGATACGTGAAAAGAGTGTCAGCCTCACCTCTGGCCTTCCTCAAAGTTAGTATCTTGATGCATGTCTTTCCTTGATGCATGTTTTTCCTTCCTGTGTTTTTCATTTTAAACAGAGCCAGAAGATACAGAAGTTCCTGTTTTCTAGCCTTCTGTTTATTTCTACACGTTCATTCCAGATACCTAGATGTTCATCCTCCAGTGCCCAGCCTCCAGAGAGCTGCACCATGAGTTTACAGCCAGGCTGCTGAAAGTGCCCTCAAAGACAGGTGCTATGTTCCCAGTTTTCCTGTTGTGAACAATGCTGTAGCGAACATCCTCATTTCCAACTTTCCACTCAGATGGGTGGCTGGGGCCACTCTTTCTGCTCCCAGTTCTGGCCTTAACAGGCCTGCACGTACGGATGCATGGGGTCACGCAGAGTCGGACACAACTGAAGCGACTCAGCAGCAGCAGCAGCAGCAGAAAATGGAAACTGTTTTTACCCTAATAGTCTGATGCGGAAGGGGAAGCTGCAGGCCAGTCAAGTGGGATGTGAGTCACAGGCAAGGCAGGGCACAGGGACCCAGGGTCTTGAGGGAGCCAGGGTCCTTGGCTGCAGCCAAGCTCAGGAGACATCCATTGCTTCTGGCTTGACAACTGGCCAGCCTCTCCTGCCATGGTAACCTGCCCTGTCCAGTGCCAGTGTCCTGAGGGAGCCTTTCTGCCCAGGTTTCTCATTCCACAGGAAGGACTCTGTTTCTGGGTGGAGCCTGTACCCACCAGGCCCTCTGCACCCAAGAACTTGGGCTGAGGCCTGGGAAGGCAGACAGAGGCTCATGTGCTCATCCACATGCCACGGAGCAGGGTGGGGGAGGGCTGGAGGGGCAGATAGCTTCTGGGGCAGGCTTGGTGTCCGATAAGACCTGGCAACACCCTGTGTGAACTTTGTACCCGCCCTTCTTTGCCATAAGGCCAGAGCTCTGCATTCTACCAGGAGCACACCTCCGCCCTTCTCTTCGGCCAGAGAACCCCCTGCAGAGCAGCGTCTGGTGAATGCAAGCCTAGCAATAGACCAGGAGGACCCGACAGCCAGCCTCCGGGCTGCGGGAGACCCCAGCTGGGGCTGACTTTGGCTTGCATCCTGCCTCTTATGCTCTGCCCCTCACCTCTCGCTGGACTCGACTTTACCCTCGCTGGGCTCAGAACCTCCCACTCCGCCCCCGACTCCCGCGTCTTCGAAGAGTCCTCAGTCTATGGTGTGGCCTCAACCCCTCTTCTCGTGGGCCCTGTAGTTACTCGCACACTTCGCCCCTCCCTAAACACCAGCGCCTTTATTCCGTCCCTTCCCAGTAATAGGCGAGGACTTGGCCCACAGAGCTCGCCTCTCATCAGCCTAACCCGCCCCGAGAAGCTGCCTTCTTTCCGGGAGATCCCTGCTCCTCCCCTGCAGGACTCCAGCGACCGCAGCCCCTACTTGTTCCTTACAGGCCCCGCCTCTTTACCATCGAGGTCCCGCCCCCACTGGCTAACCGTCCTCGCCCATTCGTCGAAAATCCCGCCCCTCTCACTTCACTGCAAGCCCGTGGCGAAGGCGGGCTGGGCCTCTCCGGTCTCCGCCCCCGGAGCCTCACTTCCGGGCGCCAGCAGGCCCCGCCTCGCCCTGGCGGCCCAGAGCCACCATGGAGCGGCAGGTGAGGGATCGGCCCGCGGTTCCCGTGGTCTTTGAAGCCCGGGCCGGGCCTGACCCTGCTGTGTCCCCTGCGCAGGTGCTGCTGAGCGAGCCCGAAGAGGCGGCGGCGCTGTACCGGGGCCTTAGCCGCCAGCCCGCGCTGAGCGCCGCCTGCCTGGGCCCGGAGGTCACCACGCAGTACGGGGGTCGCTACAGGACGGTGCACACTGGTGTGTGTTTGGAGGGGATTCGGGGAGAGGAGGGGGACGTGGAGGGCTCGCTGCCTGACGGTGCACACGGGTGTGTGGAAGAAGGCCGTTCTTGAAAAGTGGGTGTGAAAGGGTGCCTCCCCAAGAGGCCCGTGCACACAGGTGTATGGGGTGGGGGTGGGGCTACCTGGAGTATTATGAGCTGGTGCCCATGAGTGCAGAGCGTGGGCCTTGTAAGGGTTGCCCCCATCGTCCTATCCCACACCCACCCTCAAGGTTCCAGGGTGGATGCTAGGAGCAGTAATGGTTTCTCTCCTGAGATGTTGTCAGCTTAGGCTCTGGAGCCCTAGACTTGAGCTGGGTTTGGGTGTTACCCATCCTGCCCCCAGAATATCTGGAGACAGATTGAGGGAGGTGGGGGCTGGGGAGGGGAGCCCGTGCCAGGACTGGTCAAGTTGAGCAGTCTCATGCCTCTCCTCGCAGAATGGACCCAGAGGGACTTGGAACGCATGGAGAACATCCGATTCTGCCGCCAGTACCTGGTGTTCCATGATGGGGACTCAGTGGTGTTTGCAGGGCCTGCGGGCAACAGTGTGGAGACCCGGGGGGAGTAAGTTTGAGGGAGGAAGCTCGTGCGCAAGGCCCCAGCCATCAGCAGGCCTTTTCTGAATGCCTACCATGGGCCATGGTGTGGGTATGACCCAGAAGGGAAGCCTGGAGTCAGGTTCCTGCTCCTTGGGAGCTCAGACAGCCTCTAGTGACATGATCATAAGCGCTGGAGGCCTGCTCCAAACTTGGGATGGGACTAGAGGCCCTGCCCCAGGAAGCGGAGGCAGGCAGCTGCTGGGAAAGGACTAGAGGGCTGCAAGGGTGGGTGTGGGCTGAAGCCTGAAGAATCTTGTGTAAGAGGTTGACCAGTAAGGGGACCGGATGGGCTGTCACTGGGTGGGAGGTCGTCCTGACCCGCTATCCTGTGTCGTCCTCAGGCTGCTAAGCAGAGAATCTCCTTCAGGCACCATGAAAGCCGTGCTGCGCAAGGCTGGAAGCACTGGGGAGGAGAAGCAGTTTTTGGAGGTGAGTCTGCACAGGACCAGGTGGTGGGCAGCTGGGGGCTCTGTCCCACCGATGAGACTCTGTTTGAGGACAGGCAGCCTGACTACCAGATGTCCTCAGGTCTGGGAGAAGAACCGGAAGCTCAAGAGCTTCAACCTGTCAGCGCTGGAGAAACATGGGCCGGTTTACGAGGATGGTGAGGCAGCCGGCTGGTGAGCAGGCAGGGCGGCCAGGAGGGGCAGCTGTAGCCCCGGGCTCCCCCTGATCGGCCTTCCTTACACCCAGACTGCTTTGGCTGCCTGTCCTGGTCACACTCGGAGACACACTTACTATACGTGGCAGAGAAGAAGCGCCCCAAGGCTGAGTCCTTCTTTCAGACCAAAGCCTTGGACATCAGTGGCAGCGATGATGAGATGGCCAGGCCAAAGAAGCCAGACCAGGCCATTAAGGTGCTCATGACCATGGCCAGTTGGTGAAGGCTCCCCCGGGCAGCCCTCAAGCTCAGTACACTGTCTGCCCACACTGTGCCTACCAGAACTGGGGAGGCACTGGCTTCCAGGTGGCAGGGCAGGCTCCCACAAGACAGGCTGGGCATTGAGTGTCTTGTGTTCTCAGGGGGACCAGTTTTTGTTTTACGAAGACTGGGGAGAAAACATGGTTTCCAAAGGCAGTCCTGTACTCTGTGTGCTGGATATCGAGAGTGGCAACATCTCTGTGCTTGAGGGGGTCCCTGAGAGTGTGTCCCCTGGCCAGGTTAGTGCTGACTTGGCCTGCATCACTCCTGGAATCTGGGGGCCCTGCCTGAGTGACTGCCCCTTGTTCACACCTGCCCCGTGGTCTTGTTTACAGGCCTTCTGGGCCCCTGGAGACACAGGTGTGGTGTTTGCAGGCTGGTGGCATGAGCCCTTCCGGTTGGGCATCCGCTTCTGCACCAATCGGAGGTGAGGACAGTCAAAGGGATGGGGCAGGGCGCCTTGCAGCTCAGACTGGCCTTGAAGCTCAGTGTCTCTCTGGTGGTTCCAGGTCAGCCCTGTACTACGTGGACCTCACTGGGGGGAACTGCGGTACGTGCTAGCACCTGCCCGTGCTTTACTGACACACACTGGGCCCGGGCAGCCTGCACGATGCTCACATTTCTGTCTGGTCCAGAGCTCCTCTCGGATGACTCTCTGGCTGTCACTTCTCCCCGGCTGAGCCCAGACCAGTGTCGCATCGTCTACCTGCAGTTCCCATCTCTGGTCCCCCATCAGCAGTGTGGCCAGTTGTGCCTGGTGAGCTGGGGGGAGGCAGGGGTGGGGGGAGGTCAACAGGAGGAGGGGATGGTGGATAAGAGCTGAAGAGTCAGTTTCGACTCCCCA
>NW_011494876.1:15918614-15920823 GCF_000754665.1 Bison bison bison | reverse complement strand
GATGGTGTGAGCTCCACCCGGCCTTCTCTCCAGGCAGGGCCTAGAGGCTGAGAGTGCTATCCTCGGAGGCTCTGTACAGTCAAGACTCACCACCTGGAGAGCATTCTCTGTCTACAGGAATGCTTCTCATCTGCACGTGGCTGGGCTCTGCAAGGGGCTGGGAGATAGTGGGCTCTGGGCCCCTCGTGAAAGTCAGAGGCCTCTCCAGACTTCTGGTCCAGGTCACCAGAAAGGAGATACATTGGGCTCCTCTCAGGTCCTCCCCTTCCTGCCCTTAGGGCGCTGCCAGTCCCCTGGTGGGTCTAACCACCCTGTTGTCTTGCAGTATGACTGGTATACCAGGGTCACGGTGGTGGTGGTGGATGTCGTGCCTCGGCAACTGGGAGGTAAGGGGTGTATGGCGGGGCGGCTGCTCGGAGCCTGCAGCTCTGTTCTCTAGCCATCTGTTCCCCTTGCTCAGGGCCAGCCCCCTCAGCTCTTCTGTCCTGAGTTCCTTCTGAAGTCTTCCCTTCTGCCAGACCACCCCAGGTTCAGCTGCCGCAGCAGGTGGGGCCATCACCATCAGGCATGGTTCTGACAGAAGGAAGTTACTTGGACCAGAGCTGAGACGGTTTCATTCAGGCTGCAGCCCAAAGGACTACCTTTCTTGTCCTTCCAGTGGCTGATTAAAGCCCCTGCTCCTTCACGGGCTCTCGGAAAGTACACTAGGTTGGCAGGTCCTACCCCCAAGGGTGAACCCCCACCCCAGCGTTTGTCCAGTCCAAGCCCTCTGGGAGGGTGGCTCTTGGCTGATAAGCTCCAGTCACAGTCTCAGGTGCTCACAGCTCTGCTTGGGATCCCAGGCTATCCCAAGGATGTGAGGGGTGAGTCTCCTGCCTTCTTGGGCCACCTGGTCCGTTCCAGGACACAGGGACAAGGGATGCTCTCCTTTTCCTCTCTTTGGGCTAGAGGGATGCAGCTGGTATGAATTCTGGCCCTGCCCCATATTAGCTGGGTGTTACTGGGCAGTATCCTGACCCCCTGAGCTTCCATTCCTTTATGTGAAGGGGAAGTGGTTGTCCCTGCTCTTTGTGAGACTGTAGTGAGGGTTAAATGAGTGATGATACTAGACGGTAGGATTTATTTAGGCTCCTGGGCCAGGCAGTCAGCTAAGTATGGTAACGGACAGACAGGTGTTACCTTGGTTACAGCATCTGCTCCTACGAGGGGCCCAATAAGAGCAGCTCACAGGAATGCCAGTGCCTACTGTTTCTCTCAGGAGCTCTTAATCTCCCCCTCTCCTGGGCCCTCAGAGGCCTCTGCCCTTCAGCCCACACTTCAGGCAGCTCCTCATCACCTCGGGTACCCATGTGTGGGGCCCCAGGTGAATTCCCCAGCAACCCAGCCTTCCTTATAGTCTTGCTGCTCCCCACCCCCAACCCCCTCCACTCTTGGACATGGCCCCCAGCTCTTTGCCTTTGCAGAGAACTTCTCTGGGATCTACTGCAGCCTGCTCCCTCTGGGATGCTGGTCGGCTGACAGCCAGAGAGTGGTTTTTGACACAGCTCAGCGCAGCCGGCAGGTAAGGGGCTGTATTGAGAGGCAGCCCTTGACCAATCCCCAGGAGCTGCGGGCCTGGGACATCTAGGGGACATAGGGGTGCCATGGGAGTGGACCCCTGAACACCACCATATGGGGAGTTGATGGAGGTGGGACAGTGGTTTCTCCTCAGGGTTGAGCAGGGACACCACAGTATGCCAGCCTCCTTTGGGGTGTGATATCATTGGGTCCTCAGGGTAGCTAGAAGGAGCTCAGAGGCATTCCCTCTCCTGCCCAGGGTCACTCAGCACATTGTGATGGAACTGGGATTTGAACCCAGGTCCCCAGGCCACACCTACTGTTCGGAGTAGCTGTCGCCATAGTCACTCACGGATCTGGCCTGGCCCCAGGGTTCCCAGGAAGGTAGAGAGGAGGTGGGGGCAAGACCCGAAGGGCCCTTGGATGTGGTGCCACACATGGCCTCCCCTCTGCTTTAGGACCTATTTGCTGTGGACACCCAGATGGGCACTGTGACCCCTCTGACGGCTGGTGAGCAGGGCCAGGGAGGGGCCAGCCAGGCCGGGGGAGGGACCGGAGCTCAAGCACACAGGGCTGCAGCAGCGCTCGCGTCCACTCTGCACCACTGACTGTCCCGCAGCCTCAACTGACAGCTTTGAAGACCCTACCTCTG
>NW_011494876.1:15912418-15918514 GCF_000754665.1 Bison bison bison | reverse complement strand
GCCGGCCCCGCCCCCCCACCGGACAGCTTGGAAGCCCCTACCTCTGCAGGCCCCTCCGCCAGCCAACAGACTGCCTCCCCGCCTCTGCCTGCTCCCCCCGCCCCGTGTCCCAGCACTGCTCAGCACAGCCCCCACATGGCTCCTCAAACCCACACAAGTCTCTCTGGCCAGGATCGGCCAGAATCACCCTCCCCACTCTTCAAACCTCAGGCAGAGGCACCTCTGCTTCTCTAGGGCTCAGGAGAAGACCTGTTGGCTCCTTCATCTTCCTTTTACCCAGGCCTGATGATCCTGCCCCTAAAATGTTTTTTGAGTCCTCCACCTGCCCAGGCTGTACTCACCCCTCCACAAAGCTACCAAAGCGTTATTCCCAAACTGCGTTTCATCGTACAGTCCCCGGCTTAGGAATCTTACTCTCCTTGGACCCCACTGCCTAGAATCAGCACCGCACCCCCGGCCCCAGCCTCCTGGGCCCAGCTGCCACCCTGCAGAGTGCATTCGTCAAGGGGTGGGTGGATGTACCATGGGGTCTGGTGTGTCTCCATATCTGGCAGTACCAGGGCACAGCCACTGGATGGGTGGGCTGAGAAGGAGGCTCTCCCAGAGCTGTGTGCAGTTGGCTGTCATTGGCTGTGACATCTCTCTGTGGGCATCCCTTTGCTGTTCAGGGAGGAAGGGGCAACTGGCTTTAAAGCTGCCACTCTGGGGGTTCTGGCTCTGCAGTTGTGGGGCGGGGGGTATGGAAGTAGTGGTGGCCTCTGCCTTCTCCAGGGGGGTCAGGTGGAAGCTGGAAGCTGCTCACAATTGACCGGGACCTCATGGTGGCCCAGTTCTCCACGCCCAACCTTCCTCCGTGCCTGGTGAGTGTTGGTGGGCCACAGACCAGGAGGCAGGGATTCTGTGCAGGTGGAGTTCCCAGGTCAAGGAACTGACCCAAGTCTTGACTGGCTGGTCAGTTCATGAGTAGCCAGGATGCAGACTCAGCTCAGGATAGTCCACGAGATCTGGCACCATGGGGAGGAATGGCTGAGCTGAAGTTTGCTCCGTACAGAACAGGGTGCCTGGGAAAGTGCTCAGTCCTCTGGCGTAAAATAGCCTAGAGGCTGAGGAGGGAGGGGTACCTCTGTGTGGTTGGGTGAGTGCCCGTGTATATAACAGCTTACGACAGGAGTCCACGCCGTGCCCTCTGGAGGTGGGCAGACAGCCTAGTAGAGCGAGGGCTGTCCATGCTCACAGTGGTAGGAAGGCTGGGAGGCAGCCAGGCCACCTGTGACCCACTCTTTTCCCTTGGCAGAAAGTTGGGTTCCTGCCTCCTGCGGGGATGGAGCAAGAGGTGGTTTGGGTGTCCCTAGAGGAGGCCGAGCCCATTCCTGACATCTCCTGGAGCATCCGGGTACTACAGCCACCCCCAGAGCAAGAGCATGCGCAGTATGGTGAGCTGGGCAGGGGCAGAGGGACACCTTCTCCAGGTTCCCCAAGCACACAGCATCGGTGGTCACCTTTCCCGTTTTCCTGTCTCACATTTTGGAGGGGAGGGTTTTGAGATTGTCTCTTAAGAGCTGTTCTGCTCCTCTTGTGGATGATCATGGGGAGTAGTGTCCAGGCATCTAAGCACCTGCTCTGGGCATCATCGGGCCGTGTCATCTGTGGTGGGATAGTGGAGCCCAAAGAAACCAGGCGTACGCGAGGCCTCTGTGACCATACCTCCTCCAGAATGCTGTCCCTGCAGAGAACAGGACTCCCCAACCAGGGTAGAAGGAGCATGAATGAGCCCCCTGGGGTCCATGCATCACAGTGTGGGCTACCTTGGCCCAGCCTCCTGTGTCAGAGGTCAGCCCCAGACCTGCAGCTACAGCAGAGGCTTTAGCTGGCAGAGCCCTAGGCAGTAGCCCTGGGTCTGCTGACTACTGCTTCTCCCCTGCAGTTGGTCTTGACTTTGAAGCGATCCTTATCCAGCCCAGCAACCCTCCAGATAAGACCCAGGTGCCCATGGTGGTCATGCCCCACGGTAGGCAACTAACCTAACAGCCCCTGCCCTTCCTCTCCACCCCTCCTTAGCTGGCTATTTCACCCTCTGTCTGTTCCCTATCTGCAGGGGGACCCCATTCATCCTTTGTCACTTCCTGGATGCTACTCCCAGCCATGCTTTGCAAGATGGGCTTTGCAGCTCTACTAGGTGAGGGGGCAGGGCCCTGCAGCTCTGGTGGGGCCGTGGGGTGGTCATGGGGTGGGCCTGGTTGGTGCAAGTGTTGTGGGTACTGCCCTCATCTCCAGGCCTCTCTGCAGCCCTGAACTGGTAATCACTATCAGAAACTGCCCTGACCCAGCCTCAGGCACCATGGACTAACTTGGAACTCCCATGAAAGGGCATGTGGCCACTGGGCCATCTCCAACCTCTTGGCCCCTTCCCCTGGCATCTGATGCAGCTAGCCCCAAGGCCTACTTCACATAGAGGTGAAAGGGTATCCAGGGCTCCAGGAATGTCACTTGACCACCCTGTCTGGTCCCTCCTTGGCTTCCAGTGAACTATCGTGGCTCCACGGGCTTTGGCCAGGACAGCATCCTCTCCCTCCCCGGCAATGTGGGCAGCCAGGATGTGAAGGATGTCCAGGTAGCAGGGACTGGGGCTTCTGGACAGGCTGGGAGGGTGGGACAGCGGGGGTGTGGCTCCATTCAGCTGGGCAGGCTACTGGCTGCAGCATGATCTGCCCCACCCTGTAGTTTGCAGTCGAGCAGGTGCTCCAGGAGGAACACTTTGACGCAGGCCGAGTGGCCCTGTTGGGTGGTTCCCATGGCGGCTTCCTGTCCTGCCACCTGATTGGTCAGTATCCCGAGACCTACGGCGCCTGCGTGGTGCGGAACCCTGTGATCAACATTGCCTCCATGATGGGCTCCACGGACATCCCTGACTGGTGGGTGTGCCCACAGGCCCCCTGCCCTTCTCCCCTCCCCTCCATATCTTCATGGAGCTCCCAAGGGCCCCAGCGCTCCCGGACCTGCATTAGCATGGTGTCTTGTAGGTGTGTGGTGGAGGCTGGCTACCTCTACAGCAGCGATTGCCTGCCAGACCCCAGCGTGTGGTCTGAGATGCTGAACAAATCACCCATCAAGTACACCCCTCAGGTATGGAGCCCTCCTCGCCTCCCCACCAGCAGTGCACCACCAGTCTGTCCAGGGCCCTGGGCCCTGCTCACCACTGCTCCCCACATACTTAGGTGAAGACACCAGTGTTACTGATGCTTGGCCAGGAGGACCGGCGTGTGCCCTTCAAGCAGGGCATGGAGTATTACCGTGCCCTCAAGGCCCGGAACGTGCCTGTTCGGTGAGTGCATGCAGCAAGACAGCCCTCGCAGCTGGTGGGCTGGTGAGCAGCAAAAGCACCTCGATCCTCACACACTGCTGCTCAACCCCCAGGCTCCTGCTCTACCCCAAGAGCACCCACTCACTCTCAGAGGTGGAGGTGGAGTCCGACAGCTTCATGAACGCTGCGGTCTGGATGTGTACGCACTTGGGCCACTGAAGCCCTGCCCCTCGGCACGAGCGGGGTGGCGTATGCCACACTGGGCTCTCTGGCAGAGCGGCAAGAGGCTTCCTGGTCTCTGGACTTCAATGGACGGGTGAGCCGAGGAACATGGGCTGCGTACTCATAATAAATGAAGACACAGAGTCTGGTTCCTGCTGGTACTTTGTACCAAGCCACTGCTAACCCCAGCCCCACCCTTGGGGTTCAGAGACTATAGGCCCCTGGGTATGGTAGCCATCAGGTTGGCATCTACCTCCAGGGTGAGAGGTAGGGGACAGTGAGAGGCTCAGTTATCACCTGTCCTGGCCAAGTAGTTCTCCACCAGGCTAGCTCCCTCAGCTGCAGCTCCTTGTGTTAGAAACTGCCCTACACCACTTTGTCCTCCCTGCCATTGATTTAGGGGACTAGTGAGGCCCTGCCCTTCCATAGCACCTACAGGTTAAGGCAGTCCTAGGGCAGATCACCCCGCCTAAGATGTACTGGGCTTGAGTCACGCAGGCCCTGCTGTGGGGTTGCCAATTCATTCCCCAGAAGCAGAGGCTAAGAAGCACCCTGCACAGACATCAAGAGGAAAGGTGGCTTTATGTCGGACAGAAAGCTTCAGGCTTGCCAAGGCACACAGGATTGAGGCTGGGACTAGCCCAGCCTCATGACCTTGTGAATCCAGTCCACAAACACAGAGACACGCATGAAGATGGCTGGCCAGCGGGGCCGTGCGCACACTCGGTTGGGGATTATAATTCCCTGCAGGACCCAGCAGTCATGAGTAAAGCAGGCAAGTGGGCCCCCGTAGTCACCCTGGTAGGTGCAAGAACTGGTAAGGGGGGCCTGGGCTGTGGCAGAGACTAGCCCCCTCAGGGGTGAAGCTGGCCAGGGACCCTGCCACTGACCTCACAGGCTCCCACTGGGGCCAGCAGTCCTGCAGTACACATCTCACTCTCCCGTACGCGTCCTCGGTGCTTGACATTACATTCCTGGTTGGAGATGACACTCAGGAGGGCTATGTTCAGGACCGTGTCATCCCCTGTACCTACGGTGAAGGGAATGAGCAGAAGGAGAGGGTCTGCGGGTGGGAACCAAGTTGGGGCCTATTGGCCTGGAGAAGCCCACGCCTCTGCTGTTCTCTTACCTTTGGTCTCACCCCAGCCTGCAATCTCACACCTGGTGCCTGGAGGCACCACATACCGCTCAGGGGGCAGGCAGATCAGGGCCACACGCTGGTTCAGGATCACAGGTCTTGAGCGAGAATGAGGGCTTTCAGGGTCTGAGGCCACAAGGCCCAACCCCACCTCACACCCTCTTGAGTTCTCACACACCTCTCCAACTTGAGCAGAACAAGCTGGGAACCAGAGGGCCCACAGACCATCTTGGCCATTGGGATGTGCTGCAGGTCTGGCTCCCCAGGCTGTGGGTCCTGGAACAGGGTGCCCAGCCACACCTCATAGCCCACGAGAGACATTTGGCTGAGAGAGAAGCTCTGCTAGATGAGTTGAGACTCAGGGTCTGCCGCCCAGCGCTCACCTGGTGACTTGCCAGGGAAGGTGGCTGAGGGGGAGACGAAGGCTGGGGGTTGGGACTGGGTCCCCAAACCTAAGGGAGGCTCACCAGGAGGAGAAACACTGCCGGGCAGTCAGAACCCACTGCTCCTTCACTAGGGAGCCTCCGCAGAAGTGCTGGCCCTGCCTGCAGGAATGCGGGTTAGGAAATGGTCCTGAGACCCAGGCTGGACCTGCCATCTCCAGGTCCCCTCCAGATGGGGGCAGGTTCCCACCCTGCTACTGGCACAGGCATAGAGGATATAGCTTCAGCCCATCTTGGGGAGTCAGGCAGTCATGCCTCACCGGTTGCGCAAGCTGACTGTCCAGGGTGAGTTCCCAGGCTGGCCCCCGACCACACGCAGCTTGGAGTGCAACGGGTCCACTCGTGTCACTCTCTTGCCACATTTATCAAACAGCACCTGGTCTGGGGGACAGAGTGTGCTGGGTGAGACCCCCGACTGGATGGACCTGGGGGTGCAAAGGGGCCACAAGGAACGCCTGGCCCAGGTCCATACGTGCAGTCTCCAGGATGGACGGCTGTTGGTCATCATCTGAAAGATCCAAATTCAGCATTAAGGGAGCCAGCCTTTGGCAGTGGAGGCTAAAGGCGGGGCCGGGGTTGAGTCGCGGGTGCTTACCACAGCGCCGCAGCGCACAGTAGTCGAATGGAGTCCCTGGGTCCGTGGTGTAGCACCAGGGCCCGTGACTATCCCCGTCTGGGTTCCGGCAGAAGTTTTCCTCCAGGGGCGTGTGTGGGGCAGAAGTGTGCTTGAACCTAGGCCGAAGAGGGGAGCAAGATCAAAGGGTAACCCCAAGCACTCCAAGCACTGACCAAGATGCCTAGGCTTGGCACCCTAGGCGTTGTCCCGGGTGGGGCCTGTGGCCTGGGTCTGGGAGGTGCCAGGTGCGCGGACAAGCTTACTGCGGCTTATGTGGCGTCTCAGCCGACCAGTTCTGACACCGGATGCCCTTTCGGGTCTTGCTAACAGAGCCGCGGTACAGTTCCCCCGCGCCATGGTAGCAGTCTGCAGTGGG
>NW_011494876.1:15908547-15912193 GCF_000754665.1 Bison bison bison | reverse complement strand
ACCCTCGGGCCGCACGTCGTCGGTGCAGCGCCGGATCTGGTAACAGAAGGCCATGCGCATGCCAGGCCGCGATGTGAAGCACCAGGGCGCCTCCGATCCGTCGGGGTTTCGACAGAAGTTCTCCCGAAGGTCTCTGAGCAGGCACGCTGCTTAGCCCAGGTGGGTCCCAGCCCGCCAGCAGGAGCCGCAGTCCAGCCTTCAGCTTCTCCCCAGGTCTCGCCTTCCTTCAAGCGCCGCCCGGGACACCCCCTCAGGTCCCATCCCCAGGAGTACTCAGCTCCCAGTGGCTGCCAGCCAACTCACTTGCACACATACTTTTCCGGCGCAAAGCGATGCTGATGTGGGAGCTGTGCATCCCAACGCTGGCAGGGCACGCCCGCGGCGGTGGTGTTGACTGTGCCCCGGTAGCCCTCGCCTTTTCCGCGGAAGCAGTTGAGCGTCGTGGCTTCCTGGCTCGGCTGTGCCTCGGACCCTTGGATGGACCGAGGCCGGTCGGAGCCGGAGTCGGAGCTGAGACCCGGTCGCGGGCTGGTGCGGAGCCCCAGGGTCTCTGGCCCTTCGCCGGGTCACGCCCAGCCCTGCCTCTCGCCCCCAGGCCACGCCCCCACGTACCCCAGGTCGCCCTCCCAGGCCCCCGCCCTCCACGCTGTACCGCAGCGGGGGAGGTCGCAGAACTCTCTCTCCATCTGCGGGTCGGTGGTATAGCACCAGGGCCGCTCCGAGCCGTCCGGATTCCGGCAATAGTTGTCGTCCAGATTTTTGTCCAGAAACCTGGGGGCGGTGGCCGGGCGTAAACAAGAGCCTGGTACTCCCCTGTCTGATCCCATCCACTGGGCATTCTATCGCCCCGCCCCTGGAGACCTCGGCCCTCCCCTTGCCCACCCTCCTCTCGCGCCGAGCCCGCCCCCGCGTACTTGCCGGGCTCGAAGGGGTGTGGGTGCGGGTGCTGCAGGTCCCAGCGTTGACATTCGCGTCCTGACTCGGTGCTGTCCACTGAGCCGCGGTAATCCTCGCCATTGCACCAAAGGCAAGCGGCTGGAGACACACGGGGCCGATGGGTTCGTGGACGGGCGTGGGCACGCGCCTCCCGCCCCAGGCTTGACCGGGAGCCGCTTACCCTCTCGGCAGGACTTTATGCCGCAGCTCTGGAAGCGCACGGCAGGGTCGGTTGTATAGCACCAGGGACCTCCCGGGTCCCTGTCCGGGTTGCGGCAGAAGTTCTCCTCCAAGCCGTTCCGGAGTGTGGGTGTGAACCTGTGAGAGCAGCAATACAGTGCGAGCTGGGGGGGGGCGGCGCCAGGCGGGCAGAAGCAGAGGGAAGCTGCTGTCTGTCTCACTTGTGGTCATTGGGAAACCTGTGGCTCCAGCGCTGGCAGGGTAGGCCACCCACGGTGATGGCCACAGTGCCCCGGTACTCGACCCCGTTGTCCACGATGCAGGTGCGAACATAGTCTGGGAGCAAAAGACCCAGAATCAATAAGGCTGGAGACCTCAGCAGCCCTCTCCCCAGAGCACCCTTCGCAGCCACTCACTTTTCTTTTGGAAGAGGTCACAGCGCCCGGAACGCTGCAGTCGTGTATGAGGTGAGTGCTGGGTCCATGGCAGCAACTGGCAACCATGGCTGCTCAAGTTGTAGTGGAAGGCCCTGGGAAGAAGAGGCACAGGGTCACCATTGCCCAGGTTCCTCTCCCTCCAGTCTTATCTAGGTCCAGTGGCCACTCACCTGCAGTCCAGGAGGGGCCCACAGAGGCCTGCACATTCCTCAGCATTTGCCACATCTTCTTGCCAAGGCCCGGGCCCCACTGAGTGTAGCAGGTGTTGCAGCTCCGTACCCCGAAGCACCTGGAAGTCATTCAAGGGCGAGCGCTGCCCTGCAGGGTGGGCATGCGAATCAGCACATGCATATCAGCATGTGCACACTTTATTCATTCAGGAGATCAAAATACAAGGCCTCTGGAGTGGGTCAGTGACCCTTCAAGGGTCAGACCCCTGTACTGGATGGGAGGAGCAGGCTCAGACGTGACTGTAATCACTAGTGCACCTGTTTAGTGGGCAAGGCACTGGGCTCAGCTGTAAAACATATACTCTGAGCGCAGTGCCTGCTGGTGCTGGCCCTATGGAGCTTATGTTAGCTCGTTTCTCACGTGAGGATGTGAAGGCCCAGAGCTATCTTATTAACAAGGCAAAGGCCCAACCCAAGCATTCTGACTCCAAGTCTAAGTTCTAACCAGCATAAGGGTAAATGCTGAAAGTGTTGGTCGCTCAGTCCTGTCCAACTCTTTGCGACCCCATGGACTGTAGCCTGCCAAGCTCCTCTGTCCATGGGATTCTCATGGCAAGAATACTGGAGTGGGTTGCCATTTCCTTCTCCAGGGGATCTTCCCAACCTAGGTCTCCTGCATCGCAGACAGATTCTTTACTGTCTGAGCCACCTAACCAGCATAAGGGTATATGCTAGGTAGGAGGATTAGGTCTGGTTCATAAGGGATAAATGCCTGCATGTGTGTATGTGTCTATGGTCCTAACACTGCCTCAAAGCTACAGCAGACATTTCACCGCAGGCCTGAATAGGCAATGTGTTTGTGTTCCTTTGGCTGCCCAGCTCTGTGAAAGAAGCCAAGGTCACTCACTGCTACAGGCTCAGTAGGAAAGCAAGTTCCTGGCTCAGATAGCAGGATGGGCCTGGGGCCGGCCCCTTTCTGAAGGCAGATGGGGATCAGGGCTGAAGGGAAGGGCACTTACCAGGGGCCCCTGAGAACCATATCAGAAGCAGCAGGAGTGGCAGCCACCCCATCCTCCTGGCTGGAGGCTGCACTGTGACCCACCACAGCCCCATCCGGGAAGTTGTGAAACCTGTCCCTACGGGATTGGGTGGCTCTGTCTCCACACCCCCACTCTAGGCTTGCTGGGATCTGACCTGAGACCCAGTGGCAGTAATGGGGGTGGTGCCAGGTCTCAAGCCCCCTAGGTGAGGTACAGGGGCCCTCACTCTGGCATAGTTACCCCCAAGAAGCCTCCCAATACAGTGGGCAGTGTTGGAAGGGTTCACTGGGGATACTTGAGGTGCTGTGGGGTGGGGGTATGCAGCCCTCACAGCCTAGGCCCCTCTGAAGGGAAGGGCTGTATGGATATGCTTGCTGCCAGGGGCCAGGGTTCCAGCCTTAAAGTGGTGATATTAAATTTTCCTGAGTTTCAGCTTTCCCCTGTAAAGTGGAGAAAATTCCCTGTTGCTTTGATGACTGATGGGCCCCCACGGGGGCAGGTCTGCCTACGCCTCTGTCAGCAGAGCCCAGGGAAGCTCTCCTCGCCCGGCCAGAGGTGCCATCCCTGGGAAAGGTGAGCGAGGCCACGCGTCTGGCCTGAATGGAGGTGAGGGTGACAGGTAGCAGAGACCCTTGGGAGGAGCAGCCTTTCGGACGTCCTAGCGGACCTTTGGGCCGGATCTCCAAATACGGGCAGGAGTAGAAAGATAGGCGGCCAAGGTCTCTCAGGACACAGCGTTAACGGCACGGCTGGGCCAGGAGCTCCTCCCGCGCAGGTAGGGGACGGAGGCGAAAGAGGTTGGGCAGTCGGGGCGAGGCGGGCTCCGGGAACATCCCGGCTTGGAGGCTACAGAGAGGGGCGCCACCTAGCGGAGGCCGGGCGC